>NC_056747.1:1004850431-1005187614 GCF_019279795.1 Protopterus annectens | reverse complement strand
AATTGGCCCAACAATATCCATATTTATGGGGACATGATAAATGAAGTATTTAGGAGTATGGATTAGAAATGACTGTTGGAGCAGCTAAGGATATTCGGGAAGAGACTAAACAGAACACAATACAAAACCTGAGAAACTGGAAGCCTTGTTATATGGCTATGTATAGGTTGGTACTAGGCTATCAGCCCTAGAGCTGATACAAGCCTAGCCATAATAATTCCCTGGCTATTTCTTCTCACAATATTTACTTCCCTGGGCCCCTGCCTATCAGGGCAACTGACATGATCCCTGGGGTGAATCTCCCCCATCTCCCATCCAATTGTCAGGGTTCCTTTAGAAGAGGGCCACAGAGTCTGGCGAGTCTCTGGGTCAGGAACCTATCCCTCCAGCATGTTTTATTCATTCTGATGACGAGGTTTAAATCCCTGGAGTGTGTGGCTCTAAGAGATTGGGATTTCTTTAAGTGTAGCATGTCCAACAGCTCTGGCCTTGTATGTTAAGCAGAGACCACCTCAGAGTAGATTAAATGCAACAGAGCATAGCTGGAGTTTTTTTTAGACTTGTCAGCATAGGGCATCTGCTTTAGGCTTGTGATTCTTTTAGTGAGGTATTTCTGCAGCCTTTCCAGTTGTTGCAGATGTCTTGAGAGGTACATACCAAATGGGGCATTTTATTCTATAACTGGACTAAGAAGAGATGAGTACAGTGGGACAATGACCTCATTTTTTCTGGATGAAAAGCCCTTAGTGATGAGGATTTCCTGACTCTTGTGGCAATGTGGTTATCAAAGGAGAGACCACTTATCCACCTGTGTCCCAAAGTCTCTTATCACACTTTTGGTGTTTAGTGTACTGCCATCTATGTGGTAATTCATGGGTACATGTCTTTTCCCAAAGGGGATAACTATACATTTCTTGGCATTATGTTTGAGCCCATGGGTATGGCACCAGACATCTGTTTCTCTAAGGCCCTTCTGTAGAATATTCACATCATTTGGGGATTCAATAATGGCTCCCAGTTTGCAGTCATCTGCACTCTGTTAGCCAGAGTCCCTTAGTGTTGGCCTGTACTTCAAAGAAGTAGATGCCAAACAAGAGCGGTCCCAGGACTGAACCTAGAGGTACTCCACTTGTCACTTTGTCTGGAGCTGGATATGGAGTCGGCTACTTTTACAGTGCATCAGTAAGCCAGTTGGCAACCCACTGAGTAATGTAGGGCTCAGCTTAGTAAGTTTATCTATGATTCCAGAGTGGTGGATGGTGTCGAAAGACTTTGCGAGATCCACATAGGCTGCGTAAACTGCCTTACCCTCGTCCACAGCTCTGAAGACTGACTCGAAGAAGTCAATCAGGTTTAGGAGACAAGATCGGCCCTTCACAAACCCAAACTGGGTGGGGTCCAGTGTTTGAAGGTTGCCAATGTCTTTGTTTATAAGATACATGATAATACGTTCCATGGCCTTGCAAATCAGGCTTGTCAGACTGATGGGGTGGTAGTTCCCAGGATCCAAGGTGGATCCCCCCCCATTGTGGAGTGGGATAACAGTAGCCGTGCGCCACTCAGTGGGCACGAAGCCTGAGGTGAGGCTATGATTACACATGACACTTAGAGGTGAGGTGTCGGTTCATTTTGTACTTCATGTAGTACACAGCCCGGGATGTCGTCTGGTCCCATGGATGCTGTATTCTTAGCTTTAGAGAGTGTGTTTTTTACCTGTGTGGCCATTATTACCAGAATTTGGCAATCTTTCAGTATTGAGATGGGCCCTTTAGGGGGTGAAGTTGGCATTGAATTGATCTACTGGGATATTGGCAATATCCTTGGGATATTTAAATTCCATTCTGTTGTAGCACAGAGCAGATCTGAGTATTGCCGTTTAGATTCTTGACATAGCTATAGAATGCCTTGTGGTTGTCTTTGGAATCTGGCAATTGTATTTTCTTAACTTGCTTTGGAGGATTTTATGAAGGATTTCAGCTTCTTACTGAGGCTGGTAAGGGAGTTTTTTTGAATCCTGGGATTTTCCTCTTTTCTGCAACAGTTTCTATCTTTTGTTGTAAAGTTTGTTTATGGCAGGGGACCACCAGATGGTCTTCCTTTTTTTTTTTTTTTTTTGGCGGAGAACGTCTTGGTTCTATTTGGGATGGCATGATTCATGCACGAGTGGATGTACTCATACAGTGCCTTAGTGTAGGATTCAGCAGTCGAACTTTCAGTTCCCGTCTGCATGAGTGTCATGGAATTTTGTTCTGACTTGAGTAGTATGAAATTGACTTTGGAGAAGTTTTTTTTTTTTTTTTTTTTTTTTTTTTTTTACAGAGGTTTCCTTACTGGAGGGTGGGGAGGGATGTGGACGTCAAGGGTGATTAGCTTATGATCAGACCTGACCAACAAGGGGATGACCATAGTTGTGGAGCATCAATTTCCCACGATGGTAATGGTCAGATCCAGGATATTGGAACCTCTGGTAGGACTAATGATTAGTTGATCCCGGGTATTGGAATTTATGAATTCCAAGAAAAGTTGGGCAAAGGTGTTGGTACAAGAGTAGTTCCCAGTTAATGGCAGGGTAGTAAAAAAAAAAAAAAAGATTCTGTTGATAGGGACGAGAGAATATGAACTACAAAGTGAACTGGCACCACATCTGTGCGCCCTGTTCAGTCACAGCCTCACGTCAGGCTCCTTCAGGTTCCTACTGAATGGCACACTGCTGTGGTCATCCCACTCCACAAAGGGGGAGTGACTAGAGAGCCTGGAAACTATCACCCCATTAGTCAGATAAGTCTGATATGCAAGGCTATGGAGCGCATCATCATGGACCTTATAAGGCCAAAGGGAATCTCCAAAGTCTGGACCCACCCACACAGTTTGTGTTTGTGAAAGGTAGATCGTGCCTGCTCAACCTGATGAGACTTCAACTGTCACCAGAGCTGTGGATGAGGGCAAGGTAGTTCACACAGCCTACCTAGACCTTGCCAAGGCCTTCGACACCATCCCTCACTCAGGAATCATAGACAGGGGTTTATGCCTAATTTAGTGAGTCTATGTCATAAGATGGGTTGCCAACTGGCTCACCGATATAACCCACACTGTGAAGGTAGCAGACTCCAAATCTGACTATCGACCAGTTACAAGTGGTGGCCCACAGGGATCGGCCCTAGGTCCTCTCCCGTTTGGCATCTACTTCTCTGAAGTTAAAGTCAACACAAAGGGACTTTGGCTGACCAAGTTGGCAGATGACTGCAAACTGGGAGCCATTACCGATTCTCCAACTGATGTAGACATTCTACAAAAAGGCCTCACTGACATCAATGACTGATGCCAGAACCATGGCCTTAAGCTCAATGTCAAAAATGGACACAGGTTGACAGCAACCTCTCCTTTGAAAACCACACTGACACTGTAATCAGAAAGTCCTTCTATGTAGCACATCTCATTACAAAAGGTTTCTCACCCAGGAAGAGGGAAGTCATAATCCCTCTCTACTTGTCCCTCATTAGACCTATTATAGAATACAATGCCCCATTTGGTATGTACCTCACTAAGACACCTACAACTGGAAAGGCCACAAAAATATCTCACTAAGAGGAGCTTAGGCCTTAGACACATGCCCTACATGGACAGACAAAAAAAAATCCAGCTATACTTCATCTCTTATCACCTACTTAGAGGTGATCTCTGCTTGACCTACAAAGCCATGTCTGACCTAGAGCTGCTAGATATGCTACACCATACCAATCCCTCTGTGCCAAACGCTCCAGGGACCTAAACCGCATTACCACTATAAACAGAACATGCTGGAGGAACAGGCTCCTAATCCAGAGACTTCCCATACTAAAACTTCCTATTCATGTCAAGCAGAGCACTTTCACTGGCCCTATTTAAGGGAAATCTTGACGAGTGGATGGGCAATAGGAAGTTCACCCCGGGGATCACTTCAGTGGCCTTGCTTGACAGGGGCACTGAGAACCAACTTTGGCCGGCATGATGCCAGGGAATCTTCCTGGGCTAGGCTTATAAAGGCTCCAGGGCCATTAGCCTAGTACACATCTATGGACCTATGACTGTGGTTAGGGATACAGATAACAGGCAAGAGGGGGCTGAAACTTATTGGAGAAAACTGGCAAAGGAGCCAAGGTACTGGGAGCAAATAACCGGAAAAGGTAAGGTAATAGAATGGGAAGAGGCCAAGAATTTATCTGGACTGCAGGTTAGAAGGATTGCTTTCCCCATTAAGGATTGATATCATAGGATAGGCAAACAAAGACCAGGATCAGTAGAGTTTTTAATAGAATCTAGAACAGAAGTTGCCGTTAAAAAAAGAATCATTTGTACAGTATATAAAATACTGCATGAAAATTATAAGAATCAGAGGAGCTTAGAAAAGATTGGGAAGAGACCTGATAAGCAATTCACAAAGAGACAATAGGGGAGTGTAGTATAGAATAACGTGTGTTGTACCTTAAGAAGCATTCCTAAGACCTGAACATGCAAAAATAAACAGCAGGCACGTGCTAGCTTCAGTGTCATTTTGTGAGTACAGCCAGACTTTGAACATCTATGCATGAGATAACTAATGAGCATACATGTTTGCATATATTAAAACTGCTTTAACACAACCCACAATGTTAAGTCTACGTCATCCTGACTAGACGAGCGGCATGGTGTTAGAACCAGGATTCCAGACTTCTACTCAGAGCCATGAGGTGAAGAGTTAACAGTGAAAGCAAACCAAGTGAACCGAAAAGGGCCAGAAACGAACTAGAGGTAATGAAAACTTGCGCAAATGATTTTTTTTTTTGTAAAATAAGATAAAAACGGAGCATTAAGGGCACAAAATGCATTACTAAGCAAACGAATAGCACAAAAATGTTATTAAGCAAACGAGAAGCATAAAAAAGTTTATTAAACAAAATGATTCAAATCAAGATATTTGCATGAGCATCAGAAAAGCACATAAAGGGTTCAGAACTACCTAAGAATTGCAAACCATGTTTAAAGTAAAACGAGCATGTTTGGAGTTAAAACAAGCACAAGAAAATATAAAATCAGTATAACTAGAGTTATCAGATGCATCTCAAATAGTGCAAAAGTGCTTACAGTGAGATTACTGTGCATTTATTCTAAAGATTTGGTGTGCGCAAAGTGACACTATTTCGTAAAGTGCAGTCAAATAGATCTAGTTTGAAAAGTTTCTTGTGCTGGGTGTGCCACCATTACAGGGTTTCTTGCACTATACTGAGTTGTTTAGCAAGGTACCGCCATTTTTGGGAAATTTCAGTGTGCTGTGTACCGTTTATTTTCAAAGTGCAACTACTTTGAAATGTTTCTTACTCTTGAGCGTCTTCCACCCAGTTTAATCGCACAAGGCAGTTATTTGAAATGTTTCTTAAAATAAGTGACTTTTACAATAAGGTGATTTTAAGTGTGTTACAGTGCCCGGGGAAACATATATTTTGCAAAGCTCAGTTACACTGATGCTTGTTGTGCTATTGGGCACAGTTACAAGTACTGGCAAACATTTCAGGCACATGTGTGTGTGTGTGTGTTCGTGCATATTGGCAAAAGTCTTCACGGAGATGTATTAATATGGCTGAAGGTTTTCATAAACAGTTACCACTTGTATTTGACCAGAATATTGCAGAGAATTGGAGAACATTTGAGCAAGAGTAGAATATTATTCATACAAGCAGCTTATTCTGATAAAGATACACACACCACAGCATTCATTTTGCTAAATCTAGCAGGATCAGAAGCTATAGAGAGCGTTCATTTTTATGTGCACCAGCAGTACATGAAGGTGAAGGAGAAAATCATCATATTATTGTACAGGCTGAAACAAGGTAAGACCCTGAGTGTTTGAAGTGCAAATTTAGAGAAATGTGCAACCACCCAAACCAATTTACATTTGTGTAAAACGAATGCCTCTCTAGAGATCAAAAGAAAAAGGAAAAACTTTTGGATCTTATATTACTGACCTAAAAAACAAAGCTAAAACGTGCAAGTTTGGCGACTTGAAAGACGAGTTAATAAAGGACAGGCTCATGTGTGTTAATAATGCTGCTGTGAGAAGATTTTGCTTTGTGACAGTGATTTAACGTCGAGCAAAGTTGCTGAGATTTGTCAAATTCATGAAGTTATAGAAAGCCACGCAAATATGCTTGTAAGCGATAAGAGCATTGTTTCAGCAGGCTCCAGAGCAAATCTAGACAGCATGCAACATGTGGCAGGCAGAAACAGGCCTAAGTACATAGCAGCTGTAGCCCCTGTAGGTGTGGAAAGGAAAATCCACAATCTTCCAGCAAGTTCTAAGACTAGTTCAGTTAAAGGAGGATGCTCAGTGCCGTACAAGGGTGAATCAGTAAAACACAAGCTTTACTGTTAACTGTCGCAATTGTGGTGCAAACCACAAGTCTAAAAAAGAAAAGTGCTTAGCATTTTGTCAGCTATGGCATAAACATAAGAAATGGAACCATTTTTAAAAATTTTGTAACTCAAGTAAGCCTCATACTGTTATAAAGATGGGTCATCTGAAAAAGCAAATTGATCAAGTTGAACTGCAACAGTCTGCCTTCTATGTAGATGGTGTATCAGTGATTGGTGAAAAGACTGACACAGTAGATTTATTGTAAGAATGAAGTGTTTTGTACTGTCCAGATAAATAGTAAATCTACCAAGCTCAGTGTAATGTTATGTCAACAGACATTTGCTAAGGTGAGAGCTGGTGAACAACTAAATGTGACCAGTTGTGCAAATCTTTTTGCTTATGGAGGTGAAGAAATTCAAATCGAAGGCTCAGTAGTGCTTTCATGTTATGTGTCCAAAAACTGTTACAGCTTATTATTCTATGTAGCTCGAAAACCTGTGCAGTCATTATTGGGTGTCAGGCAGTTTGAGAATGAATCTGCTTTTACCAAAGTTCATCAAATAAGCAAATGTCCCAGTTCCAACTTCACTAGCACTATTTTTTCAGAGTATGCTGAGGTTTTCGATGACAAGTTGGACAAACTTCCAGTTGCGTAATCTATGAAGTTAGACTCTGAGATCAGTCCAGCAGTCAGGTCAGACCTGCAAGAAAAGTTCCGATAGAACGCTGCATAAAGTCAAAGCTCAGCTGGACAAAATGGTGCAGCAAGGTGTAATAGCAGCTCACAAAAAGGCTCACACGAAATCAGAATATGCATGGACCCAAGAGGTTTGAATAAAGCATTGAAAAAACTGCATCATTCCATGAGTACAGTCGACAAAGTCACAGCTCTAATACCAAAACATCACTTTTTCTGTCTTAGATGCAGAGAGTTCATTTTGGCAAGTGATGCTCGATCGCAAATCTTCATTACTGACTACATTCAAGTACCCCATTTGGAAGATACAGATTTCTTAAGAAGCCATTTGGAATAAATTCTGTGAGGGACGTCTTTCAGTGTGCAATAGTGCAAATATTTTCATGTTGTCCGTAATAGTAGACTATTAGTCGGAGGCATAGGTGAAGCAGAGCAGAGAATTCTAGACAGAGCACATGAAGTGAACTTAAAGCTCAACTCTCTAAAGTGCAAATTCAGACCATCAGAAGTTACATATGCAGATCATTATTTACTAGCATTGGCTTGAGACTACACCAGTCGAAGCAAGCAGCCATTCTTGAGATGCCAGCACCAGACAAATGTACAAGCTCTACGTTTTCTTGGTATGGTCAACTAATTTAGTAAGTTTATACCTGACGTCAGTGAGCGGACAGCTCCTTTGAGAGACCCAACATGCAAGAATGTTGCATGGTCATAGTTAGAACATCACCAGAAAGGATTTGAAGACCTTAAGCAGAAAAATGATACTCCACCTACATTAAGAGACTATGATGTCAACAAACCAGTAACGCTTTCCTGCGATGCTTCAAACTTTGGTCTTGGCACAGTTATTCTTCAAGAGGCAGACCAGTACCCTTTGTATCTAGAACACTTACCCAAACTGAAATTCAATATGCTCAAATTGAGAAAGAACTTTTGGCAATTGTATTTGAATGTTCCAAGTTTCATGATTATAGCTATGGTAGAGATAATCAGATTGAAACTGCTCAACCACTGGTTACTACAGAAGACAATGCATTAAACTCCAGCAAGATTGCAAAGAATGATGCTTAAATTGCAAAAGTACAACTTCAAAAAAGGTCTATACAAAAGGCAAACTTCTTTATCTGGCTGATACCTTATCCAGATTGCCCAGAAACACAATGGAACAGCTTGACGCAGAAAATTTTGACTTCGATATCATGGAAGTGCTTAATTTCTCTACCACAAGACTTGAGCTAAGAGATCATGCAAAGACTGATCCAATGTTGCACAAGCTCAACAACTACATTAATGTTGGATGCCCATCAAATCAATCTAGTGTATCACCTAAAGTGTAACCCTACTTTCCTTACACAAATGAGATATCGAAGGTCCTACAATGGTTGTCCCTGCTTCCTTACAAGAATACATCCAGATTTTGCATCGTGGTCACCCAGGTTCCGAAGCTACCAAAAGAAGGGTGGGAGGACTAGTATTTTGGACTTCTCTAGCAAAGGACATTGATAAAGTACTTTCTTTTGTTAAGTATGCAATAATACTAAAACCGCATTTGCAAAAAGAACCACTTCAACTAAATCCTGAACTACATTGGTCAACAGTAGCCACTGACATATTCAAGTGGCACAATCAACATTACTTAGTACTGGTAGACTCTTATTCGAACTGGTTTGACATCAATTTACTATTTAACCTAATGTCCATGACAGTCCACAAAAGCTTATCTCTGACAATGGTACCCAACTTACCAGTCAGTTGTTTCAGAAATTTGTAAGAGAATGGGACTTTGTACATGTTACTAGTAGTCCAGAATATCCGCAGTCAAATGGACTAGCTGAACATGCAGTACAGAGTGCAAAGCAATTACCGGAAGTCAAAGCGTGACAATACAATTGTCTTTTTGAATTTACTTAATCTCAGAAACAAACCCTGTGACAATATACTTGGCTCACCTGCTTAGAGACTTCTATCTAGGCAAACCAGAACATTGCCTATCAGTTCCAGTTTATTGAGGCCTAAAGCTAAACAACAACAAAGTAATCAAAGTCCAATTACGTACAAACCGTTCTTTCCAGAAGTCCAGCTACGATAAATAGAGCAGCTTTTTTTCATCCGTTGAAAGGAGACAGTGAGGATACAAAATGACAAAAGGTTTCGACCGGACTGGTCAAGTAACAAATAAATATATGGGAAGAGCCGAAATCCTATCTTGTGAAATCCAAGGGTGCGGAGAAATCGCAGATATCTACTTCCTGTATCAGAACAGTTACCACAGCATGTTCCTATTATATAGACTCAAGTGATTCAGACAGTGTTCCTGTTTCAGAATGCGTCTGATTCCCACTACCATTTCTGATCATGTTCATAACATCCCTAAGGTTGAACATTCAGCAGAGACAATCTGATTCAGACAGTGTTCTTGTTCCAGAACGCGTCTGATTCCCACTACCATTTCTGATAATGTTCATAACGTCCCTAAGGTTGAACATTCAGCAGAGACAATCCCAGTTATATGTCACACAATTTGGTCACGATTTGCTGCACCACATGCAGCAGCTGGAGGGACTACAGAGAATCCTAACCAGAAAAATCCAGGGTCAACACCTACCCTATACAGATGGGCCTGTAGCACTGTCCCTCTACTCAGTCTCGTCCAGACTGTTCAGATGTGACATGCATCCGGCATACAAGGACATCTCAGACCCAGCCTTGATGGAGTTGCTGCATATACTGAAGTCAAACTCCACTCGTGCAACCCGCATGCAAGGCCTTAACCTTGTCTGTGACATTAACAGAACATGTTGGAGGGATAGATTTGTGTCCCAAAGACTTCCCAATCTGTGGAATAGACTCCCCTCTCCATGTCAGAGTACCTCTCTAGCCCTCTAAGAGGAACATGGATGACTGGATAGAAAACAGAAAATACACCCCAGGGATCCTGCCTGTGTCCCATAGTTGTGTAGATTATATATAGTTTTGTATAACTGCAGGATGGAAAATTACTTTGACAACTTTGACTGACATGCTATAGGTACAATGTCATTTCTCAAAGAGGGAGGATGTAGAACAACACTAAAACCTGAACGTGCATATGTAAATAGATTTTGCGAGTACAGCCAGAAAGTCAACATCTATGCACGAGACAACTAATCTGTATACATGTTTATGTTTGTATATAATAAAGCTGTTGAACAGAACCCACAATACTTGTCGACTTCATCCTAACTAGACGAGCGACAGGGGGGATAGATGTACATCTCCCAAATGATTTAGGATCTTTGCCTGAAATTTACATAGGCATTTTTATATCCCAAGTAGACTAAAAAAAAATTTCCTCAGGTGGATAGCAAATGTTGGAGGTGTGATGTGCAAGAAAGAGGTGGCTGGGAACAATTTTTGGGAGTGTAATGAGCTGGCAGACTTTAGGGATTACCTGTGAATCGCTCTGTCGGAGAAGATGGGTGAGGGGATTGGACTGACTGGGGAAGATTATTTTTGAGCTATGACACAGAATCAGAATTGTCTAGACATAGTAAAACTTTGTTGAGTCTAATTATGGTGGCGGACAAAAAAAAAAGCAATTACTAAAAAATGGAAATCAAAGGCTAGACCAACTTTACTAAAAGCAGTGAATACAGTAAGTGATAAAACAACTGGAATTGGGATCTTTAGAAAAGGGACGGAGCAAACTACATAAAAAATTGTGGGAACAATATATGCACAGAAGGAAATGAGGTTTAAGAGGCAGGATTTGAATGAGCCATATAATGTTTAACTGAATGAATGACTGGATAGAGTACAAATTATGTACAGCATCTGCAACTACAATTGTTTCATTGGTGTCTGATGTGTAATGCTTGCAACTAAAGTGGTATCAATGTTGTTTGTTCTTTATTTATATAAAATGTAAGACTGCCATATGTGATATTTAATAAACGTTTATTGGAAAAAAATAAAGTTTCAGTCCAACATAACTAAAACCACCCCCCCAACCTTACTTCTGACTTCCTAGACTTTAAATATATTAATATAACCTACAGTTCTACAACTATCAGCCAACTTGGTTGACATGATTAGAATAACTCAATGATGGATCTACACATATACCCAGGTCCTTAAATGAATCCTCAGTTTCAATCACCGTGTGCTGTATTGAGTAATCGTCTTTCAGGTTCAATTCCACCCAAGTCTGATATGCTTAGTTTTTGATGTACTTATCAGCATATTAACCTGGGCCCACAATGGTCAATTCAGTCAAGTTCTGTTGCAGAGATACCCTTATTTGTAACGCGCGTAATTAGATTACCCATTTTCAAGTCATCTGCATACAGAATGTAGAACACCACAGATGAAGAGTGTAGCTTTCAGATCCATCTAAAAATCAGTATGAGGCTGTGAGACACCTTGACTATAACTCTGAATTTCACCTGTCCAACTGCTGTACAATGCTTGCCATATCCTACTTGCAAGCCATACAGCTATCCTTATCAAGAGTACATAAATACCTAGTTGTTCTAATGTATTGATTGGGGTTTTGTGTATGACCCTATCAAATGCTGAAGTTAAAATCTATACAAATTACATCAAAGCACAAGTTTTCATTTATAGCTGTTATCACATTGGTACCGAACATCATGTTATAGGTGGTAACAGATCCATCTTCCCAACCTTTCCAATTCTAACAGTTTCCAAACTAAAATGAAACGCATCCAATGCGAGGCTAAAATAAACAATACAAGAGATGGCACTAAAAACCAATACGAACTTAAATCCTGGATCTTTACTGAACACAATATTATTCCGTAGGCAACAAATGTGAGTGGTAGATTTTTTTTTTTTTTTAAAAGAGTGATGTAATTCCTTGCAAACTAACTATGAAGTCCTTTGTAAAAGCACGATGAAAACACCAAAGTCCACATTTAATAAACATCAAGGATTTAAGCCAGTACCACATTTAGTTCAGTCTCTTATACTGAAACAAAAACGAACAATGCAACTTTCTCCACTATTTTTCTACAACATAAAAGCTGACTTACTGGTCTGTATGACTCTTGTTTGTCCTAATTCCTCTTCCCTTAAAGATGGGTTTAGCAAGTCATGTCTCCATTAAATGAGAGATTTCTCCATATTTACATGAACTAGTAAATAGCAGCTATAATGGTGCTATAAGTTCATGGTGAAGTTTTCTCAGGTCATTACGACTAATTCCTTCTCATCTCTGTGCTTTTTTGGATCCAGTTTGCATATAATCTAATTTGATTTCGATATTTGAGGTTACTTGGACAACCTATCACCCAGTTTGTGGAGCCAAACTGCTCTGCATGAGATTTTTCTGCATGAGATTTTTGTAAATCTCTATTGTGTCTAAGAATAAATTTTAGAATCTACAGTTTGTCCATTTGTATGCCTTTATTCCTACCACATCTCGTCTATAAAATGGCTTCTAACTTTGCACAAAATCTTTTTATAAACTTTTTTCAAAACTTTCTTGATCTTCTCACACTGTCTGTCCAGCTTATTTTAGTTTTCAAAGTCATAGTTAGACCTCTTCCCATTTCTTATATTTTTTGTCTCTCACTTCAAGAATCTTGTTCTTGTGAAAATGTATCCTCCTGACATTGTATGACTGGATACTGTTATTTTTTTTTTACATTCAAATAATTTTTCTTTCAAAACTTTCCACATTCCTGCAGTTTTTCCAATGAACACATCACTCCAATTAGTTTTACACAGTGACCGTTTTGCTTCAGTATAACCAGTTATTAATCTTCTGTGCATTGGTTTTAGATTTCAGTTTGGCAGAATTATCTAAAAAGAAATCAACCTTTATAACCCCATGATCAATACACATCAACAGTGGTAAAACTCAATGTGAACATTAATTTAAGGAACACTAGTATGCTCCTTTGCTGATAGGAAACAGAAATTGCTTCGGTCCTAACAAACTTTGTAAATAAATTCCTTACTAATACAGAGTCAATAAAATTTACCAGCAACAGATTGGAATAAGTTGTCCCCAACCACTATTCTCCCTTTGCTTCATGCCAAGTCGGAATTCCTCTAGGTCATTAGAACTTGACTTTAATGGTCTTTACACTCCCAATTGCTGAATGGTCCACGGTTGTCTTTATTGTCACATTTACACAATCTATAGTACTGGTATTACCACTGAACATGTAGTAATCACAGGTCTCAATCTTGAATCCCCATCAGAGGACTTCATACTGACTTATTAAAACGTCAGTTACAGAAACATTTATACCCTGAAATAACTGGTTTCTAGTTAATTTTTTTAACCATGTTTCACAAACAATACCAATCTTATGGGAACAAAAAATTAATGTCCCTAGCATTAACAACCAGAAATGCATTAAATGCTACTATGAACTCTGAAATGTTTATACTGGCAAAAATCCTGCCTTGTGTTGGTCAAATATTGCAAAACTATCTGCTGCAAACTCTCGTCCCTGATCTTCACAAGTGCAGGCCATCCTATCTAAATACATGTCCCTACAACTAGACCTGGAAGCTCTACAAAATGTCAACTTTATTAAAACAGAACCTTTTTTCATAGGGATATTTACCCAGAAAAATCATTCACAGTAACGGCAACTCTCCTTTCTATATGTAAATTGTGAAAAATTAAATCCCAACACCTGCACAAGCTATGCCACCCAAGAGGGCTGTAAGTTGCCTACCAACAGTGTGTCCTTGTGGATGAGCTCACTTTTACCAACGCGAATACAAACACATCCATACTGTCTTACATTAAGGCGTTCTAAGGCCCCTCTCATATATTTGTTCCAGGCAATCACAATACTATTGGGACATTATCATCTCTGCAAATTTAAGTATCAGTTCCTCTACCAACTGGATCTCCAATTACAAGAATATATTTTCTGATAAGATCTGAAGAATCTTCAGCTGTAGTATCTGATCAATTGTTGGAAAGGAATAACTACCACCACCGGTTTTATTAATCCCATCGTTTTTCATTGCTTATTTCATTAGCAAGCATACAATTCTTGAGTTACCTTTGTGCAGCCACAGCTTGAGATGTTGTCAGCTTCCATCTTTCTCCTTATAGGAATGTTAAGTCAATCCTTCCATGTTTAATTTTGATTTCTTCCTTTTCACCTGCCTCTTTTTTTCTGCCTTCTCTTTTGGGAAGATGATGTCTCTTCTAACAGAAGAGCTTCAGTCTACAGAAAAAGTGTTATCATAACCTATAATCTGTGTTACATAAAGTGTCCTTTTTAATATGTATTCATTCTCTTTGCTTTATACACATTAAACACAGTTTTTCTTTCTTGTTATTTGTTGTGAATTTCTTTAATTTTCTTCCACATGCTCCGAATCCTCAGATTGCTGAATACATTCTGGAGACAAGTCTAGATTTTCTACTAAACACAAAGAAATGCAGAAACACAGCTGGATGACCTTCACTTCACTTTAATCCAAGGTACACAGCATCAGTAAGCATTTTCATCTCCCAATAACAATCACAGTAACAGACTTCTTCAGACTGAAATACTTCTCACAAACACTTTAAATACACCTTTCAAGACACATGATAAAGCACGATTCCTAAATATATTCACTTAAAAAGACATATACACTTAAAATAACAACACTTATAATACCTACTCTACCTCCTAATGTTTAACCCCTTCCTTTTTACATACATAGTGAATTATTGCCTATTGTTTAGTCCAGGTGGAAAACATGCATTTAATCTAACCTGCCAGCAATATTCTATTCAACCAAGTTTTTTGGTTGATGAATGGCTTGAAATCAACCAAATAGCAGGGCTGCAACATATTGAAGTCCTAATGTCTCATTAACAGATCGGAAATAACTGAATTATCTGACTGTATTTGTGACAAGTTTATGTTGAAGGAACACAGTTCAGCAGATAAATTTCAACTCTAAAATGTTTAGCATTCAAGAGAATTTAAATTAAATGAAAGCCTGAGTACTAGAAAACTAAAAAAAATTGAGCGTGACCGCCGAGACTATGAAGGCGGAGTGGCTTCAGCATATGGGCTGAAACTATCAAGAGAAGTGCCAGGGAGACATGTAGGTGACGTCAACGTATCGACCGCAGAGGAGAATGCCGTGAGGCGTACAGAGCGTCTAAATGGAAAGAATACAACAAATGGAATGGAAAAAAAAACTATTAAGCAAGTTTCTGCTAGTAAAGGAAGTGGGGAGGCATCTACCAGCACTCAGCCATTGACTAGTGTAAGCAGCACAAAAATTGCCAAAACCATAGAAACGGAATCCCAGGCTGCAGTGAGACCCAAAAAAGTAAAATCAGCAGGTAGTGGAGGTTTTCCAGAGGGTAAACAATGATGAAAGAATTTGGGCCCAGGTAACAGCAAACGGGAGAGCTAATAGCTCACCCTATACTAACAAAGGACAGTTAAATCAGGTATTTCAAGGGTCAACAGTACAAAACGAACTGGAAGAAAATGCAACAGAGTAAAGGATGGAATTTTGCACCATCTCAAAGGGCGAACAGATCAAACACTATAAATGATTTAAATGATTTAAAGGGGCACTATCTGTTTCTAAAATCAGTTGCTTGCTGGAGTACTTTGTTTACTTTTTTAGTGCAGTGTAAGTCACATGTTCAAAGAAAGGCAGGATTTTCAGAGGTGGTGTGTTAGCATATTGCAGGTCAGATTTCAGAAATGTCAGTGGGGGATGGTCATTACAGGAAATGCTAACAGTTTATTCTTTTGTGTTTTCCTTCCCCCCACTCATAGGCTATTAGATTATCTGAATGACTGACTGGTTTAGCCTCAGCCAGAGAATCTATCTAGTTACACTCAGATCTGTAGCCTTTGCAGCAATTAAATTGCATCTTTAGTATTTACTTTTTTTTTTTTGATTAACCCAACTTTGGCAATTGTAATTTCGTTTGTTTTTGTTTCATGCTTGATGGAACATTTTTTTTTTCCTTTCACTAGTGTTGCTTACTAGTGCATGTGCTAATGCAGACGTACATTTAAACAGATAACCTCATTTCACAGGGCAGCATTGCTTTGAACAGTTGCAGCTTGGAAACAAACTCACCGAGCTGCAAATGTCCTAAGATTCTAGAAGGATAAAATCTTCTGTTTCAATACAAACAAGCCAGACAACTTTGAAATTGAGTTGTGTTACTGTACTAAAAGTATTTTCCCGTTAGTGGACACCCTTCAGGAATCACACAGTAACTGTCTGTATAATACGGATTCCATCCAACTGAATTTATTTTCTTTTCCTTCCCTGCAGTGTGGTAAATGTTTGGAACTTTCACTCTTTTCCTGAATATTTGACTGCAGTAGAGTTACACCGGTTACTATTTGAAAGTTGAGGCAAACAAACAGTCTCTATATTTCCCTGTGTGCATAAATATGTATGCAATATGTAATCTAAGTTTATAGTCATGTGGTTGTAAAAACAAAGCCTTGCTGTGTCTTACTGACTGGCTTGCAATTCAAGGCATTCTTGAATATTTTGTCAAATTTGTATATGCTGGATATGTGATAATCATACCTCTCAACCTCAGAGCAAGAAATCCGGACAAAGCCATAAATAAAAATGGGACAAAGGTCCAAAAAATAGGGACAATTTTTAAATACTGCTCTTACAAACTTAGAAAGTTGCTAGAACAACAGGTTTTGCATTAGCATGAATATTCTGAAGGGTATGAAGTCTGAACTTCTATAGTTATTTTCTAACTTCAAATCTTAAATGATTTGCCACCAATTTGCCAGAAAACCTCAATTTTATGAAAAAATGGACTAAAAATATGAGGCAAATATCTGTACATTCTGCGAAAACCTGTACAGTTGAGAGGTATGGATAATGCATGTAATTTATTAAAACTTTGTATGTAGTGCAAAAATTGTTTTAGTGGAATACTTCACTGTTAATCTTGGAATTATCATAACTTTTCTGAAACTTGCCTCTTTTGTGACACAGATGGCTGTGTTGATGAGACCACTTACCCCCTTTATCAAGATGGAAATAGATAATTTAATTTAAATAACTGCATGTGTCGTGTCATTATATGTTTATCATATGTATTGCTTTGATTGTTTAAAATGTATTTATTGTATATCTGTCTTTATAGATCCACATATATTTGTATGTCTACACACATGCACACGTAAGTGTGCATGTATATACATACATTAGATAGATATATATATATATATCTTACACACACATATATTATATATATATATATATATATATATATACATATATACATACATACATATACACACACACAAATCTGTTCTGAATTTGTCTCTCTCTCGTTTACGTATACAGACATACACACACACCTGTATGTATGATGTGTTGGTGGATATATACATATATACATGCATACACTGACATGCAGGAGGTATTTTGACCAAGATAAAAGTATAGCTGCTCCTAACAGCATTCATGTCACTGACCCTTCAAGTAACAGTTTTTTTCATTTGTCATATGCTACTTGACAAGAGTATTAAAAAAGTGCGACAAACTACAGGAATTAAAGATCCATAAGCTTAACCAGACTTATCTGTAAGGTCATGGAACAAATCATCACTGACCCTATAAATAAGGACATAGGCGATTCCCAAACCCTTCATCGGACACAGCTTGGTTTTGTAAAAGACAGGTCATGCCTGTTAAACCTAGTAAACTTCTTCAAAATTGCCACCATAGCCATAAATGAAGGAAAATACATGCATACAACCTACCTTGACTTGGCAAAGGCCTTTGACACAGTCCCACATTCGGGCATCATTGATAAACTCTCCCAGTTTAATATCAACCCTTACGTTGTCAGGTGGGTTGCCAAATGGCTCACCAACAGATCATACTCAGTCAAAGTTGGGGACTTTACCTCAACCAGCATAACTGTCAGCAGTGGAGTTCCACAGGGGGTCAGTGCTGGGCCCCCTATTGTTTGGAATATACTTCTCAGAAGTTCAGGCAAAAACAGAGGGGCTGTGCCTGACTAAGTTTGCTGGTGACTGCAAATTAGGTGCAATCACTGAATCCCCAAACAATGTCAATATACTTCAAGAGGGGCATATCAATGGTTGGTGCCAAAGCTGTGGACTCAAAATCAGCGCTAAAAATGCATTATCATCCCCTTTGGTAAAAGTGATATCCTAATAATACCCTAACGTAACAACTCAGCAGTGACAGACTTGGGAATGCAAGCAGACTGCAGCCTAAAATTTGACCATCATGTATCTACTGTGGTAAGGAAGACATTCTATGTTGCACACCCTATTATCAAAGCCACTGCCTCAAGAGCAAAACAGGACATCTCTACAGAGAAAAAGGTCAAAACACCCCTGTACTCGACCCTTATCAGGCCGATAATTGGGTACAAGACTTCCTTTGGTATGCACCTTACAAGGCACCTGCAGCAACTTGAGGCGCCTCAGAGATTTCTAAAAGAAAATTACAGGGTCTCCACCACATGTCCTTCACTGACACATAGAAGTCACCATCACTGTACTCGGTTCCTTACCGACTAGTTAGAGAAGACTTGTGCCTGGCCTGCAGATCAATCTCAGAACCAAACCTAATGGAAATGCTGCACATCTAAAACTCAAATGGGATAAGAGTCACTTGCTCCAGGGAACTTAATCTGGCCTGTGACATAAATAGGGTCTTCTGGAGAGACAGTTATGTCTCTCAGAGGTTACCACTCCTCTGGAATAGACTGCCAGTTCACATCATACAAAGCCCTCTATGACCCTGTTTGCGTGTAGCCTGGATGGAAAACCATAAATTCCTTGCCGGGGATTTAACCTATAACCCTACAACATATGGGTAGCCATTGCTAACTAAGATCTTGAGTTTAGGCTAGATCCTTTGTAATGGTGTCGCTAGAATTATATTGGGTACACACAGCTAGGCTTATAAAGACCTCTGGGTCAATAGTGTAGTAGCCACCAATGAACCTATCAGGTAACAAGAGTATTCTTGCCTTCAGGCATCTACGTTTTTAGAGATCTTCCTTGTGTGTTGGCACACCCTCAGACTGCACTGCATTTTTTTCAGGATAACCATATTCTTAAAAAAATGGTGGGGGAGGTACTTAAGCAAGCTCAGCAGCAGGTGGCCAAGAGTAATTACAAGTAGACATTACCATTACATAGTTGGAGTTCTTCCTGGATATACAAAGAGAAGGCAAACAAGGTACTCACAACTAAAAAAAAAAAAAACAGACAACATATGTATTGTTCTGGCAGGGAGCAATCAGCAAAAAGGGTGAGGTGAAGAATAATTGGACATTTTACACTATGTTGCTTTCACGATGGGCTCAATTCAAGAGAGTGGCACTGGAAACAGCACCAGTACCAGTGTGGGTACAGATTCACTCACAGTATCAGTGGAAGTACGAGGTTAACAGATAATAAACACCCTCAGTACAGGTAATTAGGTGGCTTACAAAAGGGTACTACAGACGTTTAGAGACAATAGGAAGATGCAAGGTTGTCCAGTTGTATGTCTCGTAGCAGTAAAACAATGGAGGGCACAGACCTTGTTACTGTTAAGAGGTTGATTAAAACAGGATGAAGGCCACATTACACTTGGCAAACAATCAGCTGGCTGCACAAAGGCATGGGGAGGTAGTGTGAGCTTTATGGGACAAACTCTAAAATATATCTCATCAGTAATACAGCAGACTGACCCGTGGTGGTGGTGCTGCGGTAGCGTTGTCACCTCACAGTAAGACGCTGTTCAGTTAGATTCTCAGCTACAGCGTCTTCTGCATGGAGACATTGTGAATGGGCGTAGCTTCGTTGAAGGTTGTGCGTCAGGGCTGGTAACTCGGCATGTAAAAATCAGCTACCAATCATTAGCGGACTGGAGTTCCGCTGTGGCGACCCCTAACCGGGAAAAGCCAAAAGACACAACAAAAAGTAGTACAGCAGATTGTTTTTCATGGCCTGTTGTTGATCAGCCCTATGTGGAGCAGTTAGCTTGTTAAAAGAATATGATAATTAGGAGAAACCTATGACTGATCAGAGTTAGCTTGTTAAAAGAATATGCTAATGATAATTAGGAGAAACCTATGACTGATCAGGAGGTGAAGAACCAGTGGCTGGCTCCAGCCTCAGGAGCCACAGAATACAATGTAGTACAATGCCTGCAACATTAATAAACACTGTGCCCATAACACAGAAATACACTCTCACAGTTTTACCACAGAGTGGTACTTAAGGAAGGAACAGTTTTCTGCCATGAGAAGGGGACCCTGCTTACCCAGCTTCAGGTTAGGGCTGTACTGAAGGAAAGGATAGGGTGCTGAAGCTTGAACCCCAAATATATATATATATATATATATATATATATATATATATATATATATATACACACACACACACACACACACACACACACACACACTTAGATTTCACACTCATTTAGCATAGCGGCAGCTTCTCGTGTGCAGTGGACAAGGACATCATAGGAGAACATCAAAAAAATTTGGAAAATGAAAGTACATTACTTATGAAAGATAGCTGAAAAATAACCTCTTCTACCTCACCTAACATTATTGTCTTTTATTTGCAAAACCTGGGAGTAACCTGTAAGACACACATTTCACCTTCCAATATTACCTTTTGTGGACTGGAGCTTCCAACTGTGGGTAAATCCAGCATTACCCACACCCAGGCATGGGTTATTGCTATATTAATTTCTTGTGATTTCATGACATTTCAGTTATAAATTAAGGCATACCTCTCAACCTTATATTGCAGAGAGAGAAGCCTTGACAGAAACATTTAATTGACTAAAGTAGTTATCGATAATTGATTTATTCAGACCCATCAACTGTCCTTAATTTTCAGGGATGTCACGGACCTATTTTGCCTCAAATTTTAGCCATCATCCTCTTAATCCCTCTTAAACTAGTAACATTTAGAGAAAAACTGGTTAATTATTCTAAATAAAAGCAGTAATTTGAGATATAAACCTCAGAAATTGCTAATTGGTTCATGTTCTTTTATTTTTGCCATTTCTGGAGTTACTAGTACTAATATTTTAAGGAGTGTCTGTGATTGTCCTTGATTATTTCTGCATTTCTCATCGATTCCACTGAGAGCTATGGCATCATTATAAAAGGCTACATAAGCTGACAATGGAAGAAAATAAAACCGTCTGCACAAAGGGAGGGAATGTACATCTCTACCATTCTACTGATATACTCTACTCTCACCACCCTAAGTAAAGTCACGGCATTATCAACTTTAGACCTATAGCAATCTTTTCGCCCTTCTCCAAAGTACTTGTAAAATGTATTCAAAAACATCCTTCAGGAAGAACTCCTATTCCACAGACAACATGGCTGCTGTCCTTCCCATGATACTAACACTACACTTCTAATCAGTATAGAAACTGTCAATAAAGCTAGAGATAATGTCAAACTAGTCTCCTTCTTATTTCTAGGACTTGTCTAAAACCTTCAAACACAGTTTGTCACAGTAAATGTTTACTTCAAATGCCCTCAGTAGGTGTCGCTCAGCCCATCTTTTTATGGTTCAAAAGCTACCTATCCAATAGGCATCAGTCAGTAAAGTTGGAGTCCACCATCTCTCCATACCTCCCAATCACCAACAGTGTACCACAAGGCTCTCTCTTTAGTCCTCTCCTCTAACATTCTCACCAACACCCACAGCACATTTGTATAACAGGCCTCCCTAACACAGCACTCGGATGTCTCTATTCATTTACACATCTGACAACATGGCACACCTCCATAAAATTAGTCAGGAAGATTTAACAGCAATTAAAAATGGCTTTGTAACTCAAAACTCATGCTTAGTCCTAAAAATAGATACAAACTACTACCCCCCCAAAACCACTCGCCCATGGAAAAAACATAAAGTCCTCTCTTTTGACAGTAAATTATTAGGGATGATTGTGGATGTTGATCTTAAATTTGACCTACACATAGAAAGTTGTGCGAGAAAAACCCATTATAAACTAGAGGTTCTTAGAGCCAAAAACTCTCTCAACAATGGAACCAAAGCTACACTTGCCACTACTTTTCCCCTCCCCACACTTCTTTATGGCAATCCCATCACTGCTAATCTTCAGGCATCACAAAAAAAGCAAAACTTGAGCAAAGCTATAACAAAGTAGCTAAATTTGCACCAAATACACCTTTTAGAAGTCACCAGTGCAGAGCACTAAAAAGCAGACACTGTTTAGAACTACCCCATGAAGTAACATACACACAGCTTCTCACCACCTATAAAATTATCCTGAATCTATATGCTTGTCCTGCACTCTACACAACTATGTTCTTAGTCAACTATTACATTCCAGTGACCAAAAACTCCTGTCTGTCCAAAACCAATAAAATTTGCTGGGCATTATCTGTACTCATGCCATGTTGCTAAGGTCTGGAACTCCTTACTGGCATCCATCAGGTCAGTACCCTCCTTCAAAACCATTCTGAAAGACTTCCTAGTGAAAAGCTGGACCTGTTCTTGCTCAACATCAGGATATGCCTAAATGTGGATACCTTTCATCTCTTTACTCTTCCTTCCTCGCTCACTTCCTTACTTCTATCAATTTCTCTCCCTTGGCTTTCTATCTTAATATACAATAAGCCTGCTCTTCCCTCACTTTTTATAGCAATTCCTGTTTAGTGTTACACTAACTTCCCTTTAATTTTTCTATAAGCCGACTAAATTTTTTTTAACTATTCAAACATCATATTGCAAATGAACACAGAAATTAGGACTGTCCCTAGAGAGCCATACGATATAACAGAAGTAAACAGGACATATTACTTTTTCTTTCGGCTTTTCCTGGTTAGGGTCGCCACAGTGGATCACATGTCCGCACATGATTGGCAGTGTAGTTTTATGGTGTCGAGTTGCCAGCCCGGCGCCCAACCTTCCACAGAAGACACACACACAAGCCTAGGGCCAATTTAGAGTGTGTCCAATCCACCTACAGCATGTCTAATGCTCCCAAATGTACAAAATCCAGAAACATCAAAGGCTACATTTAAATATGCATCTGTACAAACAAAAATACAAGTCTACTAAACTATATTGCTTCTAATGATATGTAATAAATGAAAGCTTTGCTTAAGTAGTCAAACTACCCATCAGCAGTATGAAAAGAGTGCCAGAAACTAGGTGAATTTTGCAGTCATCCACTGTATCCTTCTAATGAGAAACAGGATATATTACTGTGCAGCTAAATTACTAACGGAAAGTTCTGCCACACGAACACAGGGTAGTGAGGGAAAGGAAGGGGAGAAATTGAATCCCATCATGGAAATATTGAATAGAGAAAACTATAAAGCAATTAAGACAAGAAGTGTCACTGTCAGAAGAGTATAGAAGGGAATATATCAACAAATACTGAGAGAGATAGTATCCCACATTAATGGATAAGAGTGCTTAAAATGTATAGGATGCACCTTACACTGATCAACTGCATTGCAGTGACAATGAAACAGTAGCAGACCACTTTGCCATTAAGCCATAATAAAAAGGACAAATTATTATCCCAGGGATAAAAATTCAAAGGGAAATATTCCAGGGTGACACTGTCACTGCTGGTATTCTGCCTTGCCCTTAACAAATTAAGCTGCTTACTAAACAGCTTAGGCCATGGCTATAATTTGGTCCTAGAAAACAACAAAGTGTAAAGACTTTTTTTCTTTATTTGTCGATAATTTAAAACTGTATAGCTCATCAGATGAGGAACTGAAAGCTCAGCTGCAGGTTGTGAAAACATTTTCAGATGATACAAGAATATCATCTGGTCTTGATAAATGTGCAAAGGCAACCTTTAAAGCAGGAAAACTGTAGCAATAGGAAAACATCAGTTTGGGACAAGAATGTGATATAAAAGAACTTGAGCAAGAAGGAATGTATAAATATTTGGGAACTGATGAGGGATCAACAATAAAACATGAACAAATGCGAATAAAACTTAGTAAGGAGTACTTCCGAAGACTTAAATTAATCCTGAGAACAGCATTGATATCCATGAACAAGATCCAAGCTATAAATCAATTTGTTCTTCCTTTCCTAACTTACAGCTTTGGAGTGACTGACTGGCAAAACATGTTGGATAGATTAGATAAGAAAACAAGAAGGATGCTTCATGCTCACCAAATGATTTATAAAAATCAGTGCGTACCAAGGTTATATATTCCCCGTTCCACAAGAGGTATGGGCCTCCTTGAAATTGATTACATGTATAGCTCTCCAACTGTGGGACTCCACACATCTGCTAACCTCACAAGATCCAAACGTAGTTAAAGTTTTGAAACATGAGGAGAATAAATCTAAGATGACTTCTCTGCTTAATTTAGCAGAAGCATATCAACAAACAGAAATGGAAATCAAACCAGAAGTAGATAAAAATCAGGCAGGAACTGAAAGTACCAGAAAAAAAAAAAAAAAAAGACTACAAGGTGAAGGATCAGATGAGAGGGCAAGAAATGTGGAAAATGCGTAAATATAGTAGCAAGTACAGCAAACTTCTGGGAGAGCCTCATGCTGATCAGGAACAAATGCAGGAATGGTTAAGGAGAGGCAAATTCAAACCAAGAAATGAAAGGTTAATATCGATGGCCCAGGATAGTGGGCTGCGTACACGCTGGGTTGCAAAATCCATTGAACATGTGGGAGAAACAGATAAATGTAGGTTTTGTAAAACCACACTGGAAACAGTAGCACACCTCGTTGCTGGTTATGATATACTACTGGCAGAAGGACTGTATACTGAAAGGCATAATAATGTGGCAAGATTGTCACACTAGTGATTGTGCAAACATTATGGCAGCGAAGTGGCTGAAAAACACTGGAAACATAAGCCACAAAGCATCATAGAAAATTATGAAGTTTATACCACATGGGATCACCCATTACCAACAGTTCAAAAGATAGATGCTACAAAACCAAATATAGTGGTCCAAGAAAAAAAGACAAAAGTAGCATTGATCACTAAATCGCCACACCCAGTGACTAAAGTGTGTTGCGTACAGGAGTGACAAAGGCATAAAATATCAGGATTTGCAGGCAGAAATGAGAGCAATGTGGAAGACACCGAGGCAGTTCCATTAGTAGTAGGAGAAATGGGTCTTATAAAAAGGAATCTACAATCATATTTAGATAGGTTCCCAATCCATGTAACCCTGTATGAATTGCAGGTACATTGCAGGTACTGCGAAGAGCACTCCTGGCTGACATCAAAAGATTGAAACAATACTAATTTCATAAACTTTAAATAATACTTTGACTTGGGAATGAGGTTCATTCCCATCATGGTATTAGAAACACAAAAGACTTGGAGAAATTAAAAAAGGGTGGAAAATGATCTATTCATACCTTTACTTTTCCTTCTTCACTCACTTCCTTACTTCTATCAATTTATCATTCTTGGCTTTCCATCTTAATATACAATAAGCCTGCTCTTCCCTCACTTCTTACGTCAATTACTGTTTGTGTTATACTAATTTACCTTTAATTTCTCTATAAACTGGCTAAAATTTCTTTAACTATTAAAACATCATATAACTTGCATCTCTTCTTAACCGATATGTTCATACTCTGTATAATTTGGTTTAATTGTTTAAACTGTATTTATTGTTTAACACTGTAAAATTCTTACTCTTAAAATGTTTTGCAATTCTTTTCAGATTTTCTTCCCAGGCTACCACTGAAAATGGGCTCCTACCCAGTTGGACTTTTCCAGTAGTCAATAAATAAATAAATAAATAAAAATAAAACACCCACAATTAAATAATGCAAGAACAGCAAACAGACCAACAAAAAAGTCTTGATAAATTTATCTGCCATCCTGCTGCTCAACAATGTTATTTATCAGTAAAATTGAACTAATAATCAGTAGTATGGCAGTCCTAGAAAACACACTTCTCTGAACAAGAAATCTGGACAAAGCTGAAATTAATGACTAGAGCCAGATGACTCCACCCCCCCCCCCAATATGATGGCTGTTAAATATTGCTTTTATAAACATACAACGTTGCTAGAATAACAGGTCTTGCGTTAGTTGAAATGCATGCCATTAATTAATTACTGCAATAGACAGTGATTTTCCAGAAAACAAATCTTGTGAGGTAAATACCAAAAGTATAAGTCAAAAATCTGGATGTTCTGTGAAAATCTGGACAGTTGGGACGTGCTGGAAAGCAAAAAAAAGTGTTTTTTTTTTTTTTTTAAATCGGAAGAATGGGGCTTCTGCATGTGCACATAACATAAACTGGAGATAATCACCAAGATCTGAAGGACTTGGCTAGTAATCTGTAACTGCTGATTCAGCTAGCAGCTACCCACACGTCTAAAAGACTGGTTATTGTCCTTCATAAAAATGCATGTCCCGACTCATGTACAGTAAATAACCCGATCAGATTGCCGGTTCCGTAAGATCGGTAACGCTTATGCTTTTGTTGCTGCCCTTCTATTAAATACTTCTTTCACATAAAAAAGTTGTTGCCAGTCAAATGACTAGATTATTTAATTCAACAAATGAGGTGAGCTGAAGTCTTTATTATGGCAAGACATCAGCAGACTGCCATTGATTGGAGGTGCATGTTGCAGTAGAATTCAATACTTGCAGCTCCAGCATTTACAATGAAGCATGCAGAAAAGGAGACTGACAAGAGGTGCCAGTTTTGTGTATACAGATGTCCTTGCTGGAGATGTACATTTAGGAAAGCATAGCACTTATGACAAGCACGAATTGCAAAGCCGTTTTCATTTCAGTGTAACTAGTGCTTGCTGTAAGTGCTACGTTTTTCCATCATGCTGGTTTGAATGTCATCATCCGCACTCCCTACTAGTACTGGATGATAGCGATCGCATACTTAAAGCGGGCTTAAGCAGTACTGTTTAAAAGAGGGGAACGCAAATGCTGGTATTTTTTCCTCTGGGAGCAACAACTGTACTGGATTTACACACATTTTAAAGGAAGTTGATGCTGTGGGTGGGAATGTAGTTACATCACGTAAGATGTAAAAAAAAAGGGGGAGGTGATTAGCTAAGTGGATGTCAATGTTTCAGCTTTGGTCGAAACTGATTTTTGAAACAAGACAGTGTCCGTTTAAGAGATTATGTTCGCTTATTGAATGCCTGTGTTATTTGACAAAAAGAATTTTTCTAAACCTAGCTGTTTTAATCCCCCATTAGTAAGAGTTAGAAAGGTTTCTTAATATTTGTGAAATTCAAATTATTGACATCTTAGATAAAAAAAGATGGATTATAAGTACTATAACATGTCTCAAATGGAGAAAGCTCGCTTAGATGAATTTTTAAAAAATGGCAATATTTTTTGTGTATGAAGGCAGACAAAGGGGGTGCATTAGTTGTACTTGATAGTGATGTACATGAACGTAAAATGAATGAGCTCTTACAAGATGAAATATTTTATAAAAAGATTACTATAAAAGAAGATAAAAGGTTATGCTACGATTGATTCCTGTACAGAAGAATGTTTTTTGGCTGGAAGACTGGATGAAAATATAAAAACATTTTTGACTAACACCAACCAAAAAATTAGTAAAACATATGGAATCCCTAAAGTACACAATAATTTAAATGACCCCCCCATTCAAGACCCATTGTAGCTAGTGCTAACAGTAAAACAGAACAGTTATCAGTCTTTGTTGACGACAAACATTTACAAAAGGCAGTGTCTTATCCCAACATACATCAGACAGATTTGATTTCATCAAGAAAAGAGAGGAAGGTATGGTAGATGAATCACATACTTTAGTGACATTAGATGTAAAGTCGCTTTATACTAGGATACCAAACATAGGACTGGAGATGGTTAGGCTGGAATTAAGAACTAGACAATTTATAAACGATATAATTGTGTTATTAATCGGCATGACTGAATTAGTTTTAAGCTACAATTTCTTTTTATTTTACGATGACATTTATGTGCAAGTCAATGGCGTGGCGATGGGAGCTTCTTTAACCCCTAGCTATGCCAATATTTTTATGACTGGGTGGGAAGCAACTTGTATAATAGAGAGCAAATATGACAAAAATGTTGCGTTTTACTGATGACGTGTTTCTTGTATGGAAAGGAACTTTTAAGGAGTTGGAAAATTTTTTTGATTAATAAGGTATGTACATATCTGAATTTAATTATGAATATAATTATAATACAATAAATTACTTGAATCTAACAATTTTTAAAGAAAATATATTGGTAGCTAAAATAAACAGTTATTTACATTTTACCAGTATGCACCTTAGGCAAACTAAATGTAGTGAAAGGTCAACTGGATAGAATAAATTGTTTGACCAAGAATGATGACAACTTTTCTGAAGAAGCCAAGTCTTTTTGTAATAAAATAGTTAGAGGTTACCCTAATGGAGAAGTTGATATTTCAAGAACAAATGAATACAAGGATCAGTAGAACAACAAATTGAGTAAATAAAAAAGATTAGTATGAACACAAAAGAGCAATCAAGCCATAAAAAATGCTGTTATAAATAATTGGGGGTTAAGGCTAATAGTGAATTGACTAGCAAAAACAGGGGTTAACCCTATTTTTGTACAAAAGAAAGCAAAATTATTTCCAGGGTAAATTAAGTAAAAATAATCAGAGCATAAAAGTGGTATGATTAAATGTTACAAGTGTAACATGTGTAATTTATTATATACTGAAAGTAACGAAACAATAGGTAAGAATAAAATTAAAATACCAGGTTTAACTGTAAATCAAAGAATGCGATTTATCTTATAATTTGCACTGAGTGTAAAAGTTTCTATGGAGGGAGAATGACAAGGGAACTTAATAGAAGGATATACGAACACAAATATGCTATTAATATAGGAGATACTTAAAATGCCATGTGTAAACACTATTAAAAGTGGCTCTTGTAAGGTAGATTACACATTTTTAGTATTAGATGCCCTGGTAAACACCACTAATATTGTGAATATAGAAGAACAACTTGGCTGACTAGAATATTGCTGGCAGGGTAGATTAAAAGCATGTTTTCCACTTGGACTAAACAATAGGGAAGAATTCACTATGTATTTAAAAAAGGAAGGAGTTAAAACATTAGGAGGTAGCGTAGTGTATATGTCTTTTTAAGTGAATATATTTAGTAGGAATCATGGGATATATGTGTCTTGAAAGGTGTATTTAAAGTGTTTGATGTGATAAGTATTTCAGTCTGAAAAAGTCTTACTGTGGCTGTTATTGGGAGACAAAAGCGCTTACTGATACTGTGTACCTTGGATTAAAGTGAAGTGAAGGTCTTCCAGACGTGTTTCTGCATTTCTTTGTGCATTCTACTGTTTTTGCTACTTTGTGCTACTGTTGGGAGAGTTTTTTTGCTAAACAACTATAAGCAAATCATCCAGCTATTAAACATGAAGATCACAAATTACCAGTGCTTTCAAGTGTTACCTTTAACTATACCTAGCATTTAGTATACTAAACCTGCGCTTTAGCAAATAATTGATGGCATACTCCCTTTAACCTCTTGGAATTGGCTGTACTTTTTTAAACTAGTTACTGAAACAGACTTTGGTGCACTTTCTTGGCTATTACATCAGCTTGGTTGGTAATGACAGGATTCAAACCCCACTGATACCAGTCATCTTGATAACAACAGGTAGCACCCTGTCATCGGAGTGACACTGACAGCAGTGGTGCATTTGTATAGTCACATTTAGGAGTAGAGGTGCCAGTCCACCATCAACGTGAGTTCTAAAATCAAGCATGCTGTCCCTTCAAAAATGGATTAACCTTTAAATGAAGCCAAAGAAGAATAGTGAAACATACAGGATTAATAAGTAATGCAGCCTCAGAGCAATGTAATCAAGGATGGACAGGGACTGAGAAAGTTTAGTCCTTTGCCTGTGACCAAAATAGAGATATTAGTCCCACTTGTCTTTATTAGTTCAAATGTTGGGTTTCTGGAACTACCAGAACTACAGAAGCCACATGGCAAGAATACAGGAAAGAAGGTCTAGGGAAGAATTATCCGATGGGTGTGCTGTCTGAATGGACACAACCCTCCCAATGGGGAGGGGGGGTCCTCCAAGAGTGGAGGCAGAAGCAAGAACCAAACCTCCCAAGGCCAATAAGGAGCTAAGAGAATGGTATTGTGAAGCTTTACTTTTTAGATAAAGCAGCAAGGACAATACTAATACACCCAACATCTCTTCATCCAGCATTAGCAAGCAGGATTTAAAGCCCTGAACTGTTACCCTACTTCCCACTGTCAAGGGAGCACGGTTCAATTTCTTCCACCTTCAACTGCCTGCTGTACAACTCTGACCAGACAGCATTCCTGGATCATCCCTGAAAATGTATACTTGTGTCTACAGGGTTTAACAAAATAAACTATACAAACTAAACAAACAGGGGTCTCTCCCCCACCCAATGGGGGGAAGGAGAAGTTGTTCTTGGTGCTAGTCAACGAAACAGAGGTAGCAGTATACATTGCCTCAGATTCAGATCAAAGTACTCAAAAGGCCTGAGAGACCACTCATGGATTATCAGTGAGCAATCACTGAACTTACTTGTCAAAGAATTGGCCTATTCAAGAATATCATTGGCTACCAGAAAGCAGTCTTATTACAACCGCATAACTCTTGACACAAAGAAAGAACCCAATGCCTTCTGCTTGCCAAGAGACAAAACCACAGTGATGGTATCACTGGATGGCCAATATGCCCATAGGAAGGGATTCGGGAACAGCTTGAATGACATGGAGGACTGCTCTCATCCAAAATGTTGATATGCAGGGTGGAGATGAGAGACACTGGTGGCAGTGGTGCAGTCACCTTTAGGCAACTTGAACTGTATGCCCACTATACATTCCTCCCAATCCTAAGGCAGAAGCATTTATGGTGGCGGCTATCCTACAACCAGTTTAAGATAGACAGACCAACTTCCTTTGATTAGGTTGGAGATGCATCTACTTTTAGAAGGTGCTTATTGCAAACCCTGGGTAGTCACACCTGAAGGGACACTGGATTGTACATTTGCAACTAGTGGGCCAAGTCCGTAGTATAACCCTCATGTACAGGGTACCCACTGGAAAGGATGCTGCCATAAAAGACTTGTACCCTTGAGACAGAATCTTCCAAGAAACTAAAAATCAAGAAAACCTTGTATTTCAGAAACTATACACTCCACTGGTACAGCTATTCTGTCCCATACAACTGTGTCCAAACTGCATCCAATAAACCACTATGAAATAATCAACGAGATATGTATCCCACAGACTACCCCTTCTCTGGAACAGGCTCCCCATCGATGTGAAACAGAGTTCTTCCCTAAACCAATACCAGTGTAGTTTCGACAACTGGATGGGAAACATGAAATCCATCCCTGGGTTGGCACCTATGTTTTTAATGAACACAGGAAGCCTGTAAATGATTCAACTCCCAGGTCCCTACTTGTAGATGTTTCATCCCTCAGGCTCCTGTTCAACACTTGTCAAGAGTACTAGAGCTTGTAAGAGATTTGGGATGCATGGCTAGGCTTAAAAAAGGCATTGTAGTAGTTAGCCTTGTAAACATCTATGAACTGCAACTTCTCATATACTTTCTTTTGCGGTCCCAATACCATTGTCCTTCACTGTACAGTTGTCCATGCTTGGTGGATCAGCTACTTCACCACCTCCCAAGCTTAATCCAGTGTTGCTGGATCATCATGGAATTAAGCATTCAGGGAAATCGCAGTGTCTGTGCATATGTCCAAGGGGGGGTGACTTTTGACCTACCTGTTGCTCCACCTCCCTTGTGGAACTAACAGTTAAGCCTGGGGGCAGGTGTGCAATGGAGACTCACGGCATATCACCACACCTCTGCAGCAGCTCAGCAACGTCTCCACCCTATACCCTCTTCAGGCACATCTACCAATGTGTCTTCTCTAGCCATACTACTCAAAGGCAAACAGCCACTGTGAATATAAAGGAGAAATCTGCAGCACTGCAATTTTGATATGATGAACCCAGCCCTTCGGCAAGAAAGCCGAGAAGATTAGTGTGCTCAGAGTGCTGCAGATAAAGATAACAGACTGAACATATACCAGAGACTTGGCAAGATTTGCAGTTAAAAGTGGAAAACCTCAAAGACCATGGGAAGCAATCCACATTAATTCGGGTTAAATCATCCCAAAACCTTACCATGCACACCGTGAACACCCTGGGGGCCATGGTGAGACCAAACTGTCCAGAACTGAAAATGACCGCCTCCCATTCGCCTACTTATTCAAGATTAAACTAATACAAATACACAGGCGTTGGCTCACTGGTGCAAAGTACTGAAGTACTACCCATGACAAAAAAGAAAAGACATTAGGATACACTAGCAATCTGGGCAGTGGAACAGCAAACAGAGCACCGGCCTAACCATAATGTTGGGGAATGTGCTCAACACTACACTGATACTCAGCACAGGCAGGGTGTAGCTGCAATGAGAGTAAAGCTGCAGCAATCAGGACACAAAGGATGTGTATGCCAAGCAGCATACAATGCACAAAACATTTCTGGTAGTCCAGTACTGCTAACAGAGCTGATCAACTTCCCAAATGGGATTGGAAAAGCCCTTGTGGTTGTCTGGATGACGGTGTCCTATAGCAGGGTCTTCTATGAAAGGGAATAGGGAGCCAGCAGGACCACAGGCAGCTGATAGGGGGACAACAAGAAAATAAAAAGCACATATTAAATCAAGAATTATGGTCAGATTAAGTCTCCAGCTGCATTTGATCTCTTGTTTCTTGGATGCAATAATCTGCTTGTTATCAGAGACCTGATCAAAATCTTGCGTTACAGCCAGGTTCCCAAACAGTTCTGGTTAAACAATGTTATTTACACACACCTTACAAACAAATGAGCTCACCTCCTTGCTTATATATCATATAATGATAGTACTGCATGTTACTAACTCCAGCATCCCTACGGACTATTTTTGAAATAATTTCAGCATTAGGAGACAGGCCACAACTTCTGCTTGAACAAAAAAAGAACCACTGTTCTTAAAAATGGGCTCGCAATGTGCATCCTCTGTGGTATCCACAGGAAGTCTTTGGTTTGGGAGAGGAGGAAGAAACAAGACAAGTTAAAGGATCATTGCTGGGTCTGCAACTGCTTTGTCTGTGAAGGCAGAAGACTATTTTACTACTTGGTCCCACAGTCCACTGGATTTCTCACAACCAGCCTTTCTAAAGCTATTTTCATCTAGGCTAGCCATTAAACCATCTTCATTCCTAGAAAGATTGTAGGAAAACATCATTTAATTCTGCCTGAAGGATAGAAATAACACAAGCCATTGTGTCCAAGACAAATATACAACCTCTGTACGTTTTAGACTATGCCTAGGTGCTGGAATCCCCAAAAAAGGTGCGGGCGCACTGGAAGTAAAACACCTTAGAGACTCTGCTTGAATTAGGCAGCCACCCAGGTAAGGACTAATCTGGCTTCCTTTAACCTCAAGTATACACATATTGAGGTTACGTATCAGTGAGTATTCTGGGTGCGGTGGAGTCTGAGGGACTAAAACTGGAAAGTGAAATTATGCATCCTGCATGCCTACTACAAAAACACAATGTTGCATCATTAGCAAAAGGGATTACAGACTCAGCATTTTCAACTCTTGTTTTGGTACATGCTTGGCATATCTAAACCACTGGTCTGCTAGGTGTCCAAGATTCATAAAGAAAAAAAAAATGCCTCCTGTAGGACCTATATAAGGGGAAGTGATACAGTGTTACCTCAAGTGGGTGGAAAAGTCTAAGTAGCAGCAAACTGTTGCTTTCTTCCCAACTTGTTTTTTCTGCAAATTGATATCTTTTTTTTTTTGTCCTGCAGTTTCTTTAAAACAGTCTATTAATACATTTATTACAGATCTGAAAATTCTTTAACAGGCTAGTTTTAAAATACTACACTAAAGACTTGGTTCTAATGGTCTGGCAATTTAAAATGTAAACGTTCAGTGTAAGGGGACTGTTAACTATTCTCTTGTAGAAGTTTGAACCAAATTGGCCAGGCACCCTGCTTTTACTATCTGATGGCAATGTCCAAAATCCAGGGTGATATCTTACTGCTGAAGAGATTCCAGTTTGTTTGCAGCTAGACCAACTACAAGACCACACTCACTCGGGCACGTTACAAGAATGTTGCAGTTCTCTCACACTCCTGTAGCCCAATTGCATACTTCCTCATCTCATCTTATCATTCCTTCATTTACTGCCTCTAATGCATTCTACTTCCCTCTTCTCCATGCATCTATCTCACTTCTTCCTACTTCTCTTCCCTCTGCATGGTGCTCACCTTTTCTTTCTGTCTTCTCCCCATGGCATCTCTTCCTGCAACTATTCTCACTTGCCTCTTCTAATGTCTCCATACCTCTCTATATAATAACATCCTCCTATCCCTGTAGCATAACCCATCTCACTCACAATGATTATTTTACCCATAATGCTCTGCCAAACATTTCCATTTATCCAGTCGTGTTTTGACACTGTAAACTGCTTCTTGAAGTAAACGTAGCATATTTTTGCAGCTATAAAAATATATATACATATTATAAATTTGTTTTTTTGCATAACCTTGTATCTGTAATTTTTTGTTCATCATATTCACCCATGCTGTGCCTGCAAAATGGTCTATTGAGATTAGTACACTACCCCAATAAACAAAAATAAAACTGCATAAACAAGCAAGATCTTGGCACACTTTTTAAAAACAGGAAGCACCAAGAAAAATGCAGAATGGAGTTAGGTTCCTGTTCTGAAACACTTCAGTGGGGGGGGCTCTCTCAAAATGGAATCAAAGTAAGGCTACAGGCTTATGAAGACCCAGTTGCAGACACAAACTCTGCTACTGGTGTATAGTGTACAGACTGTTATTCCCATTATTCTGTTCATGCGCTTTTACCTAATTTTCTAACTTTTTTTTTTAAAAACTGTAGTGTCACTGCTCTCTATTACTTTATTTTTTTTAAAACTGTATTGTCATTGCTCTCTACCACTTTAACATAGAGTGTTTTCATTCCATCTGCCCTGTAGCCCAGAATGTGGCTGAAAAGGGTCTTCCACTAGGCTACTCACTTGGTTAACAAAACAAGCACCAGACAACTCAGCTGTTTAATGAACAAATGCACAAATAAAGAGCCGAAGAAATTTTAAATCTTAGAGGTCACCAAAATGCAACTTCCACAATCCTCCGAGGGTGACAGTTGGTCAACAGGTTAATTTGTGAACTTTCTCCCTCAGGATTTCGATGAAAGTGGCATACGTTACCTCTTTCACCGCGGTTGCTGAATTAAAGTGATCATCATGTTTGCCACATTCCTAAAACATTGACCTTCTATGCAATAAAGTCAAAACGGTCATGTGTTTTTAGCTCTATGAGGTAAATGCACAGAACACTGGGGGGGGGGGGGACATATGCAGACATACCTAACTTGGACATTCACATTTGACAAAACAAAGTGGGCAAGTTGTTTTCCATCTGGGCATATGTACCATTTCTTGTTCTAGGCACCCCAAATAATTACCAGAAAAACTGTCTCAAAACAAAGTGCAATAAACACACAGATGCACTGGAAATGCGATTTCTTTCATTAGTTCTAAGGGATTCTTTAGCCTAAATTACAGGTGGCTTGCTCCTTTAAGACTTGGGCTACACAGTTTAAAGTTTGCTAGCAATATGCAAGCTTCCCCTAGACTTTCTTCAACGAAGACAGTGCAGTAATACACATTAACAATTACAAATACATTAGTAATAAAATTACATTTATATGAACTAGAAACAACTACAGCAATACAAGACATGCATTTAGTAGATACTGAACATTGAGCATTTGAAGGGGTACATTAGAGGGATTGTCAAATGAATAAATCTTGCGATTAGACATTCAAATAAAAGTATTAAGGGATAAACTCGGTAGGGCAGTATATGTCAATATTGTAGTTAAAAGGTGGAGTATCAAGCAGGTTTAGACAATTATATACAACTATCACAAGGTTTATATTGGAAGTAGAGAGGTGAGCAGCGTCACAAAACTATTACTAGCATCGTCAAGTCATGTACATACTATGCACGTATTGGTGCAGATTGGTTATAGGGCATGAGACTCAAAGGGAAGAGAAACGATTTTGCAATACAGCACACTAAAGATTACAGTGGCACTGACCCAGGAAATAATCATGCGCAGTATTAGACTAGTTTGTTATAGTCATGAGTTTTTATTATATATATAATTCTATTGGGGGGCTAGTGTTGTATAAAGTTAAGGGGTGGGCAAATTTCTGTGCATTGTAGTTAAGCTTTAAAAAAAAAAAAAAAAAAAAAAACGTATAAAATCAGATTAAGCCATAGTTTACAGTAAGAAAAAAAATAATTTATTTTTACCCCCCCCCAACAGTGCTGCAGAACAAATCCCACAACATGATAATGAAGTTACACAGAACCACCAAATTTCAGGCAGCAAACTGAAATAAGCGAACAAACTTTCTTTTTATACACAGGCTGCCACCGAATTCCTACCGTTGGATACTGTGAATCTGATGCACTAGGGAACACCTGACAGATGAAGAATACTAAGGAGAACAGCAGACTATGGCTAGGATTCAATGTTGAGAAAATGCGATGAACAAACTGCTATGACCTTATTAATCAACAAATCATGTCTACAAACCGCACTCCAGTTAACACTAGCTCTATAACACCCGATGGTTGTCGTGTTCTCCTTAGCAGACCATGCATCGTGTTGGTAAAGACGCTCCCTATACTCACATGTTCAGACACACATGGGTGCACACGCTCCTACTAACAACCCAGCCCCCCTCCTCTTTACAAATTATCACAATCATGGATACACTCGCCCATTTCCCTAAATACACTTAAACACACACACAAACTAGACTTCCTACCAAACTCCTCTAAAGTGACCACCAAAGCAGAGACATACTCATACAGTTTCATTCACATCTCTAGAGAAAGGCTCACACACAAACTCAAACCTCTGTGTTCGCCGAACTTACCTGTTCCATGACTGCTTCCATAGGAGTGAATGGGACTAGTCTTTTGACAGTATTTCCTTTTTCCTCCAAACATACCCATCTTCTCTGAATATATCTGCTCAAAGACTACATACAAAGGTATGACTAGGTGACTGCAACCTTAACAGCATTCACTCCTCTCCCCCCACCCCCAACAATGGAATTTTTATGCAGAGTGATTATCATTCAGCAGTGTAAACTGGAAGCAGATGTCAATTCTAGGGGAAAGCAATTAGTTGCTCCAGCTACCCCAAACTGCCCTGCTACGACATCGCTCTACCAGAAGACTGGCTTCATGAAACTCTCCTCTAACCAATAGGAAACATCACCTCTAAGTCTAAGAATTGTTAAGTCTTACCACAAAGGGAAAATGGCTATGTTTAGACTTCCCCATCATAGCACATCTTTCGGAATCCCAGCAAACTTCTTGTAACCTGAGAAAAGAACTATACATATATATATATATATATATATATATATATATATATATATATATATATACACACACACACACACACACACACGTAAAAATGCACCTAAATAAGGAAGAGCAAAACAAACTCATTTCCGTGGGAAGAATGCAGGTAGTGACTACAGTACTGCAGAAAAACAAAGCAACTAATTTTAAAAAACATACAATAAAAAAACTCTTCAACTATACACCACACTCATTACAAGCAGTCACGAAAATCTCAAGAAAATATGTGCAACATCCCCCTACATCAAAATAAAGCAGTCAGCCCAAAAATATTTATATCTATGTATTTAAAACACTTGTAATTCTACAACTGGCAAGGTCACCCCCACCCCATTACGTTCCCTTAATTCAAGCACAATCCCAAGAAAATAAGCAGAAGTCCATAATACACTACAGAATTACAACTACTAAAACAGTCAATTGGCTGTGGAGGCTTCACTGCCAGACCCCTCAAGTATATATCCTAGTCCTACAAATGCACAACAGCAATACTTCTCACCACCACATCTGATAAAAATAGAAGACATTTCACAAATTATTTCAACCACATCATAATGCACATTTGACAAATGTTAAATCATAAATCTAAATCCATGGCTCTCAGATACATACATCTGCACGTGCACACTGTACATCCTGTACAGACATGCTACTTGCATGCACATCAAACATGCACAGATGGAATAATTCACACTTTGCAACAGTCACTACATGCCTACACAGTGGCTTCACATGCCTACACAGTGGCTTCACTCAGCATGTCAATAGGAGGTAGGGCTAAGCAGGGAAATCGAACCATACAAGGCAGAGGACCAGTCTTTACCACCCCCCACCCCCCAAACAGGTGCCCAATCTACTGACCGCTCCACTTGTGGTGGGTAGAAACAGGGAGATGTCAAACTCTAGACTTCCGATTCCTTTCCTATACTGCAATCTCTTCAGGAAGGGAGACGGAAAAAAATATAAACAATTACTGGTAAGCCAGTGGTCAAATGCAGCCGGAAGAAAAAAAATACAATACTCTTTACAAAACCAAGTGTCTCCCCCCCCCCCCCCAGCTGGAAGGGGTTATTCCCCTTTACTGAGAAACTTACAGTAGCCCTCTTTTCCAAGTGGACGTGGAAGGCAGGAGATGGGACTCCTTAAACGGAGGGCAAGGCAAGCTCTTCTGCATTATCCTAAAATTCTCATTTTCTGAGAGCTACAGGAAGAATATGCAATGCACTATGTGCCTAGCTATGCACAAGTACAACAAGCATTCTAATGTGTACTGCCAGCTCCTTCCTCCCCTGGAGTTCTTGCATCATCCTCCATGTGATGGATGGCCAGCTGCTGGCCATTAAATCTTCCTCTCTCACCACGGCCTCTAGTCATCTAGCACTTTGCCACTATACCAGCAGTCCAAGTTAGGAATCAAGTTCGCATACTAAAACGGCTGAAAGAATCTGGTGGAGCATGACAAGTAAACAAAACCAAGTATTAATTCACTAGAGAAGACAGACACTTTCCTTCACCCAAAGGCAGACTTACAGCCAGAAAAACACTCTTGTCAGGGGATAACAAACCTATTTTGAATTTGTTCAGTGGGAGGGTGGATTAATTAAGAAAACATTTCAGCCATGAACTAGGCCAGAGGTACATATAAAAATGAAAATCAATAACATACTAAACATGAAACCCCTATACAATTTTAACTCTGTACTACTGTTCTGCAATCTGTAAACATGTAAATAAGTAATGTATTTTACTCTATGTTGCTGTATTACTCTGCTTAGTTTTGATATTTTATATTTACAATTTGCTTAATTGGTACTACTTCTATGTCTTATGGAGGTTTTCTCCCCGGGCCTCCATTGAAAACGGGCTCCTTGAGCCCAGTGGACCTCTCCGGTCAGCAAACTGGAAATAAATGAAAATAATCTCTCTGTGCTACATAGATCACGCAAGTCATACTTACTTTACTGTGATATACTAACATACATGGCAAATTTACCAGCAAAATTACAATGACCGTTTAACATGATGCAGTGCTCCTTCCAGAGAGGATGATGTATCCCAAAAGATACCAAAAAAAAAAAAAAAAAAAAAAAAAAAAGAACGTGAATTAGTGTTAGTATAAAACAAGTTGGACAATAACATAAGGAAGTCCAGGTACCTCATGCAACAATGCATGGAAAAAGGCATTAGAATAATGGCATGTGTAGTATGCTTTCTCCAGGAGTATACCGGAGGATTATGACACCCATAACTATTGAACTGGTGGGTAGGTCAGTAAAAGCTAGCTCTTTTTTAAATTAGGTTTCCAGAATGGTGTGTACTAGATTTGATTTCCAAGCACTGTTGGAAAGCTATACGAGTTTGCTGGGAGTCAGTTCACAAAAGATCTTTAATCTATTAAACAGTGACTTGACTACAGTGGAAGACACGTTCTAAAAAGATTTACAAAACATCGTGAGACAGCAAAGAATGGATTCGAAATATCTTTAAAAGTTGACTTTTACCAGGCTACATAGAGCTGCCTAGCTTCTCACTTAATCACAACAGGATATTCAGAAAAGACGGCTCAAACACAGTTATTGTAAATGTTTAATGCAACAAAAATACATGTACAACTGTAACAAAAGTTTTCGGAATCCCACTCCTCCTCGTCTATAAAAGGAAACCAGAGTTAGTAGAGAGTTGATGAAGATAAAAAGCACATTCAAACTCCAATAGAAAGCAAACAGAGGCCACAGTGAATCCCCAGTGTCACTAAGCTAACAAATTCAGATTATGAGAGCAAGCCCACTTGGCTCCCACATTAGATATAGACTACAATGCTATCCAAGCTAAACTACCGACTTTGGCGCATTTTGTGCATGCAGAGAACAAAGGGACTATTTTAATTGTATCTTTAGCAGGTTGCCCGTCTTCGTCTTAAACCAGTTAACTAGACAGTCAGAAACAGAGAAAATTATACTTCTGACTACATGTGAATTTCGGACGCAGAACTAACTCCCATGAATTACCTTTACCGGTCAATTTGTTTTAATTTGAGCTACTCCAAAACTGCACACCATGGACCACCCTAATGACAAGATTTTTTTTTTTTTTCAAATCGGGATATTCCCACAAAGCAAACAGGATCACGAAACAACCTACACATTTTGCATATATTATTTGCACACCTGCATCGTCCATTTAGTCAATACTAATGTACTCATTTTTACACTTATGAGAATTTTATAAGCTTTTCAAAGGCTTTTATTTTTTATTTTTCTTACCGTTCACGCTTTCGACCCGCCCCCTTGCTGCTCTGGATTCCCTAACGTCATGTCCGGACGTGCGTTAAAGACGTGTGTGATGGCGGAAATTGCTTTATTTGTTCTACTGCACGTTATAGAATACCACTAGGTACCATGTTTTGCTAGTGGATTATTTAAATTAGCAGTTACGAGTTATGAATTATATTACACGGAGTTCAAGTTTTGTAAGGGTGTTAAGATTTGTAAACAAAAACGGGATGCATACGCATATATTTAACATTTAGATGTCGTTCTCATTTTTTAAGTTATTGCTTAAGTTTTTGAAGTGTTCTCAACAGTGGACCTTTTCTGTTAAATTGAACGTAACCAGACGTTTTTGTCTCAGCTGCCTTAAGCTTGCCTCACATTTACTGTTTTTTTTTTAATCTTTTTTCTTTCTAGTAAATCGCCGAGATAAAGGCCGAGGTTGGAGTTTCGTGTTTATTCAGAAAATGCATGTTCTATTAAAACTTCAATGCGATCTCCAGCCAAGACCAGAATAGCTGGTCAAGAGGAGAAGGTCAACACCTGCACCACACCACATGGAGCACATAGCCCTCCAAAACACCCACCTTCACAGCCATCAGATAAACCACACACATTACAGATAAACTCACTAAACTAGGTATAAATCCCTATGTCACAAGATGGGTTGCCAACTGAGTCACTGACAGAACCCACACTGTGAAAGTAGCAGACTCCAAATCCAACTTCAGACCAGTGAGGAGTACCACAGGGTTTAGTCCTGGGTTCTCTCCTGTTTGGTATCTAGTTCTCTGAAGTACGGGCTAACATAGAAGGACCTTGTCTAACAAAAGTTTGCAGATGACTGCAAACTAGGAGCCGCAATCGTCGAAGCTCTTAACGATGTTGACATCATACAAAAGGGCCTCTGAGACAGATGCCAGGTGCAAAGCCATGGTCTCAAGCTCAATGCCAAAAAGAGCATTGTCATCCCCTTTGGTAAAAACTCTATAGCCATGGACTACCACGTAGGCGGTAGTGTACTTACACTGAAATTGTGATGAGACCTTGGGACACAGGTGGACAGTAGTCTCTCCTTTGATAATCACATCGCCACAGTAGTCAGGAAATCCTTCTACATGGCACACCTCATCACAAAAGGTTTGTCATCCAGTAAAAAAGAGGTTATTGTTCCCCTCTACTCGTCACTCATTAGACCCATTATAGAGTACAATGCCCCTTTTGGTATGCACCTCACAAGACATCTACAACAACTGGAAAGGCCGCAGAAATACCTCACAAAGAGGATTACCATCCTCAAACAAATGCCCTACGCAGACCATCTCAAAAAACTCCAGCTTTACTCCGTTGCATATTGCCTATTCAGGGGCTGTCTCTGCCTAACATACAAAGCTATGTCAAACCCAGAGCTGTTGGACATGCTCCACTTAAAAAAATCCCAATCCCTCTGAGCTACACGCTCTAGGGACCTAAACCTTGTCACCACAATAAACAGAACATGCTGGAGGGATAGATTCCTGTCCCAGAGACTTCCCATACTCTGGAACAAACTACCTATCTATATCAAACAAAGCTCCTCATTAGCACTCATTGTATGGGAAGTAGGAAATTCACCCCGGGGATCACTTCTGTGGCTCTGCTCGACAGGGGCACAGGAAAATAAATTTTCTTGGGTGGTGAAAGCCAGGGTACGTTTTTGGCTAGGCTTATATATGAACCTATGAACACCCACCTTTGCGGAGGCTCTCTAGAAATCTACCCAAACAGCAGAGACCTCCAAGGCAGAAATGCACTCGGCCACCACAACAGCACAAATCACAAGACACATAGCTCACCTACACAGGGTGCTCCTCAACCTAAGCCCCTAAGGCAAAACAGCTTGCCCAATACAACACTGATGTCCCACTCACTAGGTTGAATGAGAAGAAGGTAACAGTCGGCTGTCTATCATGTGCCAGAATCCGACACATAACACATGCACTCAAGTCATTCCACAACAAATATGACTCTGTCATTGTCCATGTGAGTGTGAATGACCTGGGACGCACCTCCCTGGACTACATGAAAAGAGACATTTATTTATTTTATTTTTATTTATTTTACATTTGTTAACCGGGCTAGTCCAACTGGATACATGTCCATTTTCAGTGGAAGCCCGAGGAGAAAAGCTCCACTAACTACTACTTAACAAGTTAAGGAAAACATATACAGAATTATGCGATAAAAAGAAACATTTGCTTAAAATATCTTTCAGAATGTATATACACAAGAGTACAGTATGAGACTTTGCAGGAGAGTTAGGTCAGATAATTTACTAGGTTACAGAATTACTGCATTATACTGAGAAGTAAAATTAGATTATGATAGATCGAGATGAAACCTGAAAGAGGAGAAGGAATATTACAGAGAGGTAACTCATATAAAGTAATGGAAGTAATACATGCACATGGAAAGAAGGTAAATAGAGAGTGAGAGGGATAGGTAGAGGAAATTAGTGTGAGTTAGAGTTTAGTCGGGGTTAAAGCATGGACATATCCATTGATTTTTAAGATAAATTCTTAGTTTTTGTTTGAACAAAGCAGGGGTAGGCATTGAAGTAAGTTCAATAGGAAGTTGATTCCAGTGTTTCCCAATGGCATTAGAGAAAAGGGAGTCACCAGCAAGATTGTTGGATTTAGTTAATGTTACTAGGAGTTTGCTAGAGGAGCGAAGTGAATTCAGGTTAGAGTAAGGGGTAAGAAGTTTGGAAAGTGCAGGTGTGTTGTTAGGTTGATAGAAGGCTTTTTGGACAAAGGAAAGTTGGGAAAGAAGCAACATATTTTCTAGTTCTAGCCAGTGAAGTTTCTGAAGGTTCAGACAGTGGTGAGTTCTGAAAGGAGTGCCAGTTGCAAATCTGGCAATGCTATTATATGTGTTAGTCAGTTTAGAGAGATTGTTTTTCTTCAGGTTAGTGAAAATTGATGAGGCATAGAGAAGAGTTGAAATAAGGTGAGAGTGGGCAAGGGTAACTTTGGCTGTGGTGGTTAAGAATGTTTTAATTCTGTAGAGGAGCCCAATTTTTGTTTACAGTTTTAATGGTATTATTAATGTGACAATCATAGGTAAGGTTGTTATCAATCATGACACCTAGTAGTTTGGTAGTAGAGTCGGCTGATATGAGGGTGCCGTTAATAGATAAGATGGAGAAGTCTAATGTGGGGGACCTAGTAGTAGGTTTAAAGAGGAGGAGTTTTGTTTTTTTAGCATTTAAAAGTAGGCAGCGTTTAAGAACCATGCTTCTACTTTGTGGAATACATTTTGAGTAATAGTTTGAAGCTCAGGTATGGTTTTAGCTGAGCAAATAAGAGTGGAGTCGTCTGCATATTGTATACAGCTAGCTTGGGAATAGCTACTTGTAGGTCATTGATAAAAAGGGAGAAAAGGAGGGTCCAAGAATAGAGCCTTGAGGGACACCAAGAGAAATTGGGAGAAGAGAGGAAAGTTTGTTATCCCAGAGGACTGCCTGTTTTCTGTTATTGAGATAGGAAGTGAACCAATGGATAGCCTTTGGTTGTAAAGCAAGAGATTCCAGGATTTTTATGAGGAGGGGGTGGTTGACCATGTCAAAGGCTTTGGACAGATCTATAAAGAGGGCTGAAGATAGAATATTATTGTTACGGTTTGTGTTTATAAAGTCAGTAAAGGAAAGGAGAGCAGTGGTGGTACTATGAAAAGGCCTAAAGCCGTGTTGACAGGGAGTAAGAATGTTATTTTTAGTTAGGGGAGCTCTCAGATTATGTGGCCCCAATCAAATATGACCCTAGCCCTGAGCAGCATCCTACCATCGCCCAGAATGATGCCACAGTACAAATAGAAAATCATTGACTTCAACAATTGGCTAAGTTTCTGGTGTCATTCTAAGAGGATCCAGTATCTGTCTGCTTGGGATGACATGACTGACAGACTTCGATGCTTTGCCAGAGATGGCCTGCATTTGTCACTCCTGGGTTTCCAGGTACTGGCTAAGGCTCTTGCCACCCCATATAGTGCCTTTTTTAGGTGGTGTTCCAAAGACTAAATTACAACCGCAACAACTGTAAATAAATGCAATCTGAGGGTCATGCTGATCAATGCTAGAAGTCTAAATCTCAAGATGCACTCGCTCAAAGCACTCCTCAAAATGGAGAATATTGACATTTGTGCTGTAACAAAGACCTAATTTAAAGCAGCAGAAAGCACCAATGCACTACCAGGCTATAATTCATTCCACACCTTTTGGCCCCAAACATGGACCGAAGCTCCAAAGGCGGTGGTGTTTCCATATTCATAAAGGATATGCACGTCTCCAGACTAGTAGCCCAGCATAACGCATCTGAGTTACACTAGGTACAACTAACATTGGGGAAGACGACGATTCAGGTCGTAGCCTGCTATAGGTCCCCAACCATGTCCCAAGACTCTCACTCCACATTTCTAAGCACCCTGGAAACTATAAAGATCCAACCCAACATTCATACTATGTGACTTCAACTACCCCTCCATCAGCTGGGAAAACGACTCATGCGCCAGTGCACTGGCCCAGTACATCCTGGAATTCATCAGTTCCAATGCCCTGGACCAGCTCATTCTTACCCTCACTAGAGGTAGCAACATCCTTGACCTGGTTATTACTAACATGGGCAACTGTTGCTCTACACCAATAGTCAATTCCTCCCTGGTTAGATCCGACCACAAACTAATCACCATAGAAATCCACATCTCACCCACACCCCCCACAAAGGTATAAAGGTATCCACCATAAAAAACTTCTCCAAAGCTGACTTTGGACTCCTTAAAACAGAGGTGGCTAACTTCACGGCACCCATGCCAATGGAAAATAGATGCATGACTGCCAAATCATACACCAGTGCACTGAACAAACACGTACATGAATGCATGGAACTAGCCATACCCAACAGAACCAAGATGCTCTCCTCCAAAAAAAGGAAACCAGTCTTGTGGTCCCCTGCCATTAATAAACTCTACAACAGAAGGAGGAAACTGTTGCAGAAAAAGGTGAAGTCCCAAGACTGGAAAAAATTCCTTATTAGCCTCAAAAAAAGTTGAGAACCCTCATCTAAACCTCCAAAGCCAGCTATGAAGGCAGAATTGCAGTAGACACTAAAAACAACCACAAAGCTTTCTATAGTTATATCAAGACTATCTATGGCAATACCCAGATTTGCTCTGAGTTACTGCACAATGGCACCTTCTATACTGAGCCAACAGATATTGCCAACATACTGGTCGACAGATTCAGTGCCAACTTTACCCCCCCCAAAAGACCAATCTCAATACCAGAAGAATGCCAGGCACCCAGCATTACTGCAGCACAGGTTAAAGCTGCATTGTCGAAGGTCAAGAATACAGCTTCCATGGGACCTGACAATATCGCTGGCTGTGTTCTACATGAATTACAAAGTAAACTGGCACCACATCTGTGTGCTCTGTTCACTCACAGCCTCACCTCAGGCTTTGTCCATACGGAATGGCACACTGCTACAGTCATCCCTCTCCATAAAGGAGGAGCGACTACAGACCCTGGAAATTATCACCCCATTAGCCTGACGAGTCTGATATGTAAGGCTATGGAGAGCAACATCATGAACCTAATTAACAAGGATATAGGAAATCTCCAAACTCTACATCCCATGCAGTTTGGTTTTGTGAAAGGTAGATCATGCCCGATCAGCCTGGTTGACTTCTTTGAGTATATCACCAGAGCAGTGGATGAAGGTAAGGCAGTTCATACAGCCTACTTTGATCTGGCCAAGGCCTTTGATACCATTCCTCACTCAGGAATTATTGATAAACTCAGCAAACTAGGCATCAACCGTTGTAGCATTAGGTGGGTTGCAAATTGGCTCACAGAATCCACAGTATGAAAGTAGCAGACTCCAAGTCAGGCTGCCGACCAGTCATGAGTGGAGTCCCACAGGGATCGGTCCTGGGTCCTCTCCTGTTTGGCATCTACTTTTCAGAAGTCCAGGCCAACACGGAGAGACTCTGGATGACCAAATTCGCGGACAACTGCAAGCTGGGAGCCATTATTAACTCCCTAAGTGATGCAGACATCCTACAGAAAGGCTTCGCTGAGATCAATGGCCGATGTTGAAACCATGGCCTTAAGTTTAATGCCAAAAATACGTCGTCATCCCCTTTGGTAAAAACTCAGTTCCCACTGATTACCACATCAATGGGAGCCCACTGAACACTGAAGGTGTTATAAGAGATCTGGGGACACAGGTTGACGGCAACCTCTCCTTCGACCACCACATTGCCACTGTGGTCAGAAAGTCCTTCTCTGTGGCACATCTCATTACCAAGGGTTTTGCATCCAGGAAGAAAGGGGTCATCATTTCTCTCTACTCTTCCCTCGTTAGACAAATTATAGAGTATAATGCCCCATTTGGCATGCACCTCACTAGACACCTGCAACAGCTGGAGAGGCCACAAAAGTACCTCACAAAGAGGATCCTAGGCCTTAAACACATGTCCTACATGGACAAACAAAAAACTCCAGCTATTCTCTGTCTCATATCGTCTACTAAGAGGCGATCTTTGCTTGACTTACAAAGCCATGTCTGACCCAGCTCTGTTAGAAATGCTATATCTAAAGAAATTCCAATCCCTCCACACCACACGCTCCAGAGAACAGAACAGAACATATATTTCAAGGAACAAAGTGGAAACCTGTGACAGAATTTAGGTGTGGGCTGAGTGTCTATACTCAAGACCATAGATGGCACTACCAGAATAAAGCCCTGCAAATCCTCCAGCATAGCTCTCGATTAGTTTGCTCAGAATCAAGGACAAAGCCAAAAACAATGTGGAGACAAAACCCCAACTCAATGACATATTTTAATATTACTCTAGTCACTTAAAATGTTAGAACAGATGTTGCATTAAAGGAAAACTCCACTTTTCTCTGATAGTTTAACTCAACTGTTAGTTTTTTTTTCCTCCCTACAATATGGTCCTAGTATTATTTATGTACAATAAACTTACTTGTACTTTATAAAACTTTAATTTCCTTGCCTTGGACTCAAAGGAAGGGAAAGCCCAACCACCTTTTTAAGCATCTCACATACTTTGCAGAGGAATTTGTCTCTGTCTGCATGACATACCTCAGACACAGAAAAAGCTGTAAATCCTGTCAGGAACTGCCCAAATTCTTAGACATGCAATTAGTCCTGCTAATGTCAATAGCTGCTGCAAGGAAAGGAATCAGTTTGTGCAGTTGGAAGATACGGTTGCCACCTGTATCTTTCTGCATGACAGTACTGATTTGGGCGCTTTGATCATGTGGGGCAAGGGGCATAAAAAATGAAAATGTGTTGACATTTTACAAAAAGATATTTTTGGCTTTTCTCTAAATGTCAATAAAGCTTTGATGATACATGTAAGTCAACTTAAAATATAGTATAAACAACCAACACTGCACATCACATTACATAGTCTTTATTTTTAGTAATAAAATGAAAATAATTATATTTCATTTGATTTGATGGGCACTTTGATCATGTGGGGCAAGAGGCATGAAAAATGAAAATGTGTTGACATTTTACAAAAATATATTTTTGGCTTTTCTCTAAATGTCAATAAAGCTTTGATAATACATGTAAGTCAACTTAAAATATAGTATAAACAACCAAACACTGCACATCACATACCCCTGGATTCATGAAGCTCGGCGCAAGGCCGGTGTAAGGCCTGCGCCGGCCATGCGGCGTATAAATGGTTTAGTAGTGCCATATGCATATTAATGAAGGTGCGCTGCCACCACATCCACATGCATAGGACACGTGCGCGAGTGCATGGGGCGTTACTAAGTTGTGCCCGGAGGCGTGTCAATGTCGGCTGGCGATGAGCAACCTAAACTGCTGAATATTATAGCCTGCCTGCAATAGTAATCGCACCTATAAGTGTCCGTGGATAATTAAATGTATGCAAAGCATGCAAGACAGTTCCCGGCCACACAAAATGGAGAACCAAACAGAAATGCACGCAACACAATATGAGTTTCCGTCCATGGAACAAATGGATATTTAAAATCGTGTGTCCGTAATGTACTGCACTGTCAGTAGTTATACCCAGTGGAAGTGAAGCGCCTCATGTCAGCACGCCGCCAATACACATGTCTAGCCCCCTGGGCATGGTCACCAGCAGTCCCACAGTGGTAGTGATAGTACACAGCTGGGCAGTTGTGGCTATATAACAACCGTAAAGAAACCTGACAGTCCAAATTGTACACCAAACACACAAACATATGTATATTAAAATGTGCTATACACATGAACAGGAACATAACCGTCACATACACATAGGATGCTATATGCGGAACCGGGATATCCAAAAGCAGAACCCATGCATGCAAATGCAATACGCAACAACCCCTGTATAGCACATAACCCGGACCCATGTCCGAATGTCCACCAAATCCAGCTACCAGCCTTGCGCAGCCGTACACCTACACATAGTGAGTATTCCCCATATGTAGTAGGAAGTATCGTCCTAGGCAGTGTCAGGATTGCAAATATGTATCCCACGTTTGTAAACATCCCATCACAGTTACGTAAATCCAAATGCCCGCGTGCTCATGTTTTGGCAAAATGTGTGTACATCCCGCGTGGGATAAGTAACCTGTTGAAACCTCAGAGTTGTTTACACGCCACGGTGTCCAGTACTGTACACATCTGGACAAAACATGTATGTGTAGTCACGGTACTGTTCAGTTTCTACACAGACATGCAAAACATACTACGCAGGATGGAACAGCTGTCCACCATGCAGGTCACCCCACTAGGGTTGCCACCTGTTCAGATGGCCAAGGTGGGACATCCCTTGTAGAAATGTAAGAATTTGCAGGATAAAACATACCCCCGGCCAGTGCAAAGGACAGAATTACACTTGTATGCCAAGATAAAAGCTTATTCCATAGCATTAGAATAGCTTATGCTGTCCCAAATAATAGTTATGTGTACCAGATACAAAATACCTGTATCATGCAACTAGTAAAGAAAAGAAGAAATATATTTTTGTCTTAAAATCACAGGACATTTGCCATGTCTTAGGTGTCGTCGCAGGACACAACTGTCCAAAGTGGGACCTCCCCTCGCAAAGAGGAACAACTGGTAACCCTACTCCCCACTGAATTATCGACAGTATATATTCAACTCAATCACATACCAACACCACCTCTCAACCTATTACAGCAACAAAATCTGGACAAAGCCTAAAAGGATGGGTGGACAAATGGGGACAGATGTAATTACTGCTCTCACAAACTTCGAAAGTTCACAGAATAATAGTATGTACATAAGCATGAAATGTTGTGAAGGATGTGGGGTAGTCCCCAGTATTACAGAGGTCCGTACATTGATACTGTAACAAACCGTCACATATGTTGACTGTACTACTGCATACCTGGAGTTAAATCATAGTTAAGTCATGTGCAAAATAATAACCCTCGTAAGAATGTATACAGGAAATAGTCAAATGTGAATGGGAACACCACTCACCGTGGATTATGAATTGTAAGCACCCCCACCCATATTATGTATTGCCAACATTATAAGCTGCTGACAGGTGCCCAAACACCTGTGTCTGTAAACACAGATAAAATGTTTAAAATGGACAAACCCTGTCCATGTGCTTTGTCTGACATTTGAACACGGTCAGGGCAGTTCCGTTCACCAGGCGGACAAGCCTAAACCCAGATCACCACATGAACACCCTGACAATTAAAGACCTGTATGTGTCAGGATTATAAGCCTTGGGGTTCTAAATATCCCTGCAGTGATTAAATATGCAGCTTGGGTCCAGAGTAGTAGGGAATAGGGAATGTGTAACTTGTAGTACAGCATTTTTCCCAGCAGGAGAATGGATGCCTTTGTCGTAAGTGAAGCGGAGAGGCATATGTTAATGTAGCTATGTACTATGGGTATGCATATAAATGAGTCAGAACACCAAACGTCTAGTGGTTACAGCATCCGGCCAACGTGAATGCAGTCCTGGTTCAACTACGACTACAGCACATATAATGTGAAAGTGTAATGAATGTGTCTGTGCTGTACAGACAGTTAAATATGTAAAGGTGAACGTGTGTTTCGCATACGTCTGTTAACCGGATTACAGATAATATACTGGTACTGTCACAAGTAATAAAGCCCATGTAAGCACAGAGACTTAGTAAACATATGTAACCCACAATAAGGATATGCATGCGCGCCTGCGCGTAACCCACAATAAGGAAATGCAAGTGCGCCTGTGCGTGTGTGATCTGCTCACAGCATAGTAAATGAATGCTGTTTCCCCCACGTTAGTTATACATGGCTCAAACCTGTTAACCCCGTAAAGTATGAAACCGAACAAAGGCATACAAACTACCAGTACAAATAGGGACAAACCCCAGATATGTGCCAGAACAATCATAGAAAGTGGATAGAATAATGGGTGTGTCAGTAGCATGGATTCTCTGAAGGGTATGCAGTCGTAACCTGAACTGCTTGCCAGTATTCCCCACCGTAAGTCTCAAATGAAATGCCACTACATTGCCAGATAGACACAGGTTTATGTAAAACACACCAAAGATAAAGAGGCAACCAGCTGTACACTCTGCGACAATCTGTACAGTAGAAAGGTATGGTATGGATATAGATATATGTGTATACACATAATCCACAGACGTAAACCAAAGCAAGTTATGAAATGAGGATTGTACATGTATATATGTATACACAACAGACTTATGTCCCGTAGATATGACATATGTACATAAATAGGCCACGTTATAGCTAATATGGGTAGACAAACAGACATGCACGAAAGGTGAATAAACCGCTGCATTCCAAACCATTGGCCAGAAAGTGACAGTCCAGCAAGTTCTACACTTTAAACATGCAGATAGGTGTCCATTGCAGGACCCCAAAAATGTATCCATACGTAGTGTCAACCGACATTGACGCAAAATAAGTGACCTCAGCAAATACGATATAGCTGTACATGCAACAGTAGTAGGTGCAAGGGTGATGACACATGTATCGATAGAATGTATGACGTACGAACTGATATCTGGAGAGTGGGGAGTGCATATAAGTGTCTCCACACTTCAGTACCGCACACATTAAACATGTGTAATGGATACTGTAGAGGGTTGTCAGGTATGGGAATCATGGGTATGCAGAAATGGGCCTAGGTGTTGTTTGGCGGAGATTTCGTAGGCTCGCCCCGTGGGAGTGATGTGGGTATAGCACATGCCTATATTCTCAATAATGGGGCAAACCATCCACTGGATATTGCGTAAACCATTTTGGCAATATGTAGGGCCCTATATCAGTGTCATGTAGGCGATTATCATGGATGGACATGTGTACGACCAAGATGGTACCCATAACTGGCAAACTGTCAGAATAACACAGCTGCACTAAGGCATAGTACATGAAATACAAATAGGGACTATAGTAGATATACCCCAGACAAAGTCAGAACGTTGTGAAAATACTGGCGTAGCCAGGAATACGTATGTTATGAGTGTTACTAATCATGTAATGGAAATGTCAGTCACTATTATCTAACCGCACAGTTCGTAATGCCTTGCCAGCAATTTACCAGAAAGGCACATTACAATGACATATGTAACAAGGGCAAAGGTCAAATGTCAGGGCGTTTACCCATAATGTGTACAGGTTAGGGGTATGAAGGTAACCTGTCCAAAATACATGTACAGAACTAGTGATACTAGGTGGACAGGTGAGAAGAAAGACATCAGGACAAATGAGAAAACATGTGCAAGTCATACGCATGTACTCCGATGAAAGTGAATAACAACGTATGCCCTGTGAATGTCAATGTGGAAGGTTAATAGACACAAAAGTAATGTGTCCCTCAGGGTGTCATGCATTGTCATGTAACAATGTCCAGTCCCCCATACTCATACGTGAGCTCTGCCACTGACGGAAAGCGCAAATACCGGCGCACACATACGGTACATGATAGACCAATTAGTGTGGATAAGCAGCTGTTGGCCTGTGTGAGGAATACAACTGTCTGGGTGGGTGTGTCCTGCAATATAAATGTAATGGCATGTGGCCTGTGATGCCGCCATACAGTGTGTGTATTGGTGTCAGAAAGTTGATATCTTGTATCAGACACATACTCCACAACTGTACAGATTTACGCAGAATGTGCAGAGTTCTGCCTCATATGTTTGGTGTGTTCCACGTAACATCAGTAACATTCTGGCACATTCCTGATAACTGAAGTCATGAAATAATGACAAACATGTGATTAAGACACCAAATCCGACAGAAAAGCCATACTAATGCAAAACCTATTATTGTGTCAACTACCTACGTTTGTAAGAGCAACATGTCAATACTGCCCCTATGTGTTCCACTATCAGATAAGGCCTTGTCCAGAAATTTGCTCTAGGAGGTGGAGTGGTATGAACAGAAACAGATACATGTGTGAGGAAACAGCAATATCGACTGCAAGATAACGCAGAAGGTATGAAATGCGCTGCAGTAGGACGTTCAGTACTGTCCGCAGGTATGTGCTAACATGTCAAATGACACAGCAGTCTACATGAAGTACCTATAGGGCTGTCACCTTTACAAATGAAGATAGTGGGACATACCCACAGCCATGCACACAGCACAAATAGACATACACACAGCAAAACTAGGCCATGATACATGAAGCCTCCGGCGTGTACGAGTACACTGAGAGTACAGCAAGGATAGATGTCTGCCAAGATATACAGCAAACGCCTGTAAGGGCGTGTAACACCGCCCATAACACGGACATTGCATGGACAATGTTGGGATTTGCAACATACCCCATTGGTATGTGAAAGCTATGCAAATATGCGATACATGAAACAGTCAGCTGTCCATGCAAGAGCAGAGTTATGGGCAGAAAATAGATTATATATACATATATATATATATATATATATATATATATATATATATATATATGTAGAGAGAGAGAGAGGGATAAAGACATACACACACACACACACACACATGTGGCAGGGCTGGTAATCGAACCTACACATTACTACCCTATCACACTACAGCATGACGCATTTACAGAACATGCTACCGAGATTACTAAACACAGCAGACACACAGGCATTCTACTAGATGCGTGTCAACATCCGCAAAGGCAAAGACGTCAGCAGGATATAACTGTGTTGCAAAGCGTCTAAAAGCATAACCTGAGTCCCCAGGTGGACGGGAGCATGCGCACACACACACACACACACACACACACACACACACACACACACACACACACACACACCTGGCAGGCCTGGGAATCGAACTTACACCTAACTACCCTATCACACTACAGCATGACGCAGTTACAAAATGCGCTACTGAGATTACTGAACACAGCACACCCAGAGGCATACTTCTAGGTGGGTGACATCATCCGCAAAGGCAAAGACGCCGATAGGGAATGTATGTGTTGTGAGGCAACTAAAAGCATTACTGTGTCCCCAGGCAGCTGGTAACACACACACACACACACTTGGAAGGGCCGGGAGTTGAACATACACCTAACTACTTTAACACACTACAGCATTACGTATTTACAGAACGCGCTACCGAGATAACTGAACACAGCACTCCCAGAGGCATACTTCTAGGTGGGTGACATCATCTGCAAAGGCAAAGACACCGATAGGGAATGTATGTGTTGTGAGGCATCTAAAAGCATTACTGTGTCCCCAGGCAGCTGGAAACACACACACACACACACACACACACACACACACACTTGGCAGGGCCAGGAGTTGAACATACACCTAACTACCTTATCACACTACAGCATTACGCATTTACAGAACGCGCTACCGAGATTACTGAACACAGCACTCCCAGAGGCATACTTCTAGGTGGGTGACATCATCTGCAAAGGCAAAGATGCCGATAGGGAATGTATGTGTTGTGAGCCATCTAAAAGCATTACTGTGTCCCCAGGCAGCTGGAAACACACACACACACACACACACACACACACACACACACACACACACACTTGGAAGGGCCGGGAGTTGAACATACACCTAACTACTTTAACACACTACAGCATTAAGCATTTACAGAATGCGCTACCAAGATTACTGAACACAGCACTCCCAGAGGCATACTTCTAGGTGGGTGACAACATCCGCAAAGGCAAAGATGCCGATAGGGAATGTATGTGTTGTGAGGCATCTAAAAGCATTACTGTGTCCCCAGGCAGCTGGAAACACACACACACACACACACACACACACACACACACACACACACACACACACACACACTTGGAAGGGCCGGGAGTTGAACATACACCTAACTACTTTAACACACTACAGAATTACGCATTTACAGAACGCGCTACCGAGATTACTGAACACAGCACTCCCAGAGGCATACTTCTAGGTGGGTGACATCATCCGCAAAGGCAAAGATGCTGATAGGGAATGTTTAGAGAGTGAGCAGTCTGAAAGCATATTACTGTCCCAAGGTAGACGTACACAAACACGGCAGTGCTGTCATCGGGCCAACTAAATATCTACGGAGCACTACAACACTAAATAGATACGGGATCCGCCACAGACAGTACACCCTTCGAGAGAGCAACCAGTGTGTTCAATGTAGGCATCCATCGTGACATTGAAAATGGACATCGGTTGCCTGGATGACCACCATGGCTATACAGGATGTCAATGGCCATGCCCACACGCTTAGTATCACACATCTGTTTGGAATGTACTGTGTGTCCATCTACACAATGGCGTACTGGGCATGCTCACACACTTAGCAGTTGCAAAGGGCCAACTTGCATACACACGGAGTCTAATCACGGAAGGGCACAGTGTGGAATGTACTGTGTGTCCATCTACACAACAGCATACTGGGCATGCACACACACTTAGCAGTTGCAAAGGGCCATCTTGCATGCACACGGAGTCTAATCACGGAAGGGCGCAGTGTGGAATGTACTGTGTGTCCATCTACACAACAACATACTGGGCATGCTCACACACTTAGCAGTTGCAAAGGGCCATCTTGCATGCACACGGAGTCTAATCACGGAAGGGCACAGTGTGGAATGTACTGTGCGTCCATCTACACAATGGCATACTGGGCATGCTCACGCACTTAGCAGTTGCAAAGGGTCAACTTGCATGCACACGGAGTCTAATCACGGAGGGGAGCAGTGTGGAATGTACTGTGTGTCCATCTACACAATAGCATATTGGGCATGCTCACACACTTAGCTGTTGCAAAGGGCCGTCTTGCATGCAGCTGGAGTGTACACACAGAAGGGCATAGTACAGAAGGGCACAGTAAGGTATAACTGTCCTCATGCACAGGGCGGTCACACATGCAGTGACCTGTACACACACAGCTGCCATCACAGCTGTCACTGGTGCAGGTCACACACATACACACTGCAGTGTACACTGTAGCTGTCAAGTCAGCACCATGTCGTTGGTGCAGCACTACACAGCCTTACAGTCCCACAACACCATGTGACACATGACCACTGGGCTGTACAGCGGTGTGCACCAGCTGTGCAGAGTACACATGTACTAACAGGGAACCAACAGGTGTTATGCATTGCAATGATACCAATATACATGAACAGGTCAGCTCAACACATACCACGGCCCTTACACAGCTGTGACACCTGACTGTTGCTGTACACCAATGAACACACATCTGGATATGTCACACATGTGATTGTGTGGATGTGTGCATGGACTGCACACACAACACATACATACATAGCCTGTAATGTACCACATGCATAACACTGGCCTAATCAATGCTACACACACGAATGGAAGGTGGGCCCATGTCTGTTGAATGCTCACACTACAGGGGGTAGCAGTGTTGACCGGGACACATACCCTTGTACTGGTCGCCTGTGACACCCGTGATATCATACCGCAGTCCATGTGTTATGTATGTCAACACACATGTCCAACAATAGCAATGCATACAAACATGGCAATAGGAGACATGTGACATCTGTACTGTGCATGCAGCAACCATGCATGTGCAGTGGCCGATGTCCGTAACATAGTTGCACCTACCTACGACATGCAGACGCAATGCAGACCCATCATTGACACCTGCATACGGTGACATACAAGCAGCACGTATGGAGGGATGTGTGTACATAATGTGGTGAACCACCTGTCTAGATGTATGTGTGCAGGGGGTGGCTCACAGTTGTGTCATGCACCATCCTATCATGCCATGTACAAACAGTACGCTATGTTGCTGTTACGTGACGGTGCTGACATAATGCATACACAGCGGTCAGGTGTTAACAACTATATGTCACATGGCACATGTAACACCTACAACCTCCCGTGTGCATATAGCAGCACATCTGCCAGATATGGCATTGGTACACATAATGCAATCAATACCGCTGCATGTCTATCAAATGTGTCATCATATGGCAGGTGTATCATTCCCAGCACTGCCATGTGTGTCCGAATGTGTGACCAGGGATGCCACATATCACAGGGAATATGTACCAGTTGCTACACATCCCTGTACACCATTGTAGAGATTTGTACATACGTCAGTGTGGGAAGCATGAAGTCGGCCGGTGTGGTGCATCACACACGTCGGCTGTCCGTATACACATGTGTGGTCACCACAGTGTGTGTGTGTTTCTGTATGTATGTCTGGTGCTTGGTGTGAGGGTGTATGCTAATATACGGTGGGAAATGATCACTAACCCCACATGGTGACTAACCCATAATGGTGATGCATTGCACAACCCTGTTAATGCCATAGGTCCCAGCCATACTGGCTACCTGTGCATGTCCCTTCTCTGTGACACATCATGTGGGTGCATAGTACTGTGAGGGTGATGACCACACAGGCAAGGGTCCCCAACTGCACACTATGGGGTGTGCGTTATAGTGGTGTACACCCCGTGAATGTGGCCATGTTCCCATACTGTTACAGGGTCCTACTGCTGCACAGTGTGGCCTCCAGCTACCAAGTGACACCTCACATCATCATTGGCCAGGCCGCTGTGTACAACCCCTGCACCATGTCACCATACCTGTAATGTGTCCTGCTATGTATGTCACGTCTCTGTCCAGTGTAGCCTGTGGCACCGACCACATGCGTCAGGTGCAGTATATGTGTGGACATCTGTGTCATGTTGGTGTGTCCAACAGTCAGGTTGAGGGTACATGTAGCATGCTGATATTGCCAGACGTGCCTGTGAGTAATCCACAGTTACACATGGGGGACTGCAAACACTGCTACCTGTAGGCACATGCAAGTACACCATAGGAGGGAACCAGGGTATCACAACCAACATGGTGCTACAGATGTAACCGAGACACATCCCGTGAACACATCACAATGCATGCTGCACCTGCACTACATGGTATGACTGGTGCATGTCGACAGTACACAACCTATGTCACATACACATCTCTCAGTATTCACACACAACCACTGCAACATACACATCCCTCACTATGCATACACAGGTATTACATACACCTCTCACTATGCTGTTCACCCTGTGCATCAGAATATTTGTGCATAACCCTGCACCGATGGTGTGGATGACAGGGATGCGGCACAGGCTTCATCATATGCACAGGGTGATATGTTTGCCAGGGGCATAGGCTGCACCAATGGATAAAATCATGTGTGTGTGTAAGGGCCGGTGAGTTGACTGGACATGTCTGTGCAGAATGCATGTGGATGTTGTGGAGCCCTACAGTTGTGTTTGCTGTGTGCGTGTATGTGTGTACACAGTTCTGCCATTTGTGATGCCTACACGGGGTATAATTGACAGCCCCAGATTGTACAGAGCAGGTTGTACAGCTCACTGTGTCCGTCCACGGCCACGTGACCTGTGCCTGCCTGGGGTTGCACGGGCACTACCAGATGGAGGTACAGAGTGGCTACTGTCTGACGACACATGTCCGCTGGAACAGTGTCCCCGCTGAGACCATCCAGGGCCACGTACATGTGGCCTGCTGTGTCCTGGTGTTCACAGCGCAGCACCAGCTGCACTGCTACTGCTACCGGCACTATGGGAGAGGACATGTGAGGTGGCACGCTCACGTCGACCTATACTAGGTGGTGTTGCTGGCCTACGTCCACGTGGCCTATGCCTCACTCCTACCAGGTGTTCCAGCACAGACAGCTCCCGCTCGCAGATTGCCATGCCTCGGTCAAGGATTCCGACCATTTCACCTAATCGCCTATCCAGAACATTAGCAATCTGCTGTTGAGCATTTGCCAATGCCTGGATGTTGTCATTTAGGGTATGGATAGCAGCCCTCTGCAGCCTCTGCCCTTCTCTGTTCTGCTGTTCAGCATGTGCCTGTGCCACCATTACAGTCTGGAACATGCGTCTGGTGATACCAGCTGCTGCACTCTGTCCTGCAGGTGCATGTCTGCCAGAGGTCCTCCTACGAGCAGCACCGGCCACATGCCTGTGTGGCACATCTGCAGTCATTACACTGACACCATGGTGTGTAGACACACCTTCTGTAGCCACCACACGTTCCTGTTCCACGCTAACAGACGCTGACTGTCCTTCCTCTATGGCCACTGGTGATGCGGTATGTGTTGGCAGCAGAACTGTGTGAGGGGAAGAGGGGGACATAGCTGGGATGGTAACCATTGGCACAGATTCAGCCCCTGACAACCCTGCCTGTACCTCATGCATATGTTCATCACCGCTAGTATCTGTGGGGACACTAACATCAGATGGACCGCAGGAGGGTAACGCACCTACATCACCTGTGAATGCAAAGAAATACTGTAAAGTACAATAGACACACACAGACACACACACACACACACACAGACACACACACACACACACACACACACACACACACACACACACACACACACACACACACACACACACACACACACACACACACACACACACACACACACACACACACACACACACACACACACACACACACACACACACACACACAGACACAGACACACACAGACACACACAAACACAGAGACACACAGACACACCATGCATGTGATTTGTCAGATGGCATGCAGCATGCCTGCGATACAGCAGAGGGCATGCAGCTCAGACATTAATAGTGTTAGTAAGCATACCTCCCTGGGGTGCACACTACAGCAAGCAGGTGTCATATCAGTAGCCATGCAGTTCACACAATCATGGTAGTATGCATGCATCCCCGTGATACACCATGTGGCCCAGAACAGGATAACAGTACACATGGCTGACGTGACCTTGACATGTAATCTGCTGACATGTGCATTAACATGCATACATGTTTGACACAATGGTGTCCTGACACATGTACAGCATCATAATGGGCTTCACATTGCAGTGTTGTGTGTATGCCCTACAGATAGAATGCATGTTTAGCAAATGTGCATGAGCATGGGAGGGTAGTGTGAGCCATCTACATTGCTATACAGTGTGAAGTACAGACACTGTGCCATTGCATGGCAACATGAGGCATCTATGTTGCTGTAGAATGCATAATATGTACACATTGCATAGCCATAACTGCAACACAGTCATGATGTTCAACAGATCATATATGGTAGACTTCAGTGACACCTCCAGTAGCTGTGCACAGGCTTTTAGGTTGTCCAGTGTACCACATCAACTGTATAATCAGTCAACTAAGGCTATAATTGGACCATGTGTGGACAATGTGCAACAGGGTGTATACACATCCCAAGTACTGTGTGGCTACATGTCTCTGGCCATCCCCATGGCCATGTGTGCACATGTGTTGGCCAATTGTGTGTGATGGGCATCTTTTCCACATGTCTGTGTTGTCCCATATGACATACACCCATAGATGTCAGATATGTCACAATCCACAGGGCTATGCAGACAACGGGTTGTATGTTTGGTATGTGGGGTATAGGTCATGCGATAGTGTGACAATATTGCAGACAGAACACTACATGTCTGGGACATGTCAGGTGGCACATCACAATGTGTGCACCCAATGCAGGGGCATATGACACAATGGTGACACCTGTGGGCTGCCCATATCACAGCTCACTGTGTGGTACTGTGTGCATACCACACATGTTGTTCCAATGCATACTACATATGCCTCCATTGTAGAACACCTCCACCGTTGTATGCACAGCTGACCACACATGTCACAATGACAAGTACTGTGGTTTCAAGTCGGTGTATCATTACATTTGTATATATTGCACATGGGTGGCGTGTGTGAATGAAGGGTGGTGTGACCTGCATATCGTGACTGGAACAAACATCAGGTGTGCAAGTGTTAACTGGCCACATGGCAAATAGATCTACACTGCAACATGCCTGATACTGATGACAGTCTCACCTGCAACGGACCCATGTCTGTGCGGCATGCCAGAGGTACCTGTATAGGGGTGACACACCAGTATGAACATTATCCATGACTGTATGACAGCCACAGGTTGCACTGTGCATGTGAACACATTCACCTGTGTAATAGCATATAGTATGCACATGTGTGCATACACAACATAGCATACTGTAGTATGCAGCATGTGTGTCCACATACCTGGCATATGTTGTTACTTTACATAATGTACAGTGACACATGCAACTACATGGGATATAATAGCCATATGTGCAGTACTGACTTACCAGGCAACTCCAGGCTCATTGGTTGGGAGACACCCACCTCCACGATGGCAGCTAGTGTTTCTGGATGCTGTTCCCTGGGTGTCCCCAGACTGGCCAGTAGCTCCTCGGTGTGTGTGAGTGGGGGCTGGGTTGGTGGCCCACCACCTGTTCCACCTTGTTCCCTGGCGATTGCAGTGGCACGCTGTTTTGCATGTTGTATCAGGTCCATGCAGTGTCTGCGCACCTGCTGGTAGGTGCAGTTATGGCCACCCACATCATTCACCCTCCTGCGTAGATCCTGCCACAGGTCATCCTGCTGCTGGGCATGCTGTGGCACATGGCTGAACAACAAGTCATAGTTGTCATGGAGCTGTGGGATGAGGACATCATCCTCCTGGCGGGTGTATGCTGGGAGGCGTGTACGGGGCATTATCTGTAAGACATAATGATGGTGACAGGTCACAGTTTCAGAGATGTACAGAGATACTGCTGCACATACATTTCTATGACATCTACTACATCTGCACAGTTATCTTTGCAAAGCATCATGACACTGACACGACTGACGTGTTTGTGTCACACATGTCACACCCATTATGCATTGGATATCATCACCATATATGTGTGTCACCTCATTACAGTGTTCATACTCCATGTAAATGCTGTCTTGCTGTGGGCATGTCTATTTGCCTGCACTTGTGTTCTTACCTATCTGCACATGCCTCGATGTGTCCACGGTACAACTGTTGACCTGGATGCTGTGTATATGTCACATATCAACACAGACACAGCCGTAATGGACTTGAGCAGTGACAATGCACACATACGCATGGACACCTGTACATGCATGTGTTTTGCCATATACATCTACACAGCACTGTACAACTGTTCAACATCCTGCCACGGATCGCCTGTATTGCACATGTGATAGACATGGGACAATGGCTAGTCAGACGACATTTGCAGGGATGGTCATCAACCATAGCATGTGCGGGCACGGTTTCCACGCTGTAACAGACAGCCATTGTGCCACCGCAAGGTGCATCAGTGCCACATTACTGATCCAGTCAGTTGATAGTACATCTACCATGCAGCCATCACACCATGTATGACTGGGATGACATGTGCAGCTTTGATGGACAGGGTTGCATGGTATGGTGGGAGTATGTCACATATATGGCACAGGGATCTGTCCAGCCTGTGGCGATCCTAGTATTAGGATGGTGGCTGTCCATGACATATGTCATATAGATCAGGATATGGACATGTAGCATGTCCATCATCATGGTGTAGCAAATGTCCTTCTGCAAGGTAGACAGCATGCTGCATAGTGGAGGTGTGGATTGTGAAGGCTGGTATCGCACATCCATGCATAGCCATTACCCCTTACAGGTGGTATGTGATCCAATATTGGTCACCACAGTGCTGTATATGCCTGTCCAGTGATCTCCGTGCTCATGGATGGCACCCTGACATGACATGGGTACCTCATATGACTACCTAAGGGGCCTGGAGACGTCACCATGTCAGGGGTGCACTGCACAGCACCATCCCTTACACAGTGTCCATAATGTTGACCACAGCCTAGGTAGTAGTTTATGGGTACAGGGATGTTCACCTAGCGGTGACACTGCTGGTATCATCCATCAGACTGTGCACATATGTCACACACCTCACCCACACAGCCCATTCTGTATGTTGTTCACAACACTGACACAGCTATACTGATAGGTCATGGCCATTCACAGCCTTACATACACAGATGCCTAACATTTGTCTGTGTGGTATGGGCTACAATGAGGGTGGGGTACAACACATTAACCCTGTTCTACTGTAGCTGGCACTGATGTGCTGTGCACATGTCACTCTTGCACCTTTTGTAGTTGTGAGTCTGTCAACAGGCCACTGGTGGAACACTCCTGTGACATGCAAAGGTATTTGTAATCAAATATCCGTGCTGTCTTGTACATCTGTACTGCTAACATCTACAGTGCTAATGGTTCATGGACATGCACACCATACTCAGCAGGGTTATAGTGCGGTGCCACCCTAAATGACTGTCATCACCACTTGTGGGTTGATATTATCCAACACCCTATCTGTATTGTATGGTCATGCTAGGCACTTGTTCAGAACTTGTGAGCATGTCATGAGCTACTGATTACTATAGCGCCCATTCCACACCATTTCCCACAGGTACACTGGCTGTCCTACACTTCCCAGCTTGCTTAAGGTACGACAGCTGTTGTACACATGTAACGCACATATCCTGTGGGACATGGTTGTATATACAGGCATGTCCAACTGTCACGTACCAGTGCTACTGCCTGTCTATATGAGGGATATGTTGTACATGTGGCAATAGAGCAATTGTCTCATGTACACATTCAATGCTCACCTCCCAACATATGGCACTACAGCCTGTGGGGGATGCACTTCTGCAGCCGTGCTGGGCCCATAGCTCTCAGGTGTACCTCATTACGAGGAACGTACCTCATTTGGGGTTCTAAAAGGTGCATGTTCCTCAAGGTTCCACATTGGAAGGGTCTGTCACACATTCATTGTTGTAAATAGTTTACCTGCTAGCCATGGCTAAATAGATGGGAATCATATTAATTCATTGGAATATCTTTTTTATACGTAAGACCAGCCTATTTTAGCCATCATATGCCCTTCCTAGTTGACGCTGTTAGTAAGCCAGTTGTAAGTGTTCCACATTTTGCCCATTTGTCACACAGTATGAGGGCTAATGTTCCTCAGTTTGGGGACAGGAGGCTGACAGCTATGGCTGGGGGTAATGCTGTCGCCAACCCTGACTGCACCTGACAGTCATTTGGGGATGTGTAACATTCGCAACACACCCCACCCATCACATAGTCTCACATGATCTACACCACTGGCCACACCTACGAGGACAACTTGTGCAGTATGTCTCCATACTCACTGTAGGCACCAGAGGTAGCCCCCATCATGGAAGACAACATCACCAGCTTATAGCCCACAGACTCATGTGTGCCCATCACATACAGCCAATAGTGAGTTATAACATTCACAACACACCAGTCATAGCTGACTCTGTAGGGAGTCACACTGCAGTTCCACACAGCAGGCTACACAAGGCGTTAGTCGCTTACATCTTGCTGTCGGGTAACTGCTTCTGCAACATAACCTATGCACCCATGCCACACCTCACCAGGTACGATATGTCTGTCATTCGCCATGTTAGTGTGACTGCCCTGTGATGCCACTTCACAGACTACGTGTGCAGGGACATGCAATAGCTCACCAGTCTTATAGCCCTGAGGGTGTGGGCCTAGCCCTGGGGAGCATTTTGCATTCGTCCGGACACGATACCACTGTACAATGACCGACTGTGTGACTTCAAAGTTGCCTATGCTCCTATTGTCATTCCACAGGCATGTGGTGTCTGTCCGCTATGACTGTCCTGGTCAAACACAATGCTGTGGCACAGATGACTTGCACCTGTCAGCCCTGGGAGTACAGCTCACATGTAAGGCTCTTGCTGCTTCTATACTGCCTGTCTTGCACAGTTTCCAATAACTGTCACCGGCAGGGCGGTAACTGGCAGGCACGACATGGGGTCATGTGACACAATGCTTGCATCTACCTCTGTGACGCACGCAGGCAAGGCACACCTTATAATGCACCACTCAAACATCTCTGCAGTGACTGGGACCTGCCTCTAGGCTCTGCAGAGCACACCTGCAATGACAGGTTATAGACAGACCATACCTTTCAGGCACATACCTGGACCGGCACACCCACAGCTGAGGGGTTCCCATATCCCACTATGTTTTGCACACATCCTGGCAAGTTGCTTAGCACAATGCATCAGAGGTGCTCCACGTGCAACTAACTGTGTCCGGGACCGCTATACACATTGTAACAAGCGACAGAGTCAACATCATACCCCACGGGTAACATACCTTCTATGTTGATATAGTGGACTGTGGGCCTCAGACAGCTACTACTGATGTGTGACTGACACTACCCCACACTTCACTGGGATAGCCACTCATGTACCGACACATCCATGAGTCATACCCTCCGCTCTGCTGGATCAACCCATACACACCACCTCCAAGACCTACATTACCCTTGGCATGAACACTACCACCATGTGACTGGTGTTACACACCTGGGGTTATCCCCTCATTGGTGGATTCCGAACATATGCTAATCGACCTTGTTAGCCACATCCTGGCAACACACCCATCACAGCATACACAGTACATGTGTACTACAACACCTACTACAGACGTCTGCTGACAGCGGTTGTTAACATCATGACACCCGTGCAGATGGACAATGCACATACAAATGCTGACACATACCCCAGTGCACTTCATTAGCATGTACACAACTGCATGGATCATGCTATTCCACACAGAGCCATGATGGTACACACCAGATTACAGACGCCACTCTGGTGGTCATGTTCCATGGACATATGATGTACAACAACAGGTGTAGGCTGTTGCACAGTGGTGTACATTCCCATGTGTGGGGTGGCTCACTGGTCAGCCGTGGTGGGGCCACAGGGTCCCTCATCACATACTCCAAGACTAGCTACGTAAACATGACTGCCACACATTCCGGGGTGTACCACCAGGCATTATGGTGGTATGTCAGTATTCGATGGCAACACCCACATCTGCTGTCACATACAACAGTCACTCAGGAACATTGCAGACCCAGGTGTTGTTGGCAACATGCTGGAGGATGGATTCAATGCTGACAGTACACCCTCTCACTCACTATGGGGCCGCAATCCATACATGAACATTGTGGTGTCCCTGTGGTCACACCTTCACAGTACTGACCAACACTCTATATGTCCTGGGACACTGGCCCCATGTCACCTTCCAACATCCCAGGCTGTGATGTCCACCAACCTCTGAATTACATGTCTCCCCCACTAGGCCACCGTATTCAGTAATAGCCTTGTTTCAGACATTGTAGCCCCTGAATGGCACACAGCAGCATTTATCACACTACACACAGGTGGCACCACATTGCACGAGTGGGACTATAGTCTACACACCTGACTGGACTGTTCTGCATGGCTATGGAGCACATCAAGGATGTCATTCACAGAGACATTGCTGGGATCCCGTCCTTTGCTGCCACCTGGGTTGGGCTTGTTAAGGCCAGAGCATGGCCCCTACACATGGTGGACTCCTTTCATACAGTTACCAGGGCAGTTGCTGATGGTACGGGAGTCCACACATCCTACATTGTCCTCTCATTGCCTTTCAGCACCATTCCCCATTCTGGTATTGACAACATACACATCCACCTGCACATTGTACCCTGTGTCTCAGGATGTTATGCTATGTGGCTCATGGAATAGGACACACAGTGAGGCCAGCATACCATAGTACCTACTACATGTCAGGTACATTTGGCATACCACGGTCCTCAGTCATAGGGCCCCTCATGTTCAGTATATGCTTCCCTGTGGAACAGGCTGGCACAGGGGACTTTCCCTGCCTAGCTTTCAAACCCCTACATACCAAGCACCATGATTGCTCCACCAGCTGATACTGACTCCAACCATATGGGTGTCACTGTGACAGCTACATAATATGACTATCATGGCATCAAGCTGCATGACACAAGGTGCATGCACATCACCTTTGCATTACACCATTCACCCACTGACTATCACATGGATGGTAGTCCCCTACATACATATCACATTGTACATGTTTGCAGTACACACATATGTCGCACCCACTCCTGTGGTTACCGTATTGCCACTGTGGCATGGATATCCTTCTACGTGGCCACACCTATCTGTACTGGGTGTGTAGCTGGTACATAGGCACCCATTGTACCTCTGAACTCATGACATCTACACACATTCAAGGGTACACCACCCCATTTAGGGTGTACCTTACACAACAGCTACAGCTTTACATGCCACAACATTAACACGCCATGACGTTTACTGAGCTCCGACAGTTTAAATATGCGGCTGCACTATGGACACCACATCTGTACACATTTGCATACTACATACTCAGGGGTGACCTCTGCTGATCAGACAGGGCCCATGTCCACAACATTATTGATGGATATACTCCTCATACGCGACATAAGCAGAGGCCACTGTGAGCAACATGTTCATGGATATGTGCACACACGCCACAATGAGTGGGATGTGCTTCTGGGTTACATTCCCATACCGGACACTCACCATGCTGTGGAACATAAGTCCTATGTACATCACGCAGGGACACTCAGTAGCACTGTTCATGTGATACCTCCCTTGGTGGTTGTGAGACACATGTAGGCCTGGGATCACTGCAGTGGCTGTACTGTGCAGAGGTGCAGGTGACACCTGGCTCTGCTGTTCACAGGACACTACCCTGGAGAGGTGCCACTAGTGTGAACACTGTAGTTGTGCTTACACATGGACTTGCCAGACTGCATAGTACCCCACTATGCACCTGTGCAGCTATTACATGTCCTTTGTGCATGGTTACTTGGTAGCCCTTCCATTTAGATTAGCTATCATGCTATTACTATGTCCCATACCTACAGGCCATATGTATCCTGTTATTGTACATACCAATAGATGATACCTGTGGTATGCATGATATGCCTGTTATGCTGTGTAGAATATCTGTCATATCTACCTATAATACTATACATTACACATATTTCACATAGTATCCCATAATGCAAAGCATACTTGCACAGCGGGACCACCTTACATATGTCATTAATGTTATATGCCCATACACATGCGTGCAGTGACAGTATATCAACATATACTATCCCCTGCTATGGCACGTCCTTGTTGGATATACCCTACCACTGACGGCGGGTTGTATGGCATTGTTCTGTTTAATGCCCTCATGTAGCATCCCTTGTGGTGTCTGTGCTGTGTACCTTGTGTCCCACTGCTGGACGCACAGTTTCTACAAGCGTTAGTATGCTCAGCAAGACATCACTACATACATACCTTTTCCTACTTTATGCATTGCGGACACATTTAATTAATGCAAACCAGGCTATACATACAGTAAAACTAATTAATACAGATCATGCTATACATAACCTTACATATCTGGCATTCTACATACCTTGTTGTCGTTACGGCGTTTTGTTTCTATCTCTCTCACAGTGTTTCCACTGTTATTCGGTATGAGCATACGGTTTGAATGTCTGGCAAGTCATCCTTATATACGTCGATACCTGAAACATGTGGATTCATCCCGCCAATTGGTGTTCCTGAGTGACTAATACTTGCATATCAGCTGTGCAGCTACTCCATTCCCCAATTACGTGGTGACAGTGGGGTATAATTGGATTCTCCACTTGGGCGTTGCCTATTTGCCCTACCTTCGGGGAGACGGTCTGTATTGTGTTTTGTTATGTGTAACTGCAACTGCTATGCATGGAAACAAGTATAGTTTGGATTCATGTCCCCCGTGGATTGTGTGTGACAGGTAGAGTATTTGGTTCAACATGTGGGTGTAGCTGTCATCCCGACGTCTGATAACGGAGTATTGCAATCAAAACCTGTAACATGGCTGTTTGTTCCATTATACAACGCCTGCAATTTTGCATGACACCTTTAATTGTGTCTCTCACACGGTATGTTGAGGGTTCTGCAGATGTAATTGACTGACTGGATGTTTGTGCTGCTATTACAGTTTGTATTGCTTTAGTTTCTAGTGTGGGGGATGTCGGTGGTTGTACGTAACATATAAGGTTTGTGGGCCTTGCATTTCTACATAATCCGTATATATGTGTGTGGGCTCCGTCCCTAATTAGAGAGCTAACAGTTAGTAGACTTATGTTACGGGATTGTACGTTGGGTCATTGTTAATTGGTTTCTATATCGTCTGCAGGTGAGCTTGCTACTTGTATACCTCCGTAATTGCAGTGATATATCAGGGGATATGTGTACATGACAAATATCCCTTGTATTTCTGTCCCAGATATTTGCAGTCATTGTGGTTGTGTTGTTAAAAGAGCCTGTTTGCCATGGGTTGCCACCTTTTCATATGGTCATTGTTGGACACTTGTGGGACACAAAGCGGTGTTTACAGGCCAACACGTAGCCACGGTCAGTACACAGGTAGCACATACTTTTATCCTCACTACATACCTATTGTTGTGTGACTTTGGCTACTTATCATATTGCATGTAACATTTAAGTTTCTTACATACAGGCATAACTATTAAATACGACTGTTACATTATATATGGGACATATTTATGTCCTACCATCTCAGACATTTGCCCTTTGTACTGTTTTATGTCAGGACACACCTGCCCAGGGTGGGGCTGTCCCTCCTACTGTGGGACAGGTAGTAACCGTATGCCTACGGCTAGCTATACCCACACCTACCGTACTGATCTGCCTCTGACTTGGCACTAACATACACATGTTGCGGACACACACACACATTACTGTCACACAGAGACGCACACGGCACCCTCAACGCACACTTACACAGACTACGGCACTCACAGACACAGTTGAACACAGTACCTACGTGGACCGCGACACCGGCAGCGGTGACTAACTGTCCCTTCATATCATCATACTATTACTCGCGGATGTACTGTTCCGGTACTGTGTTCTATCAGTCTTTCAGCCTCGTGGTTACGCATGTCGGTATGTTACACATTCCATGGTTGGCGGTATCCTTTTTATTTGTACCTCCAAGATGTTATGAATGTCGTTGAACTATCTATTATATTTGCAGATATCGCTGAATCCATCTATATCACCATATATCCCTCTATTGCCCTTTCTATCTGTATTATATATATGCATATGTGTACATATATCTATATCTATATCTATATATATATATATATATATATATATATATATATATATATATATATATATATATATATATATATATATATATATATATATATATATATATATATATATATATATCTGGCGGGGACCGTGACAGGCACACAGCACCACCATATGCTGTAAGACTCATGTACTGTTCAGGTGTTGGCATTCCGTGTTCCACTGGCTGTTGTGTTTACAATGTTTGAGGGCTGCCTATGTAGGAGTCACACATTGGGCCACCTATACATTACAATTTACAGGTGGTCATGTTTGTGTGCCATCCATTTTACTGTGTGTGCAGGTGGAGAGGTGTCAGTCCGTAGGGGCCTACACTGTCAGAGTATGTGCTATACGTTCTCTCTTTGCCAAGGCATAGGCATATTGGGCACGCCTCTGTCTGCCTACTGGGGCTGGCACAGTGTGTTCATGGTCTGAATCCCTCTGTGCCTGTAATGGCCTTGGCAATTGCGGTGGGCTATGAGGGCCTTTACCATTTTGTCCCTGCTGCAGCTGCTTCCGCAGGATCATATTATGTACCATGGCACATACTATGATGATGTGGGCACACGTGCCTGGAGAGTACTGCAAGGCTCCACCAGATGTATCCAAGCACCGGAACCATGATTTCAGCATCCCGAACACACACTCTATGATGATTCTGGTTTGTGCGTGTGCCTCATTATGGCGTTCTTGCATGGGTGTGTGTGCATTTCTGATGGGAGTCATCATCCACGGCTCCAGTGCATAGCCAGCATCCCCCACGAGATGGCCATGTGGGATGTCCCCCCTGACAAATACCTGATACAGCTGTGAGGCATGCCAGATATGGGAGTCATGGTAGCTTCCAGGGCTGCCAGCACACACATCCATGATAATGCCCTGGGCATTGCACACGACCTGGCAGTTGATGGAGTGGAATCCCTTGCGGTTTATGTAGCGCCTACCCTGCTCACCGGGTGGTGACTTGATTTGTATGTGCGTGCAGTCTATCGCACCCAGTACCTCCGGGTATTGTGCCACACGGTGGAAGTGGCGCATATTGCTGGCCAACTCCTCCTGAGTTCTGGGGAAGTATATCTGCTCATTGGCATGTGGTAACATGGCATCCAGGAACTGGTGTAGTACCCTGGATGCTGTTGCCTGTGAGATACCCATTATATCTCCAGTTGGCCTTTGAAAGGTACCTGTGTCCAGTATTCGCAGGCTTACACATACCTTCGTGTCCACTGGGATGGGTTCCCCTCTGTTGTTTCTGGTTCTCAGGCGTGGCCGGCACAGCTCCACTATTTGCTGTAAGATGTCCCTGTCCACCCTGTAACGCTCTACTATCTCCAGGTCATGTAGCCCCTGGTAGGTTACCCTTGGTCTGAACACTCTCCTTCTCCTCCGAGGCCTGCGGTGGTTGTCGGCATCATCCTCCACAGCACCGTCAGTCTCTAACACATGCTGATGTATCACAGCTATGGCAGCTCCCAAAATGTACATTTTAAAAGTTCCCCGTGTGTTTACACCTATGGTGCGGTGTTTGGGAATACACAGGTGTGTGTTGGGTGCTTTCACACTTTATACTATTGTGCTGTGAACACTGATGATGTCATAGGGTGTGTATGTACGATCGTAGCTACAGGTTATCTTATGTGTTTTACTGCCGGAACTACTATTGTGGTGCCTTTGGTGTTGAATTACATTTGCCTGCCGTGGATTACCTCTTGACCTTCCCTTTACATTTCTGTGCATTGCACCTACCATTTTCTGGCGTGCATCCTGCAGCCTACTTTCATTTGTACTTTCCTGGACCTGGCGTATCTTGCGTTATGTGTGCTACTGCCGGTCTGCTGTCGATTTGCTTTGCTCTGCTGTGTCAGGTCTCCTATCTTTGCAATCCAATACATCCCCTCCTTTCTTTGCATTCCAATGCCTCCCCTATCCTGTTTTGCAGGTTTCTGCAAGCAGACTTGTCAGCTGCCGTCGATTGGCCTTCGTGGGTTGATTGGTGTTGATTGCTCATTAGTACTCCAATTACCCTACTTCCGCATTTCCTTCTTTTCTTCCCCTGACCTTCCTGTTTCTGCTATTGTTTGCGGTGTGTGCGTCCGATTACTGGGTTTCGGGCATGTTTTCATCCTCGTACACATGCGCTTTTGGCCACCATGTGTGCTCTCAGCTAAACGATTCCTCCCCACCCCTGTCCTGCAGCTTTGCTTAGCAACGGACTGGCCAGATTTGCAGTGCTCCAATGTGCTTACTGCTACGGTGGCACACCCCTCTGCTGATGTCATGTATCTCCTCTGAGCCACTCCTCAGTGTTATACCGCTGCATCGTATGGTACAACCTTCATCCGGCGGGACATTTGCGATTCAGTATTATCTGCCTCATTTGCATGGCATTGACTACTAATTCATAGTTACCGCGCCGAACACTATCGCAAGCCCTTAGCAACCCTTGCACCTTGGTTGTGGTGTTCCATGCCTACCATTGTGTATTATGCTGTAAACCTAATTTCTATTATGTTGCGATTTTTTGACATTTTTATATTATTTCTTTATGTTACAGCTTCCGCACACATGCCCTGCGGTTGTGCTGTGCGGTACTGTGGACATGACATTAAATGTTGTTATTTATGTGTTGTGCATCTTTTCTTATGCCATTGGCTGTGTATTTCGCCATTGGCATATGTTAACATTGTGATACCTGGGTCTGGCCCTCTTCCATAGCTCCGATGTTCTGTTTGGGAAAATGTAAACCATGTTTTTTGGTTTACATTTCCGTGGGCTTACACTACGCCTGCACCACTTCATGAATCGCTATATGCCTTCATTTGCATGGTGCGACACTGCACATGCGGTGATTAGCATACCTACACCGGGGTCTGCGCAGATCTGGCGTACACCGGTAGTACACATGGAATTGGATCGTACCTGAATCGCTCGACGGCCATATTTGGCGTTATAACGCCTACGCTATGCATGCGCCTGACGCAAGCTTCATGAATCCCGGGGATAGTCTTTATTTTTAGTAATAAAATGAAAATAATTATATTTAATTTGATGTTCGCATAGTTTGTTCTGCACAATCTAAGCTACAGTAAGATTGTTCCACTTTAGGCATCTAAAAAGATGGCAACAATAGCTAACCACATATTTTGTACAGTTATCCTCTTGTAAGTGATATTTTCTATAACTATTAAAACACAGAATTTATATTTGTCACGCTCAGTGATTATGTTTTTAATGAAGTGCTAGTATAATGCAATATAAGTCAAGGAAAAACAATACATTAGAAGTGGGAAATGTATATGGGTGAAGGCATTTGTGCCACAGTTTAAAAATAAACTTAAAAACAGATAGTTGTACTTGTCTGCACTGTGCTTATAAAATATTTTGAGCAAAAATGGCAGATACATTTCTCTAACATTTAGGATAACAAAAAATTCCTAATGCTGCAGACACTAGTGACTATATGAAGTAGTTTGTCGAAGTGTTGATTAATAGCTCTTGGATTGCAGTGATAGCTTTTGACACCTCAGCAAGAGTGTGAGGGAGAGTCTGTCAGTGTTCATTGCCAGAACTACAAAATGACAAATCCTTACCAAAAGTCTGGAATGTATGTACTTTATTTAACTGCAGTTGTAAAATTGCTCTGCATGACTTATAAAAAGCTTTGACAAAAACATGTATGATGGTCATTCAGGAATAAAATGCAAGCACTCTTGCTACAGAAGGTGAGCAAGATGCATGTGATTCACACTGCTGCCAACATATCTCAAAGGGAATAACTTCCTTATGTCAAGCATGACGAATATAAAAGGGGCATGAAATAAATTCTGGCATGGAGACATGAAAACATTAAAACAAGATGTCTTTAATACACCAGGTCCCACGTCAGCAATTTTGTGGCAAACATGTTAAAATTTAATAACAAATAGTTATAGTTATTTTAAAGCATTAAAGTTGCTCAGAAAAAGATACATTGAAAAAAGAGACCCACAGTTTTAGTTCATAGGTGTGTATTAGCCAAATGGCCCAGGAGCCTTTACAAGCCTAGCCCATAGAAATGCCCTGGCATTGTGCCGTCCATCATTAGTTTCCAGTGCCTCTATCAAGTAGAGCCATTGGAGTGATCCCCTTCCTATTTCCCATCCACTAATCAAGATTTCTCTTGAAGAGGGCTAGTGAGGTGCTCTGCTTGACATGTATAGGATGTCCATTCCAGAGCATGGGTAGTCTCTGGGTTATGCACCTGTCCCTCCAGCATGTTCTGTTGATTGTGGTAATGAGGTTGAGGTTTGTTCCTTAAAATATATTTTCTGCTGCTTGGCATAGCAGGCAGTATGAAGTGATCTTGAATGTTCCAAATACACTGCTGATAATATGTATTATGTAGAGTATTAATATGCATATATATTATCACTTTGTTCAGTGTGTCCAATAAGTAGACTGATGTAAAACGGCACCCTTTTTTTAAAATAATAGCAAAGTGTTGACCCTGTTTAAGTCTTGACATTGGAGTTGAAAAATTTTGAAATGGACACCTCTGAACTCTAATGACTGCTGACATTTTTAACTCTCTTCTGGCAGACAAAAAAAGCCAATGTATGAGAAGTTGAGAAGATTTTATTTCACTGGGTGTGATTTCAGTATAGAGTTTCTTTCCTTTTAGTATTGCAGTATTGCAATATAGACCTCAGGTCAGATATGTTACATTTTACATTTCCCAGGAAAGCAGACCACCAAACACCAGTTCCATTTAAGAGCACTGCCATTGCTGTTTCTAACAGAATGCTTGCATAGTTGCAATTATTAACTTTCTGTGTCTGCTTCTTTCCTATCTGTTGTTGCAAGACTATATAGTTATATATAAACAGGAGAAGTTGCCCTTTCCCTAACAAAAATCTTTGTTTACTGTCTGGTTGAGTTAGTAAAATAACTCATATTGGAAGTTGCATCTTTACTGTGTTGGAACTTGGCAAAACATAGGGGAACCAGTAATTTGAAGGGTTGTAAATTATCATTCATAGGTTCATAGGAGATTACTAGACTAACAGCCTAAGAGCCCTTACAAGCCAAGCCATTATTACCCAAATTTTACCCAATTTTCGAACCCTAAAGGCTAGAGGATGGCTTAGGTTTGTGCTTATGCCTTTGAGTATTTTACAGACTGCCCTGGTCCATGTCCATAAGAGACATGAGTGCCACCTCAGGAGTGAATTTATGATTCCCCATCCAGTCATCAAAACTGCATTTGAAGAGGCTGTTGAAGGGCTCTGTTTTATGTGACTAAGAAGCCTGTTCCAGAGAAGGAGTAATCTCTGAGAGACACATTTGTCTATTCAGCATGTTTTGTTTGTGTCACAGACCAGGTTTAGATCCCTAGATCGTGTGGCCATCATGCAGTTTGTCTTGCAAATGTGTAATGGTTTCCTCAGGGCTGAATTTGTGAGTGCCTTGTAGGTTAAGCATAGATCACCCCTTAACAGTCATTCAAAGACAGAGTAAAGGGATAAGATTTAGTCTGTCTGCACAGGCTATGTTTACACCTTTTATTTTTTTGTAAAGAACCTCTGAGGACACCAGAGCTGTTGCAAGTTCCTGATGAAGTACATGCCAAAAGGTGCATCATACTCAATTATTGGTCTGATGAGGACTGAGTACAGTGGGACTATAACTTCCTTGGATCTGGATGCCATGCCTTTACTTATAAGCTGTGCCACATACAAGGACTTCCACACCACTGTGGACTCATAGTGGTCAAAGTTCTTCAGGCTACTATCTATCTGTGTACCTAGATCTGTCACCTGTGAGTCCAATTTTAGGCGTGTGCTATTAATGTTGTAATTTGCAAGGGTATCTGACTTCCCAAAGGGTATGATTATGCATTTTTTTGCATTTAGTTTTAGGATGTGGCACTGGTGCCAATCATTTGTCTGAGTCAGACCCTTCTGAAGGATATCTACATTGTTAGGAGATTCACTAATTGCACACAACTTGCAGTATTCAGCAAACATAGTCAGATAAAGGCCATCTGCATTAGCCTTGACTTCAGAGAAGTATATTCCTAACAGGAGAGGTCCTGGCACTAAGTCCTGTGGCACACTGCCGGTAACTGGTCTCTTGGTGGCTCTGCAGTCACACACTCTTACAACATGTGTCCTGTCTGTGAGCCATTTGGCTATTCATCTGGTGATGTAGGGATTTATGCCCAGTTTTGTGAGTTTATCTATAATACCCGAGTGAGGAATTGTGGTAAATGTCATAGCCAGGTCAAAGTAGGCAATATGCCCTGTTTTACCTCATATATGGCCTTTGTGACTTTCTCAGAGAAGTCCACCAGATTGAGCAGGCATGACCTGCCCTTGACAAAGCCAAACTGGGTTGGGTCCAGTGTTTGGAGGTTTTCTGCATTGTTATTTATAAGGACCGTGATTATTCTTTCCATGGCCTGGCATATAAGACTAGTCAAACTTAACGGTCTGTAATTTCCTGGTTCTGCTGATGGTTTTGCTTTATGCGGAAGGCTTACTGTTCCCGTCGTCCATGCCACAGGGGCAAAACCAATCTGGAGGCTTTGGTTAAATAGAGATCCTAGTGTACTTGTAGGTCCTATTTCAAACCATTTAAGAGACATCCTGGGGTATTTTTGTAACCTTTCAAAGCTGTACCTTTAGAGAGTGCAGCGGTGACATGTTCTTTGGTGATAACTGATAGAGGAATGGTGGAAGATAATTCTTGGGGGGGGGTAATTGGAGGTGAAATTGCTGAATTTATCAGCCAGCAGATTTGCTATATCTTCTGGCTGAGTACAGGTGATGCTGTCTAGAAATAATTCTGCAGATTGTTGGATGTTGCCCTTAAGATTGTGGTCATAAGTGAAAAATCCTTTGTGGTTATTCTTAGCTTGAGAGGGTATTTTTACCTCAAAATTTTATTTTGAAGACTTGACTAGTCCCCTGATTTGCTTATTTAAACTAAGGAGAGAGTTTTTGTTATTTCTGTGTACATTCTGTCTTACTTCTAGACAGGAGTTTCTTTCTTTTGTTGTACAAGTGTATACCAGGGGTCCACCAGAGTGGCTTGTTTTAGTGGTTTGTCCTAGGGTTATCTTGGTCCAGTAATGCCATTTCTGTGCAGTTGTTTTTATGGTCATACAGGTGTTTTGTGTATGCCTCTGTATAGGCGTCTGTGTTTTTGGGGTTTGGGAGATCGTGGAATCTAGTTACGCCATCACTTAATAGGAGGTAGTTAGCCTTAGAAGAGTTCTTAAAGGTTTGGGATTAGGTGGGGGTTTTACTTTTATATTTATTTCAAGGGAGACTGCTTTGTGATCTCATCTAAGCAGTGTGGATATCGCACTCTGGGAGGGGTGCAATGTTGTCCCATATTTGTGAGTACCAGGTCTATGATATTTGTATCCCTAGTGGGAGTGCAGACTAGCTTCTCCTGGGCATTTGCATTGCCAAAGTCTAGAAATCTTTGAGCCTGCATGTTAGTGGTCATTTGTGTTTCCCAGTTAATGGAGGGATGGTTGAAATCACCCATGAGTATGATATTGGGCTGAATGGTAAATGATTTTAGTAAATTCAGGTATGATGAATGGAATTCCTGGTTCATGGTGGGGAACTGTTGCTAGCAAGATTATGGTAATGGATTTTTAACATGGTTAGTTAGACATGGAGTAGCTTAAAAATTTTTTTTTTTTTTTTTTACCATTCTTGAGGTGTGCTTATCCTTTATGTAGATGGATACACCTCCACCTTTTAACCATTCATATGCAATGAGTGATTAGAATGTGTGAAACGCATTATAGCCATGCACTGCCGGGGTATTTTCCATAGCTTTCAACCATGTTTCATTAACTGCACAGACATCGGCATTCTCCACGGCGAGGAGTGCTTCCAATGAGTGTAGTTTCTTGTTGAGACTCCTAGTACTGAGCAGTAATACCTTTAGCTTATACTGAGTAGATTTTCCTATGGTGGAAGTTTTGCCTGTTTGGTAATGCCTAAAAAAGCTCTGTGGGGTGGATAATATTTTGGCCAATTTCCGAACGCCTCATGGTGACAGGTGAAGACCATCCCTGGCAAAGCAGCATGGCCTTTCAATCATGTTCTCCCAGGCTGACAAATGCTGGGCCCCTTTGGAATAACACCAGTAGTTAAGCCACTTATTAAAGTCAATAATATTTTTTTGGTATTGTGGCATCATTCTTGGAGATTGTAGAATGCTGCTCAATGCTAGGCTCATACCTGCCTGTGACACATATTCTGAGAGCTCAATCATGTCTGTCATCATATAGTCCAGTGAGGTATGTTGCAGGTGATTCATGCCCACATGGAGTATGACTGAGTCATACTAGTACCTGAGGTTTAGTGACCTGAGTGTTTGCATGATTTGGAAAATCCTAGCCCTTGACAGGCAACTAACTGTAACCTTCTCCTTATCCACCTTGGTGAGAGGGACATCAGTGTGTCTTACAACGGAGTCTCCTATGACCAAAATATTGGGTTGTGTGGTAGTTCAGACCACCTTCACTAACTCTATTTTTTTTTTCAAATACGTGGCAATGTATTTAGCAAACTTAGCAGTACCCTACAGTTATATTGTCCAGAAATATGCACTGCATGAGAGAGTGATGAGCCATTCTGTGCTTAGTATGGAGGTGGGGTTATGTTCTAGGTAGTGGTGTACAGTTCCAAAAATCCTGGCTACAGACCAACCTAAAGGCTTAATAGATTCAGTGAAATTTTAAAGTAGAGTCGGTCATGGGCCATAATCACCTTGCCAATACCCACCCTCATAAATCACATCCTGCCTCCAGGAAGGCAAAAGAAAAAGTTAGTCCTGGGTTAAATTTATAGGTGCCCATCCAGTTGTCAGGGTTTACCTTAAAGGTTGCATTGATATTCTTCTGTTTGATATGTAACTAAAGATTATTCAAGAGATGGGAATAAATGTGTCCCTCCAGTGTGTCTTGTTTATTTGTTGATGACAAGTCAAGTATTTAGTTCAAATGTTTCTGGAGCCATTTTTCTTTAGATTTAGAAGCTCAGGGTGGGTTGAGCCATTAACACAGAATGCTAAATCACCACTCAGGAGTTTATAAAAGACAGTATAGAGAAATAGCTTTATGATTTTCTTGGTAGCTTAGGGTGTTTAATTTGGTGATCTTTTTTTAGCTGTGTGATGTGTTTGGATAGAAGTATAATAAAAGGTGAATTCTGTTCTGTAATTAATCTGATCAGGGAAGAATATATTGGCATGTTTATGTCTTTTGACCTGGATGAGATACAATTAGTTACTAACTGGCTTAGACAGAAGGATTTCTGTCACTGTGTGGAGGTTAAAGGATATAGAGTTGTTTGCAAAGGTGTCGAGATCTCAGACAACCATATCAATCTGGAGTGGGGTGCTGTCTATACTGTCAGTCGCTACTGAGATTTTTTTTCCAAAGGTGACAGTGCTACATCTCTTGCATTTAATTTAAACGTGTTTATATCACACCAGTGATTTGTGTGGTTTAGCCCTTTCTGTACTACACAGTGTTGGATGGTGATTGAATGACAACACCCAACTTGCAGTCATTAGCAAATTTAATTAACTATATGTATAGGTTAGTGTTTTGGAGATATGAAAGAAGGGGTTTCACTACCGAGTCTTGTGGTATACCACTAGTCATTCTCCTCCTTTTCTGAGGTGGTATTGGCTGCTTAACTACTTGGATTCTGTCTCTCAGATAGTTTGCTACTCATCTTGCAACATAAGAATATGTATTTAGGCCTTTAAGCGCATTTACAATTCCAGTACAGGGAATAGTGTAAAACACCTTGATAGGTCAGATCCAGGTGCTCTATATGACTGCATGGCCACAATCTGCAACTTTAATGACCTTCTTGAACTGACAACATATATTAGTGACCCACTGATGCATCTTTGTTTCACAATTAATTTCAGCACTTACTATTTTGGTAATCTCAAACTCACCAATAGATGGAGCTGTGGGCAGCAGCACAGACTCTACATGGTGCTCTGTAGGGGGAAGAGTTGTACAGACCAACTGCTTTGGGCATCTACTGTGGTGCACAGTATCCTTAAGATAGGAGAACATGGATCACAGACTGCGCGCCGTGGCAGGGCTAGCCACTCGATGGTGTAAAATATGGCTCTAGGTGATTCAGTCATGTTGACTAATGTTGCCAAAAATGGGAATGGGTAGTTACCAGTGATAAGTGTGTTGAGGACCTGGCCTACTATGACCCACCCCAGGGATCCGAGCTAATGGTGGGAGGGATATATGTGCCCCTATTGGCCAGCGTGTGCCTGCCATAAAGCCCAACAGCCCTGGGTCAATAAGCTACTGGCTGGCCGGTGTCTAGCTGCCCAGCCTGGGTTACCTGGGATAGCTCTGTTGAGCGAAAGCTGGACATAAAACCAACCAACCTGCCAAACATGAACTGAGAATTGCTACTCTTAATGTAGGTTCACTGACAGGACGCAGCTAGGAAGTGGATGACATGATGATACGGAGGAGGCTAGACATCCTACATATCCAGGAGATCAGATGGAAGGGCAGTGCAGCAAAGCCACTTGGCTTGGGATCCAGGGTCTACTACTCAGGTGGAGGGCAGGCTAGAAATAGTGTAAGAACTGTGGTGAGAGAGAGGCTTCAGAAGGCAGTAAGGGATATCATCAGAATTAATGACAGACTCATGGCAGTCAGACTCCAGTGTAATGATAGGGCAGTATTCATAATCTCAGCCTATGCCCCACTGCAGGTTTGTGATGGTGAGGAAAAGAGTGCATTCAGACAGCAGTTGCAGGACCTACTAGATAAAGCAGGACAACATGAATTGGTGTTGATAACAGGTGACTTGAATGCACATATCGGGACAGACAGAACTGGATATGAGGACTGCCTGGGTTCACATGGGTGGGGCAAAAGGAATAAAGAAGTTGAAGCCATTCTAGATTTCTGTCTGGCAAATGGCTTGATTGTAGCCAACACATGGTTCAGAAAGAGAGAGAGAGAGTCACAAGATGACGTACAAGAGTAGTCAACATGCAACTCAGGTAGACTTCCTCCTAGTAAGGAAAAGGCACTGGGGTAAAATCCATGATTGCAACGTCATCCCCAGTGAAACAGTCGGCCCACAGCATAAACCACTAGTTGCCACAATCAGCTGCAAGCAGTGGTCAGAAAAGGCTCTAAGGTCAACAAAGACCAGGCTGAAGACCTGGAAGTTGACTGGAGAGAAAGTACAACAGTTTGAGGAATTACTCAGGGCTCTAGCACCCCAAGAAGAGGAGGAAATAGGTGGAGTTGAAGAAGAATGGCAGCGCCTAAAAACAACATGTGTTAGGACTACAGAAAAGATATGTGGCCAAGCCAGGTATGGAAATAAAGTACATAAGGAAAGTAGGTGGTGGAATGCAGAAGTCCAGGAAGTCATCAAAAGAAAAAAGGAGTGCAGGGAGAAGTGGAAGAGAGAAAAGACTGACCAAGCTTGGAAGGACTACTGGTTGACTAATAAAGAAGCTAAGAAAGAAGTTGCAATAGCAAAGAATAGGGCATCAGAATCACTGTACCAACTTCTGGACACTGACTCAGTAAGGAGCATAAAGAAACTGTATCAGGTTGCAAGGCAAAGACAGAAAGATAAAGAAGATAGTCAGACACCCTTCATAAGGGATGCCAGCAACAACCTGCTCACCAGCCCAGAGGACATCAAAGGCAGATGGAAGGAGTATTTCCAGCAGCTTCTGAATGAAGAAAACCCCACAGAAGCTGTACTGCCCCAGAAACAGCCTACAATGAGAGAAGAAGAGCCCACCCTAGAAGAATAAGAACAGCACTAAGGAAGATGAAGTTAGGGAAAGCAGCAGGCTCAGATGAGTTCACCGTAGATATGATAAAAATGCTAGGTGAGATAGGGGAGAAATGGCTCCTGAGGGTACTAATAGCAGTGTGGAGAGAAAGGTGTATCCCAGATATATATATATATATATATATATATATATATATATATATATATATATACACACACACACACACACACACACACATATATATATATATATATATATATATATATATATATACACACAAACACACACACACACACACACACACACACACACACACACACACACACACACATAAGCTGCGGTAGTGGTGCGGCGGTAGCATTGTCACCTCACAGTAAGATGTTGTCCTGTTCGATTCTCAGCTAGAGCATCTTCTGTGTGGAGACATGCGTGAATGGGAGTACCTTCGTTGAAGGTTGTGCGTCAGGGCCAGCAACTCGGCACGTAAAAATCTACTGTCAATCATTAGCGGACCGGAGTTCCGCTGTGGCAACCCCTAACCGGTTAAAGCCGAAAGACACAACAAGTTAGTCGACACATCAAAGAAAAAATCTCCAATTGGAAATAACACAGAAAGCTTTGCAGTGAAAGACACTTTCAGTGAACAACAGAACAAGCCTTTTTTTTTTGCAGAGGGGCAGGGCTCCCCCTTCCCTAACACATCTAAGGTTGCACAGCACTTGGGGAAAAGTACATAGTTAACATTCACTGAAAGTGATTTTCTGGGAAATGTTTTTTGTGGTATTGTTAGTCAGACAAACCACAGTCCATTTACCTACCTGGCTCTCATATTTGTTGGCATAAATGACAATTGTGTCTTCAAGGGTGCTGGAAATATTTTGGTTTAATTTTGAGACCTTATCATATTTTTCGGGGTTTGCTGTAATGGGCTTAGATGTCCTAAATGAGACTACTGATTTGACCAGAGACTCGCATCTGTAAGAGTAGTGGAAGTAGGTGTGATGATAGGATGAGGTCAAAAAGAGTTTGTTCTCTACTGAGCTGGGTAACTATTTGTGCAAGAGAGCTAGCATTTACTAAGTCTGGGAATCTTTGGGCATACCCAGCCTTTGTGGTACAGATGCTTCAGTTAATCAATGAATAGTAGAAGTCATCCATGAGAAATATATTTTTAAAGATCAGTAGTTCAGTAAGCACATTTTCATGTCATTTCATGGTTTAGGGTAACTTGAAGTTCATTAAGTTTCTGTTGGTGAGTTGTGGAAAATATCTTAATATGAGGGTGTGCTGAAAAGTTCTAAGCCCAACCAGCTTTCTAAATTCTGAGTGTTATTTTGCCTCTGTAGCTAAAAAGAGTTATTTCATCTTGTAAAGTGCCAATTTGCAGAATTGTAATACTATGTTTTGACATTCTTTCAAATCATTGATTGAATCATGTCAGCAAAAAGTGAGGAATTTTCAAGTGTGGAACTCCAAGCTGTCATGAAGTTCCTACTCCTGCGGAAGAAAACTCCAAAGGAAATTCACAAATGTATGATGCAAACATCGAGTGAAAAATGCCTTTCTTACTCAACTGTGAAGCAGTGGTGTGCAAACTTTCAGCGTGGAGATTTTGACACTGAAGATGCAGCAAGGTCTGGGAGGCCTCAAATGGTGTCACCGTCTGAAATTGGTGACCATGCCCATGACCTGATTTTGGTAAATCAGCAAATATCACCTAAAACAATTACTGAGACACTACAGAAATCCAGGGAATACGTTGGGTTTGTCATCCATGAGCAGCTTGGTATGCAGAAGCGGTCAGCCAAGTGGGTGCCCAAATGTTTGAATGCCGATGAGAAAAGATGCCGGGTGGACACTTCCAAGTTGATTTTGTGGCATTTTCGTTGAGCTGGTGCCAACTTTTTAGAACGACTAGTTACTGTTTATGAAATATGGTTACACCACTATGATCTAGAGGCAAAACAACAGTCCATGCAATGATGGCAGTCAGGTTCACCAAGGCCAAAGAAGTTCAAGACCCAAAAGTCAGCAGGAAAGTGATGGCCACAGTGTTTTGTGATCAGGAAGGTGTTGTAATGACTAACCATCTTCCAAGAGGCCAAACAGTTAATGCAGAATACTACTGCAACTTGCTGTGCCTATTAAAGGAGGCATTGAAAGAAAAAAGGAGAGGGAAGCTGTGGAAAGGAGTTCTCTTTTTGCAAGACAATGCACCTGCTCACAACGTTGGCAAAACAATGGGTGTTTGGACAAAATTGGGGTTTGAGTGCATAGACCATCCACCCTACTCACCAGACATTGCTCTATCTGATTATTTCCTGTTTCCAAACTTTAAAATGAGTTTGAAAGGGCGGCGATTTTTGAGTTATTTGGAGGTGATTGCAGCAGAGGCGTAGTATTTCAGTTTTTGGCAGAGTTACAGAAACTTCAGGCATGATGTGCTAAGTGTGTTGAACTCCATGGTGAATATGTTGAATAACTTGTAAGTTTCATGGCTCCATGTCATTTTCTTCTAGGTCAGGCTTACAACTTTTCAGCACCCCCTTGTTTAACCTGGTCCCATGCAGTCTCCCAGCAGATTTGAAATTTATCCCAAGAACTGAAACCCAGTAAAGAGAGAGTGCTTTCTTGACATTCACATCAAATCTTTGTTACAACACACACACACACACACACACACACACACACACACACACACACACACACACACACACACACACACACACACACACACACACACACATATACGTCCAAGTAATGAGACAGTCTAGAGAATTTATTGTTAGGACATCTGGCATCGAGCATAGGAATCTTCATGTGGTCTGGACTGGAATGTACTGCAAGCATTTTTGTTAATGTTGGAATGTCCACAAGGCAGTCTTTGTCTTAAAAAAATATTATGGGGAGAGTAAGTGCTTTTTCCAGTATGCAGAATTCATGAAATGAAAGGTGCAGTCTGACCCTGGCGAAGTAAGTTGGGCAGGTGATCATCTTATCTCATCCCAAAATGACACATATTGGACCCCCCAACGACACCAGCTATTTAGCCAATTGTTAAAGCTGTTCATTTTCCATTTGTATCTGGACATAATTCTAGGTTTGAGTAGGGTTCCATTCAGGGCAGGAATTTTATCTATTTTTTTTCCATGAATAGTAAATTCCAGTACATCTCTCTGCATGCCCTTCTGGGTTGAACACTCCAAGTCATTTACACCTGTATGAGATACCAGCAGGTCATAGTCATATTTGTTTTGTTTGTGGAATTATAGTGACCCTTGTGACTTCATGGATAGTAGTAATGCAAAGGCAGCTATCACCCTGTTTTTGCTTAGCCTAGTGAGTGCAGAGTCAGTGTGCCTGATGATGAAGTGACCATTTACTAGGATGTTTCTACCTGAATGAACAGATTTAGTGGCAGTGAAAGATCTGCAACCAGATAACTCCATGAATTATGCAAATATGATGGAGTTGTGTTAGTAAATTGCTGTTGTTGAGGCTCTTTAGTCTGATTCTTAGAGGCTTGGAGAACATTTCTTATACAGCCTTAGCGTATGTTGACTTAGTGTCATGTTGTGGAGAAATGGAAGAGTTTATGTGCTGCTTACCTGATCATCTATTTAAGTTAGAGGGTGGCCTCCAGGTTATAGATAACCACATGTCTCACAAATCATTTCATGTTAGTCTAGTAGTAGTTTGCCCATGAGCATTAGACAGTTCCTTTACTATCTTAGAATACCAAATGCAATGAAGTTAGTAGCAGAAGGGATAAAGATAGACTGGGCTCTCATGTTTGCCAGGTGGGTGACAGTAAAGATGTATTGAACCAGTTAATTCATTAGGCAAAGAAGACACATTTGGTAGCTAAACTATGCTGTGGAGATTTATTAGGTTAGACAAAGTTGTGACAGCACTGATGCAACAATTACTTGAACCTACGGGGAAGGAATTATGTAACATAGTCGAATCCCAGAGTAGTATATAAGTATAGTTCGGTAAAGCACATGTATTCAGTATAACAACAATAGTATGAGGGCTGAAGAGGTAGTATTAAACTAAACATAAAAGCTCAAGTGAGAGAACTGCACAAATATAGTTTGGTACAGTACACAGCTACAGTAGTTAGTGAGCAATGCACATATCTGATAAGTTAACAGCATGCCTCTCAACAGTCTATATTTTCTCAGAATGTTCTGATTTTTGCCCATTATTTTTGGTCTGTTACTTATAAAAGTTGTGGTTTTCTGGCAAATCATTGAAGTCTGACCACTAAATAATGATAGGCATTTGAGGTTTCAGACTTCATATCATTTGGAAAATGCATGCTAAAGTAAAACCTGTTACTCTACTAACTTTCTAAGTTCATAAGAGCAATATTTAAAACTTGTCCCTGATTTTGTGCCTTTGTTGGCTTTGTCCGGATTTCTTATGCTAAGATGTTAAAAGGTATGGTTAACAAGAGTGAAGGATGAAAAGCAGTAAAAATGACACACAGTGTACTCTAGAGTTGCAGACTCATATGCCACCAGTAGTATGATTGGATAGATTGACTTGGATCCCATACATTACCCACTTCATAGTTCACATGCCACCATTAGATTGGAAGGTTGGCATAGATGCCACAGAATACATAATTCTAAGTCAGTAGGTTCATATGCCACGCAATAATTACTTTTAAGATGCTATAAAGATACACTTCAAAATCAGTAGGTTTGGGTGCCTCACAAGTGTTTCTTCTAGGATTTATCAGACTCTATCACCACATGTTTGGATGCAGCCAAATATAGTTACTGCCAGTAATTAACCCAAATGCAAATGTAGATATCGTAGATATCAGCATCTGTTGATAATTGCTATGAACTGGTCTTGGATTATAAAGGAGCAATGATGCAATTATATCAACAATGGTTTCAGCTACTGATTGGTGAGCAACAAAATTCTTTATTAAAAAAAAATTGTAGCACCAGCAGCCAATGCAGTGCAGCCAAGTTGGGGGGGTGCTATAAACAAACGACAACAGCAGTATACCTAGATAATGAATTGCAAAAATGTTTGAGTGAATTCCCTTATATAAGTAAAGATTCATGGCAATTTTTGGAGAAATTAAAAAAGATAGAAGTTACCCCTGATATTATCCTAGTTACTGTAGATGTAATGAATTTATTCTCGGTAATACCTCATGAAATCGGATTAGTATGGTTGGAGCAACAACTAAATAAAACTCATTTCTTTGATCAGGATCAGGTAAATACATTTTCTACATTAATGGAAGTAGTTTTGAAAACTAACTACATTTTTTTTGAAGGCCAGTATTATAGACAGATGACAGGTGTAGCGATGGGGGCGGCTTGTGCCCCCATCTTTGCTAACCTAGTTATGTCATACTGGGAACAAGAATTTGTGATGAATAGTCCCTTTGCTAGTGAAATATTACACTACACTCAGTTTCTGGATGATTTGTTTTTAATTTGGAAAGGTTCCGAAATTAGGTTAAAGGAATTTTTTGATTACATTAATGACACAGTTGAATTCCTGAAGTTTACATATTGTTGTTGTGTCTTTCGGCTTTTCCCGGTTAGGGGTCGCCACAGCGGAACTCCGGTCCGCTAATGATTGGCAGTTGATTTTTACGTGCTGAGTTGCCAGCCCTAACGCACAACCTTCAACAAAGGTATGCCCATTCACGCATGTCTCCATGCAGAAGACGCTCTAGCTGAGAGTCGAACCGGTCAGCGTCTTACTGTGAGGCAGCAACGCTACCGCAGCATCACCACCGCAGATGAGTATGATAAAACAACAATTACTTATTTGTTCATTGATCTTCATATTGATGTGGTCAACAAGAAATTTATAACTAATATTTTCAGAAAATCCACTTTCTCAAATTCTTATCTGGATTACACCAGCTGGCACCCTTACCACCAAAAGAGATCGGTGGTCAAAGGCCAGCTGGTGCGGGTGGCTAGAATAGTTAATCATTATCAAGACTTTCTCCATGAGGTGGATTTGGTAATGCAAATGTTTATGCAAAGGGGGTATCCCGTCAACATGTTGGTAGCTATTTCTGAGGAAATTAAAAGTAAGCGGAAAACGGAAACGATTAAACCAATTTTAGATTATAGCAATACTACTCCATCATGGAGGACAACAGTAGTAACATATAAGCCCAATAGTATTAATGTAGGTGCTAATTTTATTTTAACCTACAACAATGAGGCTAGAATAATTTCAGGTATAATTTGTAAGAATTGGGAAATACTGCAATTTGATTAGAATGTTATGCAAAAACTTGGCAGGAAACCCAAAATTACCTACAGGAAAGATAGATCTTTTAAGAATTTATTGGAAGCCAGAGTGGAAAATGGAGGTTGCAATAGACCGATAGGCAACTTTAGATGCAATGCTTGTATTTATTGTTCTTCCCTGTTGGAAACAGGAAAAGATTTCAAATTTAATGGCAGAACTATATGAATTAAAGGGCATTATAATTGTAGTTCAGTTAACGTGATATATATGGCTAAGTGCCAGGACTGTCAGGCATTTTATATTGAAAAAAGGTGCAGTAAATTGAAAATGAGAATGGGTGAATATTTAGGTGATATAAGAAATAACAGGATCACCAGTCCCTTATTTAGACATGTTTAGGAAAATAATGGGCATAATTTTAGGTTCTTGGTGTTACAACAGTTACAGAAAGATGGACAAGGAAGGGTTTTGGATATACATCTTGACATTTTGGAACTTAAATGGCAGTTATTATTAAATGCCTCTCAGTATCCTGGAATCAATGAAATGGTGTCTATATCCAGCATACTGAAGTTGCAACGTATATTAGGATAAAAATTGGATTTGTTTTTAAATGAATAGTTTAGAATATTAGTTTGCGTGCATTTTCATATTTCATGTAATATAGATTTTTTTCACCTTCATTTCATTCACAATACACAATATAGTGTTTAGTGTAATGATTTTACAAGTGATTTTGATGTGGTTTTAATATTCAACCTCAATTTGTCATTCTTTAATTGTATCCTGAGTTTTTAAAAAAAAAAAAATTGAGAATCTTTTGAGAATTAATTGGATGATGTTATTAATCATTGTTTAATTATTCAATTATTTATCCATTTTATTGGGGTGGGGTATATATAGAGAAGTGGATATCTGGGTAAATTGTTCTGAAGAAGTTCCTGTATTATTGGGGAAGAAAGCGCTTAACATTCAATAAACTTCGAATTTGGTGGTTCATCTCCTTCTCCTGGTTTGGATTATTAGGCGTGATTGTGTTACAGACTAGGTGCATAAGAGTTACTTGCATCATGCATGCTAAAATACTATTTTACTCTGTGTTTTTTTTTTAATTTATTAAATTTAGTTTTGGTGTTTTACTTGCTATGACTGTAAGAATAGTGAGTGAATGCTATCAAGGAAGCCCACTGACTTACAACCTTCACAGGTAAGTCAGAGCTTTGAACATAACCTTTAAGCTATGAGCACTATCTCATCAGTAACTGTTACAAAATGCTGAATATACTGAGACCTGATGTGACATTTGGTAAGAAGTCAGAATTATGTACTCAAGTCATTACACCACAGGTACCAGTATGTTTCCATCATATTCCATGTACATGTAAATTACCTGAGGTGTACCTGCCTGGACTATATAAAGAGAGACATTATGGAGCTGCAGATTAATTGTCTCAAGCTGTTATGGGACTAGCATTGTGCAGCATATTACTTCAACGAGGATGATGCCACAATACGAACAAACGATGACTGATTCTAACAATTGACTGAGTTTCTGGTGTCATTCTAAGGGGGATCCGGTTTTTGCCAGCATGAGAGGGCATGGTTAACAGACCACATTGTTTTGCCAGGGATGATCTGTTCCTGAGCTCTCTAGGCTTTCAAACACTGGCTAAAAGTTTATCCATCCCTATAGAACCTTTTTAGGCAGTGCCAAATTGACAAACCTTCCTAAATAACAAAATCAACCTAAATTAACCTCTAGGCATTACTGCGCAGTGTTAGGAACTTAAACAAAAAAACTACTCTCCTTAAAGAGCCCCCCTCACCCTGAAGAATATAGACATCTGTGCAGTTACCAATACATGGTTACAAGCTGCAGAGAGTACCCTGGCAGTCTAAAGTTTCAGTGCTTTCCACACTTTTAGACCAATAGTTGTTCAGACAGAAATTGGTGTAACTAAGGAAATGATTTTTTGAGCTATGATACAGTATTGGAATTGCCTAGATATAGCAAGGCCTTGCTGAGTCTAATTATGATGGCTGTCCAAAAAGCAATTACTAGAAAATGGAAATTAAAGTCTAAACCAACTTTACTAGAATTAGCAAAGATAGTAAGAGAGATAAAACAACTGGGATTGGGATCTTTAGAAAAGAATAGAAGCAAATCACGTAGGAAAAAATGGGAAGTGTGGGATCAATACATGCAAAGGAGGAACGAGGTTTAAAAAAACGTAGGAATTGAATGGGCTATGTAATGGCTGACTGACAATGACTGGATATATTGAAAGTGATATACAATGTTTGCAGCTACAGTTGTGTCAGCATGATTTGTAATGTATAATGTTTGCAAATGTGTTGGTATGGTTTATTTTCATTTATATAAATGTAAGATTGCCTATGTCAAACATGATAATTTAATAAAGATATTTCTTATTTAAAAAAATAGTTGTACAGACTAAGGCTGAAGGTGGAAGTGTCTCGTTATGCATCAATAACAAGCATGCCTCTAGGTTGGTTAAACAGGATGATGTGCTGGAGTTTCTCCCTGTGCAGATCACAATAGATAAAATCCCATACCATAACTAGCTATAGGTCACACTCCATTTTCCAAGACACTCACAGCGCATGCTTAGACCTACTGGATGCACTTACTATCCAACCAAACACCATACTCATGTGTGACTATTGCTATTCCTCTATAGCCTGGAAATCATACACATCCTCAAATCTACAGACATAGAGCTTCCTGTACTTCATAAATAGAAACACCCTAGTTAATGCATACTTCGACAAGAGGCTCCAACATACTGGACCTCGTACTCACAAATATGGGAAAACACTACACCTTCCAATGTCACATCCTCCCTGGTAAGGTCCAAACATAAACATGTCTTCTTCAAAATCAATATCAACTCAGTAGCTCCAGTAAACACAGTAACAGTTAGGAACAATTCGAACTACCTTTTATTAAACATTAGTTTGTCAAAATTCAATATCCCTTCATACCCCAGAGAACACAGCAGCCTATGCAGAATTGTTTATAGAAACCCTTTGCACCCCACCAGAAGTAAGCTCAAAACTAACTCTAAATACAAACTGTCCTGGTGGCATATGAAATTAATAACAGAAAAATTCCAACACCAAGAGCGTCAATACTTTATTACAGCAAAGCTTTCGGATATAAATCCTTCTTCAGTGCAATATACAATCTGTAACATTCTTTCTGTTTTTGTAAAACAAGAGTAAAATCATATGAGCACGGCCAGCTAATCATATAATTTCTACAATAATTCAATTAACATTTTAGCTTAGAGATATAGCAGTTCCTTAAAAAGTTTCCTTAAAAAGTGCTCAGACATACTTTCAGCTCAATTTATTAATACATACTAGAACTATATACTTAATTCTATCTAATAAAATATTTATTACAAATTTTTTTACATGTTCAAATTATTTGCACAGCTACAAAAAAAGAATACATATATATGTATATACACACAGTTAAAATACCTAATGCAGTTGCATTTGTCTTGTTGCTAAAACTGGCTTAATACTAACCATGTTATTCAACCATGGTAATACATCTGTTTGCAGTCTTATGATCCATGCATATTCTCTACTCTCCAGAAGGTTATTAACATCACCCCCTTTTACTTGCTTATACACTGTTTCCATCACCCTAAATTTAAAGGTTTGCTCAGTACCTTTCTCCAAAATATGCTTACTTAACCCATTCTGCTGTTTTTGTCTATGTATCTCTGACTTATGTTCTTTTGTTCTTTCCTTTAGTTTCCTTGTACCTTTCCCAACATAAAATGAGGTCCATTTTAGGCAGGTAGCAAGATATACTACATATGTAGCATTGCATGTTGCTGCACATTTGAAAAAATATTTTTTTATTTGAAACTGGATGGATTTACATATTGTTGTCCTTCATAAAAATATCAGTACAGCAACTGCAGTTCAAACATGGGTGTGTGCCTGTTGTATATATTTTCTGTGCTCTCTTCTGATGCCTAAAATCCTTATAGCACAATCACATTTTTAAGTTCTCTAAATTCCTATATGTAAAATCTGGCTTATTATGAAGTATCTGACGTAGTTCTGACATAGTCATCAAGATATTCCAGTTATTCTCAATCATTTTCATTACTTCTCTAGTCTAAGTATTATAGGTGGTTAGATATCGAACCTTATTTTCTTTTTTATTCACAATACTACAGGTATAGTCAGTATTAAAAGTAGGTTTTATTAGTCCTGTTCTACTATTAAAAACTTCATTTACTAGCTCACCCACCATAGATTTTGCATATCTTCTCTCTTTAAATTCATTTGCCAGTTCAGCCATCTGCAGCTTACATTTGCTGTCATTAGTATTTAACCTACTTGTTCTAATAAATTGTGCTTTCACTATTCCTTTAAAAATGTGGGGGGATACATTCTGCCTTTATGCACATACTGATTAACTTGTACTTCCGTTTTATGAACACTCGTTTCATTTACATTTCCTTCCTTTTCAAGTAGTACATCCAAAAAGGAAATTCTTTCAGCTGAACATTGCTTTTTGAATCTAAAAAAATGCAGTGGGTGATGGAAACAGTGTATAAGCAAGTAAGAGGGGGTGATGTTAATAACCTTCTGGAGAATAAAGACTATGCATGGATCTTAAGACTGCAAGCAGATGTATTACCAGGGTTGGATAACATGGTTAGTATTCAGCCAATTTTAGCAACTAGACAAATGTAACTGCATTAAGTATTTTTAAATGTGTATATATACATATATATGTATTCTTCTTTTGTATATGTGCAAATAATTTGAACATGTAAAAAATGTTTGTAATAAATACTTTATTAGATATAATTATTTAAGTATATAGTTGTAGTATGTATTTATAAATTGAACTGAAAGCATGTCTGAGTACTTTTTAAGGAACTGCTATATCTCTAGGCTAAAATGTTAATTGAATTATTGTAGAAATGATGTGATTAGCTGACCGTGCTCACATGATTTTACTCTTGTTTAACAAAAACTGAAAGAATGTTACAGATTGCATATTGCACTGAAGAAGGATTTATAACCGAAAGCTTTGCTGTAATAAAGTATTGACTTTCCTGGAGTTGGAATTTTTCTGTTATTCCGCTTTTATTTTCTCACTTCTGGTTTATCACTACATCAGCCTTTGGTCTTAAATTTCTGAATTGTGACAGTGTTGTGGGAGTGGTAATACTTTAATCATCTAGAAGCACGGCCAGCAGCATGGCAACAGCATCAAGAAAATCAGAACAAGTGCTTAGAACCTGCTCTTTGCAAGGACTTTTAAATAGAGAAGGTAATCCACTTTTAAATGCAATACATAATGTTCCAAAAGTAATGGGAGCCGCTGCCCAGCAAACAAATAAGTTTACTGAACAATTGACTCTGCTAGAAATAAAAATGCATTTCTATAAAAGGCTCCAATGGCAGCGGTTAAGCTTTAATGCGTATTTGGATCTGGGGATTGCACCTCGAGGCTTGTGTATTCAAAAAATGCCCTCTTATGCAAATACATATCCTGACTTGTTAAAAAAGTGGCAACAGCTAAATTTGAAACTAAGCGCAGACTACATGTCTTTAATGAATGACTTCTTTGCACCAACTGAATCTCTGTTAATGGAAGAAATTATGAAAATGGAGAATGAACTTGTCAGCAGTTCTTGCTTTAATGTCATGCTTAATTCCCACCAACAAATGCTGGATAGGCTGCAAATACTAAATAACAGGCTAGACTCTACAAAGAAACAAAAATTATTGCGAGATATAAATTACTATAAAGCAGGGCATATTTTCTCCTGGCCGAAGGAAGAATGTAAAAATGTGATACAACAAACAAAAAAGGAGGAAATGTATCAACTTGATCTTATTACAATAGAAAATATGCCAAGTATTAGCCAAGCAGTGAAAAATAGTAAGCAATTTGAGCCATTAGTTTAGTCAGTGGTATCTCAACGAATGGACCGTATTTGTCTTACCATACTGACTGATAGTACCAACCAACTAGTGGGACTGAAGGCATCAATGAATATTCATCAGGAGAATAATGAGGTCCCAAAAGACACAGGGGCATCAGTGGATGTGGTCCCTACATCTTCTAATGATGGGCAGCACAAAAATGGTATGAATTCAACTGAAAAAGCAATGATGTTTTTTTCCAAGGCTCAAACATCATTCCGGTTAGAAATACTGGAGAAAGTAGAGACCTATCAAGAGAAGCAAAGAAGTCGTTCGCTACAGTGACAGATGAGCAATACCAGCAAACGGAAGAACAGCAGCCCTTATCTGCACTTTAAAAAAAAAAAAAAAAAATACAGTATTTAATTTGATTTAAACTGTGTTGAAGGAATTTTAACTGAGCTGGCAGTTTTTCTGCTCTTCTGCTCTTTAGTAACTTGGACAGAAGCTAGTGTTTGCTGAATTTTGTTATTTGCTAGTAATTACAGGTGTGGGGGTAGCCACATTCTTTGATTTCCTGTCCTTGCCTAGTTAAGTGGTGCATTGTGAAATTATTTTCTGCTTAAAAACTTCAGCTTTGGCCGGCTAACAACTTGGTTATATTCAGCTGGACGTATAAGAGAATTTAAGTACCTTTATCTGCACTTTTAAAAAAAAAAAAAATACAGTATTTAATTTGATTTAAACTGTGTTGAAGGAATTTTAACTGAGCTGGCAGTTTTTCTGCTCTTCAGTTATTCCCACCCACCTTCCCTGGTTTTGTCTTGGTGTTAATCTTAGTGGCCTTGAAACTGCCCGCCCCTCAGCCTGCCTCTGGGCTCATCTCATTTGCTCACTCAACTGAGTGCAGTGAGATCATATTCTGATTTCAGGCACTCCTACTGTGTACAAAGAGAGCATCTGGGAAACTGACAAAAAAAAATTAAGCTCATTTCCTGCCTTTCCTGTTAAGTGGTATAGACTATTTGTAGGCTTTTGAGCCCCCAAGCCCTTCTGTGTTTGAGGGAAGCCTTCTAGCTTGTTTTTTTTTTCCTTATAACTAGCCAGTTTTCTAGTTTCAGCTCTCAAATCTGTTTTTTTGATCTCAGCACTTGTTCAGATAAAAAAAAAAAAAATGTCAGCTGCTTTTACTGTACTTGTGTTTCTACCTACTTCATTTTACTTTTGCATCATCTTAAAAATACTCAATTGTATTTATTACTGCTTGGTGTAACTCATTCTAAGCCTTTTGGTTTAAACACTTGGGCTTCGGACCAGTTGTTTTGCACTGAGAGGGTTTGTGGTCTGCACTGTTGTGGCAGAACAGGTAGCTTACATCCTTCTAGGTTGGGAACTACTGATTGAGGGCTCAGTGTCTGTTATTCTAAAAGTGTATTAATTCTGGTTTAAGCACTTGGGCTTTCAGGCCAGTTATTTTACATTAAGAGGGTTCGTGGTCTGCACTCTTGTGGGAGGAGAGGCTGGACTCTGCCCTTCTGAGCTGGTAATTTCTGGTTAAAGGCTTATAGTGCATGCATATCTGAACTGCTTCTTACTGAAGTTGGTGCGCCTTGTTTGCTGTGGCATAGACTGGATTCGAGCCTGCTGGATCTAGCGTTGTTTGTGTAACTTGAGCACTAATCCAGACACTCTCTAAAGTATTCAATTGTATTTATTACTGCTTGGTTGTAACTTGATTAAAGTGTAGCTATCATTCTAAGCCTTTTGGATTAAGCACTTGGGCTTCAGACCAGTTGTTTTACATTAGGAAGGTTTGTGGCAAGCACTGTGGTGGCAGGACAGGTAGCTTTCATCCTTCTAAGTTGGGAACTGCTGATTGAGAGCCCAGTGTCCAAGTGTATTAGTTCTGGTTTAGGCACTTGGGCTTCAGGCCAGTTATTTTACATTAAGAAGGTTCGTGGTCTGCACTCTTGTGGGAGAAGAGGCTGGACTCTGCCCTTCTGAGCTGGGAATTTCTGGTTAAAGGTTTATAGTGCCTGAATATTTGAACTGTATCTGACTGAAATTGGTACACCTTGTTTGCTCTAGCATAGACTAGATCCAGGCCTGCTGAATCTAGCTTTGTTTATATGCTTGTTGTTTGTTTGCTTGTTATTTCCCTGAAAGCTAATTCCACCTAATACTGTGCTTCTCAGCTTCTGTGGATCACTAGTGATATCTGCATTGCTTACTGTACTTATTTCCTTGTTTCACTTGAAAGAAAGTTACTATTTGTCGTGTTTGCATTTAGTTACTTGTAACACATTGCACTCAAGTTACCTGGCACTTGCTCACTAAAGCAATTATATAAGTCAGCACTAAAAATTAAAAGCACTACACCCTCACTCCCCACTGGCCCTTGTTTTCAATTATTAAGGAATTCCCAATATTATTCTAGCATGTCCAAAGGTCAGTTGTCAATCTCCTCTCCGGTCCAGCTGGTGAATCTGGGAATCTTGAGGCAATGTTATAACTGCCTCATGTACACAGACAACCCTCTCCTCCTCCCACATAACACAAATACTTGCGAGAGATGCAGCTATTTAGCCAAACTGGAGGCTGAGCTCTCTCAACTCAGGACTGGCAAGACCAGACAGGAGGAGAAGGCAACTACACACACCACAAAACCAGCCTCACATAATGCTACCACACCACTGAATCAAACACATAAACACACAAAGACATACTCGGAAGCTCTGAGTAAAAATTTACCTAAACAGCAGAGGCCTCCAAAGCAGACACCCAAACAACTGCTACCTCAAGACACCCCACAAGCAACACATAAACCACAAAAGCAGTGTGCAAAGCAGTCACAGCCCTTAAAGCCAAATACAACACCAAACATACTTGTCATAGGTGACTCCATAGTCAGACACACTGATGTCCCACTCACCAGGCTGAACAAGGAGAGGGTCACAGTAAGCTGCCTATCGGGCGCTAGAATCCGCCACATAACACAAGCACTGGTCACTCCACGGCAAGTACAAATATGACACAGTCATTGTCCATGCTGGTGTGAACGACCTGAGACGCACCTCCCTGGACTACATGAAAAGAGACATAGAGGAGCTCTCTGATTATGTAGCCCAGGCAGGTATGACCCTAACCCTGAGCAGTATCCTTCCTTCACCAAGAATGATGCCACAATATAGAGACAAGATGATCAGCTTTAACAATTGGCTTAATGTCTGGTGTCATTCAAAGGGGATCCAGTGTCTGTCTGCCTGGGATGACATGCTTGACAAGCCACGCTGCTTCGCAAGGGACGGCTTGCACCTGTCACCCCTGGGATTCCGGATATTGGCTAAGGCTCTTGCCACCCCTATAGTGCCTTTTTTAGGCAAGGCTCAAATTCTAAACCTACCACCCTAGAAAATAAAAATGGGAAGAAACTGAGGGTAATGCTGCTCAATGCCAGAAGTCTAAATCTCAAAATGCACGCACTCGAGGCCCTTCTCAGTATGGGGAACATCGATGTCTGTGCTGTAACTGAAACCTGGTTCAAGGCTCCTGAGAGCACCCCGCACTATTAGGTTTTACCTCATATCATGCATTCCGGCCCCAAAACCCAGACCACACCACAAAAGGAGGGGGTGTATCCATATTCATAAAGGATACCCACACCTCCAGGTTGGTGGCAACGCACGAAGCTTCGGAAACCATCCAGGTGCAACTAACCATAGGCAAAACTGCTCTACAAATTGTAGCATGCTACAGGCCACCCTCTCAAACTCAGGAACACCACACAGCCTTCCTGAAGACACTGGAGGGTATAAATGTATCTCCAAACACCATCATATTGGGTGACTTCAACTACCCGAATATAGACTGGGAACATTACTCAAGCCCTAACTTTCTAGCCCAACGGTTCCTGGAGTTCATAAATTCAAATGCCATGGAACAGCTAGTCACTGTTCCCACGAGAGGAGAAAATATACTAGATCTCATTATCACAAACATGGGGACAAAATGCTCCACACCGGAAGTATATCCCTCATTGGTGAGATCTGATCATAAACTAATCTCACTGGAAATCCACATCCCGCCCCCACCCCAAACAAAAAAGACCACAGTGAAGAACTTCTCTAAAGCAAAATTCACACTACTCAAGACTGGTGTGGTATCCTTCAAGGCCCCTGAGACAGTGGAAACCACAACCCAAGCTGCGGAAGCCCTTACAAATGCCTTCTATGAACACCTCCAGGACTGCATGGATCAGGCAATCCCAAATAAAACCAAGACTCTTTCCACAAAGGGCAAACGTCCAGTCTGGTGGACCCCAGCCATTAATAAACTTTACAATAAGAGGAGAAAGCTATTACATGATAGAACAAAATCCATAAAAGTCACCCCTGATCATTATTAGTAAAAAAATACGAGCACTCATAAAATCAACTAAGGCCAATTTTGAGAGAAAAATTGCCATGGATTCAAAGGACAATCATAAGGCCTTTTTCAGCTATGTTAGGAACCTGGGTGGAAACTTCCAGATATGCTCAGAATTAGTCCAAAATGATACAAAAATCACTGAACCCACAGACATTGCCAACATACTGGCAGACAGGTTCAGTGGAAACTTCACCCCCCTCTCCCCCCTAAAGGAGAGATAACTATCCCAGCAGAGTGTAGCCTCCCAGACATCTCAAATGCGCAGGTGAAAGCTGCTCTCTCTAAAGCTAAAAACACAGCATCAATGGGACCAGATGGTGTCCCCGGCTGTGTGCTACACGAGCTAAATGAGGAATTAAACCCGCACATAAGGCAGCTGTTTAATCTCAGCCTTACCACAGGATACGTGCCCAAGGAGTGGCGTACGGCAACTGTGGTCCCACTCCACAAAGGTGGTGCCTCTACGGACCCTGGTAATTACCGCCCCATAAGCTTAACAAGTCTAGTCTGCAAAGCTATGGAGAGGATCATAATGGAGCTCATAAACAAAGATATAGGGGACTTGCAGACATTGGACCCGACCCAGTTTGGCTTCGTCAAGGGAAGATCATGCCTTTTGAACTTGGTCGACTTCTTCGAAACAGTCACCAAGGCCATTGATGAGGGAAAGGCAGTCCATACAGCCTACCTTGATCTTGCAAAGGCTTTCGACACAATACCTCACTCGGGTATTGTAAAAAAACTTACCAGCTTAAATGTAAACCCATATGTCACAAGATGGGTTGCAAACTGGCTTAAGGACAGAACCCACAGGGTTAGAGTTGCTGGCGCTATGTCAGACTCCAAGCCGGTCACAAGTGGTGTCCCACAGGGCTCGGTCCTTGGCCTCCTATTGTTCGGCATCTACTTCTCAGAAGTACAGGCCAACATGGGAGGTCTTTGGCTGACAAAGTTTGCAGACGACTGCAAACTGGGCGCCATAGTGGAAAGTGCATCGGACACGGATATCCTTCAGAAGGGACTCACGGAAACAGATAGCTGGTGCCAGAGCCATGGCCTGAAGTTAAACGCCAAAAAATGTATAGTCATACCCTTCGGGAAAAACAAGGTAACCCCAAGCTACCATATAGGTGGCAATCCACTAAGCACAGAAGAGGTTATCAGGGACCTGGGGACCCAGGTTGACAGTGGCCTTTCTTTTGACACTCACGTTGCTAAAGTGGTTAGAAAGACCTTCTACATTGCCCACCTGATCATGAAGGGATTCACATCCAGATCTAGTGAGGTCATTGTTCCCCCGTACTCTTCACTTATCAGACCAATGATCGAGTACAATGCCCCATTCGGGATGTATCTCGCCCGACATCTGCAGCAATTGGAGAGACCCCAAAAGTTTCTCACCAAAAGGATAAAGGGACTCCAAAATCTGTCATATGCTGCCAGATTGAAGAAACTCCAGCTCTATTCAGTCGCATACCATCTGCTCAGAGGTGACATGTGCCTGACATACAAGGCCATGTCCAACCCGGAATTAATGGACATGCTCCACCTCAAAAAATCCAAATCCACCAAAACCACTAGAGCAAGCGACTTAAACCTTAGCACGGATATAAATAGGGCGTGCTGAAGGGATAGATTTATCACTCAGAGACTCCCTATGCTGTGGAATAGAGTCCCGGTCCATGTGAGGGAGAGCACCTCGCTGGCTCTGTTCAAGAGAAATCTTGACCTGTGGATGGGAGATCGTAGGTTTACCCCGGGAATCATCTCTGTGTCACTGCTGGACAGAGGCACAACAAACTAATGGGTACAGTATTTTTTCATATAAGGGGTGGCGTAAGCCACAAAAATATGGGCTAGGCTTATAAATGCCTTGGGGCAGATAGCCTAGTATAAACCTATGAACCTATGAACCTATAAGAAGGCACCGCAACGTTAAAAGAAAAAGAATGAACTGCAGGTATTTTAAATATTTCTGACTGTGAGCTATCTCCTACTCAAATAACCTTAATGCAGAAGGGGCTGAAGTTTATTCCTACTTCAGTTGCTCAGATTACATTGTGAATGCATTGACTGATTTAAACATTTTTCTGAGAACATTGAATCTTAAACTCACATTTAGACATGCTAGAAGTATTAATAATGTGTCTGTATGCACGGCCGGCCTTAGGCATAGGTGAACTAGGTGACCGCCTAGGGTGCTGTACAGGATGGCCTCGTAAAGGGCGCAATTTGTGTTTATTTATTTTAATTAATTTACTGTTCTTAGTATGCGAATGCATAGTAAGAAAGTAAATGAATTAAAATAAATAAACCATAGGGCGCCAGAATCATAGGGAGTTTTATAACTGCAGGTTGGGCAGAACTTTAAGAATTAACAAAAAAAAAAAAAAAACCTTTACTCCACGGTAGTGGAAACATGTATGCATCACATCCACGCACGCCAGTGTGGATGTAAACACATTCTACAGTTGCATGCGGAAATTAAACAAGCAGTTTAAGAGAAGGGTTAATGCCATGTGTACGCGTGTGGCTATTCAGATTAAAAAGAAGGTAAGTGTGTGTCTGTGTAGTTTACACTGGGCTTCTGTGTGTGAGAGAAAGTGTGTGTTTGTGTGTATTTCTGAGTTTGTGTGTGTGTGTGTGTGTGTGTGTGTGTGTGTGTGTGTGTGTGTGTGTGTGTGTGTGTGTTTCTGTATTTGTGTGTGTGTGTATTCCTTTGTTGATCATTTGGATTATCATTCACTAATGGCAAATTCTTTACTAGCTAAAGTTTAATGCATTCAAAACTGAAGCTGTGGCTCTTCAAGCTAGTTTAAATGATTAATCTACTTTTTATACCCATCTTTTATCCATTATAGTGGCCACTACTAAACTGGCTAAGTAAGATGCATGGTCTAAACATGATCCTCGGGAACTGGCTAATATTTAGGGATCAAATGCGAACAGTGGATAAATAATTAATTAAAATATTTTAAGTTTCTACTTGTGTTTCATACTTCTCTTTATTTTTTCTTCAGAAAATGTATCTTGATGCAAAATCTTATTTATTTATTTGTTTTATTAGTTTTGTTGACTGAGGTAGTCCATCTGGGTTATGGTAGTTCCTTTTCAGCAGATGTCCAGAAAGAAAGCTCCAGTTATAAATCAGGTACTTCTATACACTAGATAAAAACATAAATATTAAAAGTTTTTTTATGGGCCCACGGTAAGGCAGCTATAGTAGAGAAATATGCAGTCATTAAAATAAATGGATCATATTAACACAAGGCAAACTGACATATTATTATTAGTAGTAGCAGTAGTACTAACATTCTAAGTGTACTAGAGTTATATTTAACAGAGACCCTGATTTTTGACCTTTGGCCCTCATAATTTTTGGTGTGTCTACTCCTGTCCCTGATTCTTGAATGAAGAAGCTGAGAGCTGTGGCTGGAGGGACAGAAGCTGCATGCATTCCACTGCTTCCATATGCAGAGAGGTGTCCCTAAAAAATGTGAATAAAACAAGCAAAGTGGGTAAGGACAGCTGTAACAACTAGTGAGTCCATGGCATGGTTAAAAATTAGGGACTTTATACTAAGAAATGTTTTAACATGGTGTAGTCAGAAAATTTAATTTTGTATTCATATGCTGTTATTGTTGTCCCCACCAACCCACCTGGCAGTTCAAAAATTTACATTCCCCCTAGCACTTAACAAATGTTTGCATAACTTTCTCTCTAAAATTATATATATATATATATGTGTATATATATATATATATATATATATATATATATATATATATATATATATAATTTTTTCACAATAATTTTTTCAATCTATGTAACTCCTATTGGAGATGTTAATTTAGACAGTTGTGGACATAGTAGGGCCTAAAAAAAGTCATGGTTTCACAGTATCATAGGATCATAAGACATTACTAGGCTAATGGCCCTGGGGCTCTTACAAGCCTAGCCAAGAGTATATCCCCAAAAAGAAACCTCAGTCAGTACCTGTCGCCCCTGTAAATGAGGGACACAGGTGGAACCCCTGGGACAAATTTGTGGTTTCCCATCCACTCAACAAGGTTGCGCTTGAAGAGGGTCAGCAAGGTACTCTGTTTGACGTGTGATGGGGCAGCCTCTGGGACACAAACCTGTCTCTTTAGCAGGTTTTGTTGATGTTGCATATTAGATTTAGGCTTTTTGAGTGGGTAGTGCATGAGGAGTTAGACTTACGGATATGGAGCATCTCTAGTAGGGCATGCTCTGAGAGTGCCTTGTAGGCAAGGGACACTGAGCAATCTGTATGATACTGAGTAGAGTGATCGTGATTTCAGCCTGTCTGCATAGGAAAGGTGTTGGAGGCCATAGATTCTCTTTGTGAGGTATTTCTGTGGCCTTTCCAGTTGGTGTACATGTTTGATTTAAGGCTTGTAGCTTCAGAAGCTTAAGTTGTTGATTTTATTCATTTTAAGTATGCAATTTTGTTTGTCAGTGGAAAGTACAGGAGACTTTTTTTCTATTGCAAGGGAGGAAGGGGGGCTAGGTTCTAGCATTGCAGGCATGTGAGTTGTTGGTGTTTGGACCATTCATCAGATTACAGACTTCTTTGTCAGGAAGTTTGTAAAGTGTAACTAAATAAAATAAAGACATCTCTTTTTTAATTGAGTAAAAATTGTCAGAAACTGCTGGCTGTCTAGTTAACTTGAATGAAGGAAGAAGCCATTCAAAAACATCAATAATAAACAGGCTAAAGCTTATTGTGCTGTTTTATTAACTGAGCAGGAATATGGATTGTCAACAAAGTATAAGAAGAATGGAAATATATTACTTATTAAATAAGGAGAATCACAGATGATCAAATAATTATGTTGGTGAGAGAAAGCAAAGAAGCTACTTACTATATGTTCAGGAAAATATATTGTGTCCATTTTGTTAGCTTAAGTCTTTCTGGGTAGTCCCTTTCTAGATGAGACTTTGTGAGGAAATTATTACAAAGTATTATGTAATTATATTTGACTATGTTAAATTTCCTGTGTTTCTTACATACCACTTGCATATATATATATATATATATATATATATATATATATATATATATATATATATATATATATATATATATTCATACCTCTCAACTGTACAGATTTATGCCTCATATTTTTTGCCTATTCATCATAAAATGTGTGTTTTTTCTGGCAAATCATTGAGGATTTAAATTACTAAATGTCATCATACATTTGCTTTTCATCTTTCATTTCCTTCAGAAAATGCATGCTAAGACAAATGCTGTTTATTCTAGCAACTTTCTAAGTCTAAGAGCAATATTTATGATCTGTCCCTGTTTGGGGGCCTTTGCCCCCCCCCCATTATTTTAGGCTTTGTTCAGATTTCTTGTGCTAAGAGGTTAAGAGTTATGGAGGCACGGTATGTTATGTCCTAGTTGCCGATTTATTTGTTGCATTTTAAGAGGGGATAGGGGTTCTGCATTTCTTAGTGTGCCTTGCTTTGTTTAAGATGCCTAGTTACTATGAACTTCTCTGTTTCTCAGTCGTTCTTTATTGCAGTATTAATGTACCATTTTTTTCTTTAATGCGACGTAGGCAATTAATTCTTCAAGGGCAGCAAGCACTGAATTTGTAGATGGAACAGTGGAATGTAAAGTTCTTTGCCAGTAATAGCATCTTCATTAGTTACAAATCTCTTTAATGTAGAATTATTCAGATGATGTTTACTTCTGCAGAGATTGTGCTTATTGACTGATACTGTTTGAGGGGCCTTTTATGGTTAAAATGTTCTGAAATGGACAGGTTTGTCATTATTTGGTCGTGCTGCGGTAGCGTTGTCGCCTCACAGTAGGACGCTGAGTGGTTCGACTCTCAGCTAGAGCGTCTTCTGCATGGAGACATGCGTGAATGGGTGTACCTTCGTTGAAGGTTGTGCATTAGGGCTGGCAACTCAGCATGTAAAAATCAACTGCCAATCATTTGCAGACCGGAGTTCCGCTGTGGCGACCCCTAACCGGGAAAAGCCGAAAGACACAACAGCAACTTACTTGAAAAATGTTCAAAACTACAAATTTAACACACTGTAACAAGTGTAAATGTTTTCAGTGTGCAACTAGCTGTTTTTTGTTTATCAAATGACACACTGTGTTGTAGAATGTGAAAGCAGTGTTAGTAGCATAATTGCCTTTGGTGCAGAAGGCTGTGGATTCCACTCCCACACCATGTAGATGGAGTGCTGATATGCAGTGCCCATATGATTGTTAATTATTTGATGCATTATAAGGGGGGATAGGGGTTCTACACTCCTGAGTATAGCCTTTTGTATGAGATACCTAGTGACTGTGAACTTGTTAGCCATTTCCTATTGCAATATTACCAAATAGGCAATTAATTTTTCAAGGGCAACCGGCACTGAATTTGTAGATAACATTGATATGTAAAGTTGTTTTGCCAGTAGCAACCTCTTCGTTAGTTACAGATTTCTTAAATGTGGAATTCAGATGATTTTACTTCTGCAGAGATTGTGCGTGTGGAGTAATATTGGTGGATTGTAATGACAGAAGTCTTGAGTGGCCTTTTATTGTTGAAATTTTCTGAAATGGGTAGTGTTTGGTTCATAAATTTTGTTTCATTGCTTATTAAAAGAATGTTTAAAACTACAAATTTAAAACATATTCTAACAAGTGGTGCTGTATTATACAAGGAATATAATACAAGGAATATAATTCGATACAATCAGGAAAGTGAATTAAAGAATAAATACATGGCATGCATGGCCCAAAAAAAAGTGTGCAAGGAGTCTGTTTTGAAAACAGCCAAAAGGTAAACTTAATTCTCAACCAACCAGATGCATTTCTATGAATGTGGGTTTTCATGCTGTTTCAATGAATGTTTTGCCATTTCAATGAATGTGAGTTTCAAGGGCAGTCAAGTTTACTGCTCATGCTAAGTCTGTTTTCATTGTGAGACTGTATTGTTTGTTTAACAAATGGCTATCTGTGTTTGTGCTATTTTATTTCAATATCTGTAATCATTGTAGAAGCAAATAATAGAACAAATGTGTGGTAACTGGTGAGATAACCAAATAATGGAACACTGGAATGGCTGAGGAGGGGGCTGCTGCTGGAGGTTGCTGCAGGAGGGGCTGCTCTGGGGTGGCGGTCTATTACCCTTCCTAGAATCCTATTTGACCATGATCTGGCTCTGGTATTTCAAATAGAAAATACATATGCAAAGGTAGTTGCAATTTACCTATATTACAAGCTATCTTTTTCTTCCTATGAAATTTAAATAATTTAAAGAAATGACTGTAGTGGCTTTCTTGGGGAATGCCCCAGTGGGTGTGGTTCAAATAGGGGTGTTTCATGAGCGTGGTGTAGGTGGGGCGCTGGAGCACTACTTCACCTAGGGTGCCATTTCGGCTAAGGCCGGCCCTGTCTGTATGTAAGGAAAAAAGCATGTTTGTGCAAAATAGTTTTCCTCTAGTAACAGATTTTCATGACAAATGTGAAAAGGAATTGAGAGATTTCTATAAAAGTAAAACAAAGAAAAAGTACTATAATTTGACAGTTGTTGACCATGAAGCACTGAAACAGTTGGAAGATATTAATGAAATAATTATAAAGCGAGCCGATAAGGGTGGTGCAACTGTTATAATAAATAGAGCAGATTATATGTCAACAATGCAAGCGCTTCTGGATTATGCAAACACTTTTAAGAAAATAAGTGTAATGGATGTTAAGAAATGTATAAGTGAATATAATATGCTTATTTATGACATGCAACTTACTAACAGTGTAAGTATAGAGCTGTTTAACTTTTTCATTATTCCTTGCCCAAAAACTCCGGTAATTCATGGAATACCAAAGATCTATAAATCTTTGACCCAGCCACCCATGAAACCTATAGTCTCAGGGAGAGGCTGGGTAACATATTACCACAGAATCAGAGTTATATAAGAGACACAAATGACTTCTTGATCAAGCTGAGAGAATGGAACACAGTGAATAAATGTAATGATTTTATGTTTGAAACATTGGATATCAATTCATTATTCACTGTAATTCCAAATGAATATGGCATAGGAGCAATATGGGGTTATTTAAATGAAGAAACAACTAAGCCAGCTAATGAAATAGAAACTATCTGTCTCTTATTAGACCTGGTATTAACTAAACATGTATTTTAATTTAATGAGCACCCATATACTCAGATAGCTGGAGTAGCCATGAGTACTCCCATGGCAAATACTTATGCAAATTTGGCTATGCATCAGTGGGAAAAATCAGTTGTATTTAATAATGAGCAAGGTATGAATAACGGGTTCTGTTTTATCGAAGATTTGTTGATGACTGCCTATTAATATGGAATGGTACTGAACAAATGCTGAATGAGTATGTGAAATATTTAGAGAGTACCACTGCATTTTTAGATTCAAAAAGCAATGTTTTGCTGAAAGAATTTCCTTTTTGGATGTGCTACTTGAAAAGGAAGGGAGTGTAATTGTAACAAGTGTTCATAAAAAGGAAGTGCAAGTTAATCGGTACGTTCATAAAGAGACTATGCACCCCCCCACACACATTTGTAAAGGCATAGTGAAAGCACAACTTATTAGAATAAGTAGGTTAAATACTAATGACAGCAAATGTAAGCTGCAGATGGCTGAACTGGCAAATGAATTTATAGAGAGAAGACATGCAAAATCTATGGTGGATGAGCTAGTAAATGAAGTTTTTAATAGTAGATCAGGATTAATAAAATCTATTTTTAATACTGACTATACTTGTAGTATAATGAATAAAGTAGAAGAAAATAAGGTTCAATATCTAACTACCTATAATACTAAGACTAGGGAAGTCATGAAAATTATTGAGAATAACTGGAATATTTTGATGGCTATGCCAGAGCTACGTCAGACACTTCATAATAAGTCAGATTTTACATATAGGAATTTAAAGAACTTAAAAATGTGATTGTGCTATAAAGATTTTAGGCATCAGAAGACAGCTCAGAAAATATATACAACAGGCACACACACATGTTTGAACTGCAGTTGCTGTACTGATATTTTTATGAAGGACAACAATATGTACATCCATCCAGTTTCAAGGTTAAGATATCCTCCCAGGCAAAAGACACGCATAAGGCCTTCTTCAGCTATGGCAGAACCCACAAAGGCAGCACACAGCAGTGTGATGAAGGAGTAGTTATTGGTGACACATTTACTGAGATGGGCAATTTAGCAATTCTGTTGGCTGATGTATTCAGGTCCACCTCTACCCCCCAAGCACCCTGAGCCATTGCCCAAAAAATACCCTGAAACATAACCCTTCCAACTATAAATAGAGTGCAAGTCCTGGTTGTGCTTGCTAAGGCCAAGAGCACAGCCTCAGTGGGCCCTGATAATATCCTGGGATGCCTCCTAAATGGTCTACAATATGACTTAGCAGGGCCACTGGAGTCACTATTTAACTATAGTCTTAAAACAGGAAAGTCAAAGTCAACCCTGTGCATGTCTTTGAAAAAGTCACCAAGGCAATAGATGAGGGTAAAATGGTGCATACTGCCTACCTTGATCTGACAAGGCATTGTTAACAAACTTACAGAATTAGGCATAAACCCATATATAATGCATTGGATAGCCAGCTGGCTCATGGATAAGGCCAAAGAGGTTAAGACTGGTGAGACCACCTCCACAAAGAGGTTGATCACCTGTGGTGTCCCTCAGAGCACAATGCTGGGCCCACTCCTCTTTGGCATCTACTTCTCAGATGTCAAAACCAACACCAAAGACCTCTAGTTGACCAAGTTCTCAAATGATTGCAAACTGGGATCAGTCATAGAAACTTCCAAGATGCAAACACCCTACAGAAAGATTGACAAAGACTAATGATTGGTGCCAAAGCCACAGATTAAAACTCAATACCAAGAAATGCATTATAGTACCCTTGGGAAGTCAGTCAACCCTGGAATCTGTCATCGATCAAACATTCCTAAGAGACGACTCACTAGTCAGGCATACGGGAACTCCAGTAGATAGTAACCTGGCCTTCGATCAGCATTTGTCTAAGGTAGTAAGAAAATACTTCTGTGTCGCTCAATGTATAAGTAAGCGCATGGCATCTAGGGCTAGGGATGTTGTCATACCATTGTACTCGTCCCGCATCAGGCCCAGAATATAATGCCCCCTTTGGTATATACCTGATCAGGCACATGCAGCAAATGGAAGCTCAGTAAAGGTTCTACAAAAAAAATACAAAGCATAAACACAATGTCCTATGCGGATCACCTCAAAGCACTATCTCTAAGTCTCCTACAGACTATTGAGAGGTGGTCTATGCCTGGCTTACAAGGCATCCTTGGACCCCTCTCCAATGAGCCTTTTGCACATCTGCAAAACAAACAGCATCAGAACTACTATATCCAAAGGCATAAATTTTGCTTGCAACCGTAAATAGGACATGTTTAAAGAAGCAGTTATGTATCTCAGAGAATTCCTTTTCCCAAAATATGAAACAAAGTTCCTTTCAAGCTCTATTTAAGTGTAACTTGTACTACTGGGTGGGAATCAGAAATTTACCCCTGTTCTGGTACCTATGTCTCAATTGGATAGAGCAGGTAGTAAATCATGTCATAACCAAAAATCACTTCCTATATAAATGTCTAAAACATAAAACTTGTGGGTTACATTTGGGTTGAATGGATAAACATATAACGGCACTAGTGGGTGTTAACCTAGTATACACGTGAACCTTATTCATATTTTCAGAACCAGATGAGCTCAAAACACACACACACAAATGCATGTACACACACAAACACACTCATCTGTACTTCTCCTGATATAACTCCAAAAGGAATCAAGATCTAGACAAAGTGCATAACATATACAGAAACAATTAATGCATAGTTACTGCTCTTGAGTGTTGTTTTCAAATAAAGTTGAAGTTCTCTTTATTTGCCCAGGTTTGAATCTTGAGTTAAGTGAAAGAATTATATGGCAGATCCCCCATTGTTATGGCGATTTTCCCAAACGAACAATACTATAGCAAATATTCTTGAATAAGTAAATATACAAGAAGAATAAGAACAATTCTACAAGTATGTATGTGTGTGTATACATATGTGTGTGTGTGTTTTATATATATATATATATATATATATATCGGTTTACCACAGCATAACCGAACACACCGCAGTCGAGCCCAACTATGATAGATTCCGGTAACCAAATTTTTGCATGTCGAATGGTCGGAATGCCGCAAAACCACCAAATGTGACATTTTCAACTGCTCTACATCCAAAACGAATGCTAACATGGGTCACAAAGGTTTTGCGATTCGATACAGTTGTGTTCGGCAGTGTGAATATTTGCTACACTCCTTTCGGTCATCAGGGCTCGACCATCTATTCGTCAGTTATATGGTGGTAAACTATATATATATATATATATATATATATATATATATATATATATATATATATATATATAAAGAATAATAGTTAGACTTAGTCCAAAACTGTCATTGCTTATCTCCATTACTTCATTCATGCATGCATGGCAGAAAACATTTTCAATAGATGCCAAAGGCAAACAACTTTGGTGTTATGGCTGTGACCCGTTTCTGAGAGTGTTTTGGACACCTTTCAGGTGAACACAGATGCCCAACGCAGAATCTGACTTTCCTTTTACTGTGGAAGTCAAAAGATTCTCACACACGCAGAGTCCTTGTCCCTGCAGTTAATTTACTTTATAAAATCAGCTTTGTAAATATTGCATCTCAAGGAAAGGGGATTCATTGAAAGACAAGCCAGTGAGTGATTTTGATGAACTGTGCATTATTGCACAGCTTATCATGCCACAAGTGGAGATCTTCAATTAACAAGATTTACAGGGGTTTGATTCTAGCAGTTTCCACTTGCAAATGTTGTGACTCTGAGTAAGCCTTTTGACCAGATAGTGGTCTTGTGGTGCATTTGTAGACAAACAGTTTTGCCTACTGGGCTTGCCAGATTAACAAATGAATAAAATAAAAAATAAATAAATAAAAGAAATTTAAATTGAGCAATTAAAATGCAGAGAGTGGTATAGTTTTTATAGCATGCACATGATCTATACATGGAAGAAAAACATAACTTGCGAAAAAAAAATTAACCTAGAAAATGTTATAGATAGGATGGTAATAGATGCAGGGAGGTAAACAGTCAAACAGGAATGCATTAAATAAAGTCTCATGATGATTCAATCAGAAAAAAAAAAGGTTAAGGTTTTTATTTCAAAATAAATAATCTGCATTGGATAGTAGCTGATATACCAGTTATACAGCCTACATTAAACAAAAATTCAAATGAAGCTTTTTTCAAAGCTGCAGTTTGCAGTGTAGATAATTTAACATGCTGAACACATTTGTTGTGTAAATGTAGTGCATCAGCAGGTGGCAGCAATATGTAAACAATATTGCTCACTTTTAAGAAAACTATTTCCTGCACTTGGCTGCAGTATACATTGTTCTGGAACAGTGCTGAAGTGATTGATACACGTGGCGAGTCAATGCATTATTAAAGTAAACAACAAATCTGCAGATAGACTCATGCACTCACATAAACCTGATTGCTGTGAACCCTGGTTACCAGGCAATCTGGCAGCATTTCATCGTCTAATTGGGACAGTCACAGGGTTGTGCTGTCTTTGCATTTTTTAACAGCCATCAGAGGCCACATAGAGTTCAAGTCTTTGAAGCTGGGCTGGGAAAAAGCTGCTTAGAACTCTGCTATTTGCACATCTCTGTCATTATTGTCCAGTGAGCTGTATTAAAGAAGCTCAAATGCCCAATAAAGGCCTGTCTGCTGAGAAATGAACAGCTGCCTGTACCCAAAGCCCAAAGCTTAGCCTGCTTTCTGTAATGGAGCTATCATGACTATATCAACATCATTGTGTCTAACTTCTGTGATGCTGCTGGCTTGGTCTTATGAGTGGTAACAGCAAATTGTGATTTAAAGGGTCACTTGGAATTTTGAGCATAAATTCAATATTTCCTAGCAAATACTGGACAGTTAAAAGGTACGATTCCAGTACAGAATCCCAATGGCATCTTCCAGACAGATCTAGGAAATTCTGGGCATTCTTACAAAATGGGGATTATGATACAGGTAAAACCATATCACTTTCCCAAATAGCCTTTTTTTGTAAAGCCCATGAGTAAGTAGAAACTTAACCATAGATTAAAGAAAGCTAAATCAGTAGATGCTATGGTCTTGATGGCCCAAGGCATATTTAGAAAAGAGCTTGGCTATTATATAGGGTACAAAATAATTCACAACCATAATATTGCATAAGGATTCTAGATTGTAAAAGTAGATCACCACGACCATTACAAACGGGCCTTCAGCTTTGGGAAGAAATAAAAACATTTGAAGCAGATATCCTTTTAGGTTCTCTAACCTCAACAGCACATTCCACTACTTTCTCTCGGTTTAATGTCTCCAAGTCTTTTGGGTTTCTAATACCATGATAGGAGTGGACCCCATTCCTAAGTCAAAGTATGATTAAGTGCTCTTCACAGCACCCACAATGTGCCAGAGCTGACTCCTGCTACAATTCATATGGAGTTACATGTATCAATAATGGGTCTACTTCATAACGTCGAAATCCCAGAAGATCAAAGATGACATCGTCAAGACAAAATCAGCAAAAACTACTTCAGCGAAAGACCAGATTGATGAATATCTTTCCAGGGTAAGTATCCACTAACTCCAAACATCACAAAAACAAAACCACATCATCCCCAACCCACCCAGGTGGAGGTCTGCACTCCCATACCCCCTCTAACTAAATATAGAAAGAGATCGTACTACAGTTGGGAAAAGGGCAAAGTTCACCTTGTTGGCATACAGGTTACTTACCCTGGGAATACATTTGCCGATCAGGTCCTTCTCTGAAATGAGTTTTTGCTGATTTCATCAAGACAATGTCATCTTCGATATTCTGGGATTTCAATATTTTCAGGTAGACCCATCAGTAACATATCTAAATATGACTGTAAATTATTTTTATCAGATCCATTGCTTCTGCTACTATTGGAACTGTCTGGGTATCCTTCTTCCACATTGTCCTCCTTTCTGCATGCATATCCTGGTATTTTATGACTTTGTGTCAGTAAATTGCTTATTTTGTACTTTTCCTTTATATTTATCTGCATACCTTGTAAGTTTTTTTGCTTGTTGATATCTTTAGTTAATTGTTTGCAATAGTTTACGATAGATCCTGGTCTGTTCTTATACTGTATGTTGCTTTTATCACATCTATCTTTCTTTTGTCAATCTCTTTCCTCTTCTGTACTCTTCTAACAGTGACACTTCTTGTTTTAATTGCTTTATAGTTTTCTCTTTTTGATATTTCCATGATGGCATTTAATTTTCCCCTTTCTTTTCCCATACTGCCCTGTGTTTTTGTGATAAGACTTTATGTGTTATTAATTTAGGTGCACAGTAATATATCTTATTTACTTCTGTTATATTACATGAATTTCTATGAACAGTCTTGAATACTGTGTTCATTTGTTTTATCAAACGTCTAACATTTTGGGTCTTATTGACTTTCTGTGATCTATTTATTTTGTTGATGCTGATATGTCTATCCATCTCTATTAAATCAAACAACTCTTCCCTTAGAACATTTTCTTCTAAACTAAGGGCATATTCTTTGTTCTCCACTTCTTGTGGGCATTCTACAGAAAGTTCCAGAACATCTTACTGTGCCATATTCTCTTCAGCTTCATCTTGTGTCATCTGTTGCGCTTTCATATTGGAACTCACTGGCCTATCACTCCGCAACTTTAATTGTGTCTGAGTTGCCACAGTTTCCTGTTCCTTTTCCTACTGTGCAACTCCAGCTGAACTTTTGTACTGGTTTCCTACTGAAGGCTCCAAAGTATCTTCATATGGCAACTGATCAGATCCTTCCTACTCCACTGGTCTCTCTTTAATTTGGAGACCCATTGTTCTATCATGCTGTGATGTTATCAGTTAGATTTTTACACTAAACCATTCACTTCACAGGTAATCCATAACTTCAGTTTCTATTTCTTTAACTTTTTTACACTAAATCCTTCACTTCACAGGTAGTCCATAACTTCACTTTCTATTTATTTAACTTCTCCATTACTAATCCTGTTTTCTATTTTTTTTCTTTTCTTATTTTTTATATTGTAACATTTTCCATACCAGGATACCTTTGCCTGTATTTATCTTCAAATATCTTTGGTTCTGCTGTTTTGCATTGATTAGTTTTGCTTTCTCCTTTGCATAAATATTGCACCATATTAGATCTTTCTTTGCTTTCCCTTGTCCATTTTTTTCTTCAGATCTCTCTTGCTCCTCCTATTTCTCCTTACTTGGGGGATTCATTGTTACATCATGCTGTGAGATAACCTGTGTTAGACTTTCTACACTAAATCCTTCACTTTCCAGGTATTCCATAACTTCAGCTTCTATTTTTCTAACTTAGTTCTGGTAGACTCTTATTTGAACTGGTTTGAGATTGATCTACTACCAAACCTAACCTCAACTGCTGTTATTACTAAGTTGAAATGTCATTTCTCAGTTCATGGTAGTCCACACAAACTTTTTTTCTGACAATGGTACTCTATTAGCCAGTTTCAGAAATTTGCAACAGAATGGGACTTTGTACATGTCACTAGTAGTCCTGAATATCCTCAGTCCAATGGACTAGCTGAACATGCAGTGCAGAGTGCAAAGCAATTACTTAAAAGGTCAAAGTGTGACAATACAGATGTGTTCTTGAATTTGCTTAATCTCAGAAACATACCCTGTGATGATGTTCCTGGCTCAGCTGCTCAAAGACTGCTTTCCAGGCAAACTAGAACTATGCTACCTATTTCTTCAAGTTTGTTGCAGCCTAAATCTAAGACACTAAAACCATCAAGGCTCAATTGTTTAGTAAGCATAATATCCAGAAATCTAGTTATGACAGATTGAGCAGATTATTTGGTCCACTGAGGGAAGGAGAGAAAGTACGAATCCAGACAACAAAAGGTTTTGATCGAATAGGACAGATTACAGTCATCTGTGCTGAGCTGAGATCTTATTTGGTAAATTCTGAGGGTGTGGAGTACAGGAGTAATTGCAGATATCTTCTTCCTGTACCAGACTCATCATCATCATCATTGCAATCACAACATTGTTTCTGTGATGCAGACTCTAAATCGAAGAGTGAGTCAGACACTGTTTCCAGACCAGAATGTGTTCAAAATTCTGATTCCATTCCAGAAACTTATTCAAACATTCCACAGGTCAACTATTTCACAGAAACTGTTCCAGTTGCTAAATCTAATTCCCAGTTTTATGTCACACGATATGAGCAAGTATCTAAGCCTAGTGTGAAATATGCAGCAATGTGGACTTGATTGTACATACATGTATATTTAGTATTGTATAATACATGACTAAGGATTACCTGTGATTTCTGCATGCTATATAATCTCATAACAGTTGCATGATCTATTTCTCAAAGAGGGGGGATGTATATTATAGTGTAAAGTGTGTGCTATATCTTTAAGAAGCATGCGAGGCTGTACGTGCACATATAAATCTCAGACAAATGCAATCCCTAGTGCCATTTTGAAGGAGCAGTCAGAGAGTGAGCATGCATGATCACAGTTGTTAGTTTGTATATAAGTTACTTAAGTTATAGTCAGTAAGCCTTTATAGTGGTGTGGTTGTATAAAATAAAGCTGCTTGAACAAAACCCACAACAACTTTTTTTTCGTGTCCTATACACAAAAGCGACACAAACGTATTTTGGTTCTGGCACTTTTTTAACCTACTATTACCTAAGGACAGGCATTGTTCTATTGTTTGCTTACCACATGACTGGCTCCATTTTTAAACAGTAAGTTTGTGTTATTTGTTAGATTCTGATGAAGTTCTTGTGTGGAATATTAAAAAAGAACAAAAGCGGTAAATAGAATTTGAATGTGTCTGTGTCTTCCCTGATGAGCTGGTACTTGTAGAAGTAGTGAATATAGTAACAGGGATAAAACCACTGGAATTGGGATATTTAGAAAAAGGAAGGAGCAGATTACATAAGAAAATAGGAATTGTGGGAACAATATATGCAGGGAGGAATGCAGTTTAAAAGAAGGCAGGATTTGAATGAGCTATGTAATATTTGACTGACAATGATTAGGTTGATTATAAATGATGTGTAATGTTTGCAACTAAAATTATGTCATTATGTCATTATGGTTTGTGATGTATAATACTTGCAACAAAGATTATGTCAATATGGTTTGTTTTTATTTATATAAATGTCATAAGTGATAATTTAATAAGGATGTTTCTTGTTTAAAAAATGATAGTCTTTATCCATAGAAATAAGTAGTAGACAGCATGGTAAATGATTAGATCATGTTCAAATTACAGTGAAAGACATTCTGAGTACCAATATTCTTTCTTGCTTATGCAATGATTAAGTTGAATTATGTATTATTAATTTATAGCTGGGGAGGGGTAGTTATCTTTGCTGAGTATAGCATAACACTTTAAAATTAAATAATTCAACAGATGGTCTGCTGTTGTAGTAATGGGAAGCCAATTTGACTTTCTGTTCTGAGACAGTGGTGTTTAGATTGACTTCTCAGATTTATAAAGCACAATATTTTATTATCTGCTATGGGCAGATGTGTATCATATTCTGAATGGAGTTTGTCTAATAAATGAAAATAAGTTTCATCTACCTCAGTCATTAAAAAATTGTGTACCTGTTGTAATCCACACCCCACAACCATAAATACTAACTTTGAAATAACTCCAAAGTAAAGAAAGAGAAATCTACTTAACCTCACAGTTCGCCCATCTTGTAAAATGCATGCAGAACTATCAACAAAGTAGGAGTCAAAGGAGCATTAGCTGCTTTTCCTGTTATGTTGAAAGTAACACTTTGAGTAAATACATGAAGTTTGCTAAGTGTAATGATTGCAATGCTAGGAATGGCAATACATATTATAATTTGGGGATAAAGGTATTTACTATTGTCACTTTTCTGGCTTTCTGTGAAAGTAGGTTAGATAGTTTATGTGAAAGTTTTCATTGATTGAGGACTTTGTGTACAGTGGCTTCATTGTGGAACTGGAAGGTTAACAGCTGCTCTAACCAAAGGCCTAGATGTTTCTGCAGATCATTAATAATTTAAACTTTTGCAAGAAGTGTTTGGGGCAAATGGTTCCTAGAAGCATTTTGTAGGATTTTGAGGAATCTCTAACAATGTTGTTTACATTGAACCAATTTGAAATTAGAGAAAGTGTTTGCAGGGGGAATACTGTAAGTCTGTGATTGACTTGCTTAATTTTTAAAATTAGGATATTTCTGCATGGGGCGCAGTTCAGTTTGACAGGTCAAAGAGCAGGTATTTTATAAAAGTGCAGAGTAGTAGGACCCAGAACTGAGCCTTAAGGATGCATACAGCAAGTGATTTGTTGTAGCTCCTAGTTTCTCCTCACATTACCTGGAACATTCTGATGTGAAGTAGTTTTGATACAATGTTGTAACACCACCTTCAAACTCAAGGGTTGAAAGTTTGGGCAGTAGTAGCCTGTAGTCTGCTATTTTAATGTACATTGTAGCTCTACAAAAACAGCTCCCATTAATAAACTTTTTTTTTCTTATTGCCATAAATTCAGTCACAAATTGAATAAATTATAGTTAACTGTGGTGCAGTAAGATAAGTTTGTAATTCATGATGGTTTTGAGTGAAGATATCATAGATATTGGGGTGTGGCTTAGGATGGCAACAGAATAGCAGCACATCCTCTCAGCTCTGGTATTTAAGTTATATTTCTGACAGGAATTTCTGAATATTTCAAAATAAAAACTTAATTTTATTGAAGATTTTTTATTCCTTTAAGCTGTTGGAATATTATATCTTAATATTACACCTTCAGTGTGTTTAATTCCTGTCAGATTCAAAACAAGAAGAGACTTGTCATTTCTTCAGAATGAGTCACTCAAAAAACAACTCACATGACCTGCTATTAAAAAAGGAGTTAAAATCTCTCTTTACTTGTATTCAAGATTTGTCGACAAAACTGGATAAAATGGATACTAAATTGGACACATTTAAAGAAAGCTGTTCTAAACAGATAAAACAGTTATAAGAAGTTATTTTGCAGCATAAAACTCAGATGTCTACCATTAAGGACACTTTAAATAACATGAAGGGCAGACTTTTGGAAGAAGAACACCAAACTGAATTCCTGTTAAAACAAAACACTTCTCTATTAAACAAAATAGATGACCTGGAGAATGGATCCAGAAGGAATACTCTACGTATTTATGCTTTACCTGAAGGGACTGAATGTGACAATTTGACTAATTTCCTGACATCTTGGCTCGCTAAGACTTTGAAGTCTCCTTCATATGGTATCGAGAGAGCTCACAGGCCATTTTGACTACTTCATCTTCAAATAAGGTAAATGAAAAAACAAGATTCATAACAGTAAGATTTTTTTCCTGTCTCGACAAAGAACTAGTTTTAAAATCAGCCTGGGCAAATTCACCAATTAATTTAATGACAATCTAATACAATATGACAATGATTATTCAGCCACAGTTGTTTCAAAAAGAAAATAATTTCTTCCTTTACTAAGAGAACTAAAGAAGAGACAATTTAAAGTTCACCTACTGTTCCCAGCTAGACTGAAGATTTTTTTTTACTAATGGCACTAAAACTTTTGAGACCTTTGATTCAGCTGTCTTGTAGTTAATCACTGATAACATTTTACAACAATCTGAAGAAATGGACTGGTGCAGTAGTTCCTTAAAGAGACAAATGGAAAAGAATGGATGGATAGTCACAGATAAAAAGAAGAAAAGACTAAAGGACAAATAACTTTATACTTTTCTTTTACTATGTCATGCAACTAGTTTGTATATACCTACGATATCAAGAACAGTTACTTAACACTGCTCTGACAGTGTTGATTTCAAACAAAACCTTATTAGACTATTGACAAAACTACAAGGTAAAGTTGATTTTAAAATATTTAGTTTAAAGTTCTATTTTCTTCTCTCCATAAATATTTTATTCTATTTCAAATAGTATATAAAGTCTAATTAGTCTTTTCCATATGAAAATGTAGCTATCAAAATAATCAAACTGGGGGGTGAGGTAATAAGTTAATAATATAGTATATGCACAGTCATAACTGACTTTTATCAGTACATCTTAATAGTGTTCATTCTGCTTTAAAGACTGTCTCACTGGCTTTAAATATATATATATTTCTATTCTAGAAATACACTGATATATTAGAACAAATTACTTATTAGTTGTTGTGTCTTTCGGCTTTTCCCGGTTAGGGGTCGCCACAGCGGAACTCCGGTCCGCTAATGATTGGCAATAAATTTTTACATGCCAAGTTGCCATCCCTGATGCACAACCTTCAATGAAGGTATGCCCATTCACGCATGTCTCCACACAGAAGACGCACTAGCTGAGAATCGAACAGGACAACATCTTAGTGTGAGGTGACAACGCTACCGCAGCACCACCACTGCAGTTAATATTTATTATTTAAGTTAAATAGGCTTTATGCTATATATGTGGATGTTTAAATAATGTTTCATTTAGTCTTTGAATGGTTCTGGCACTTATCAGCATAACAGTTTCTTTACGTTGACTTAATTTATAATTGTATTATGTTTAATGCTTTAAAAAAAAAAAGAAAAAGAAAAGAAAAGAAGAAAAGAACAGACAGTCCAAATAGTTATATTGTGTATTCTGGAGGAATGGTATGGTTGGTAATATATTTAACATAAGTTAATATGATTTTGACAAAAATGAATGATGTTTTGTGCTTTGTCACGCTTGAGCTACATGGAAATGTCAGATTAGTTCACTTATTTTTCTCTTGGCTTCCTGCCGAGATCGCAAGCTATATCTAACATTTTTTCTATAAGCACCTTTAGAACATTTGATTCCTTGCTGTAATATGTAGTAAAAACCAATTGTGAATATTTGTTCATTACAAATAGGAACTAAACGTCTCATTAATGATGTCAGCAGCAGGGTAAAAGTTTGTTGTGAGACTTTTTGTTTTCCTGCTTTCTTAAAGTGGTAGTAATACTTTTACACTAAAGAAATAAAAATACATTATTAAATTAGTTACAGAGGAAAGTGGAAGAAAGAAAAATATAATTTATCATAAGAAGAGGAAAGGGGAAGAAAGAAAAATATAATGTATCATAAGAAGTGTTATATAATGTTTATTTGTGGTCATATGTTTAAAAATGTTAAAACATTAAATGGTTTAAACATTATAGTGCTGAATGACAAATTATTGACTTTGATTTTATTTGTTCTCAATACAAACACTGATGTTAATTTATTAGTTAATGTAGTTAATGAAATGTACATATAAAAACCTGCCTCACAGTGGTGTAAACCCTGATTATAGTGCAGTGGTCCTGAAGAACTTTCTTTTATCTATGATAATGAACTATAAATGTACAATAAGAATACTCATAAACAAAAAACAATAGTTCATAGTTCAAGATTTGCTGGTTAAATGAAATTAATGTGATTTACTTCTGTTTTGAAATGAATATGTTTGATTTTACATAAAATATTTGACATGCTATAAAGAGTAGTGACATAAATACATTATTATAAGTTTTTCTTTTGATTTCAATTTTTGCAATGTTAATTACATAAAAAAGTCATATACACTTTTTATGAGTTGTTTTAAGTTTTAAGTTCTCTTTCTTTTTATATAGTAAATACTAAATAGTGAGAGTGGAGTTGAATTTGGGTGAGATTTTAGAAGGGACACTTGGATGGCAATGTTATTCAAGTATGGGGTTTTGGACCTCAGGGCTTATACAGTTTGAAGTATAGTTCACTTTTTATATTTTATCAGTTTTGTAAATGGGTGTGTATGAATGCAAAATATAAAGTGTTTAAGTTTAAGCACAAGTCATACTCTTCCGTAAGGTATTTCTATGTTCATCTAATATGTATACATAACAAATTATACAACAAGTAATAACGTATATGAAATTTATTTCTATTAATGTCAATGGTATAAATAGCTGCAAAAGGGGAAGTCTAATGAAATATTTAAAATCGTTTAATACACAAGTGGTGTTTTTGCGAGAGACGCACTTATTACAAGATTACTTAAAAAGACTCAGTACTAGTACTTACTCAGTATTAGTTAGCTCTCATCATAAACAAAAAAGAGGTGTAGCAATTTTATGGAAAGACACCATTTTAATGCCAAAAATTATAAACACATACAGAGATAAATCTGGGATGTTTTGTTTAGTTTCTTTGAAAATAAATGGAAAGATTTATACTTTAATTAATATGCACTGGATTCCTGGACTAGGAGTTAAGCTAGTTAAGCGTTATTTGGAAGACATTATTCAGCATTCTAAGGGAAGTATAATAATGGCTGGGGATTGAAACTGTAAAATAAATTATAGTGATGCAAATGCAAGAAGTGCTCGTAGGAAATCAGCAAAATTAAAGGTATTAATTGGTTTCATTGACACATTTAATATGGAAGACATAAATAAATATGCAGATGTGGGTTCATTCTTTTCACACACTATTCACATCATCATGGCATACATTCCAGAATAGATATAGTGTACATTTTAAGAGATATTATTATAGGTTCATAGGATGATACTAGGCTATTGGCCTGGAGGCCCTTATAAGCCTACCCAATCATTTTGCCCATGTTCCCACAAAGTCAGCACCTGTTTCCCTTGTCCATCAAGGACACAGGTGGGATCCCAGGGGTGTATTTTCTGTTTACCATCCAGTTGTCTAGGTTCCTCTTAAAGAGGGCTAGAGAGGTACTGTGCTTGACATGGAGAGGGAGTCTTTGGGACAGAAATCTATCTCACCGACAAGTTCTATTAATGTCACAGACCAGGTTGAGGCCTTGCGTGCGAGTTACATGAGTGGAGTTTGACTTACAGATATGCAGCAACTCCATCAAAGCTGGGTCTGAGATGGCCTTATATGCCAGAAACAGGTCACCTCTGAGCAGTCTGTAAGAGACTGAGTAGAGGGACAGGGCTTTTAGCCTATCAGTATAGGACAGGTGTTTGAGACCCTGGATTTTCCTGGTCAGAAACCTCTGTGGTCTCTCCAGCTGCTGCATGTGCTTGGCAAGGTACATGCCGAAGGGGACATTGCACTCAATAATGGGTCTGATAAGGGAGGAGTACAGGAATGTTATGATCTCCTTGTTCCTGGATGAAATACTCTTACTTATGAGGATGGCCATGTAGAAATGAAAAACAAAACTCCAGAGGTAACATCAAAGTGAAGGCACCAAAACTCGATTTATTGTAGCATAGAATGAAAGTAAGCGCTTTCACGCTCTGTAAAGAATGCTTCCTCAGATTTCTTCTTTACAGAAAGCAAAATCACTTACTTTCATTTTGTCACTTCTGTCTTAAGAAATGTGAAGTTGGCTTTCGAGAAAGTTTTTATAGTGGTTTCCCTAATGGGGGGTGGGGTTGGGATGTGGATGTCTAGGGTGATTAGCTTGTGCTTGGATCTGACCAATGAGGAATTAACCTCTGGTGTGGAACACTGGTCACCCATGTTGGTAATGACCAGGTCTAGGATATTGCTGCTTCTGGTGGGGGCGTGGATAAGCTGATCCAAGGCATTGGAATTTATGAATTCCAGAAAATAAATAGTTGGTACATGAGTAGTTTTCCCAGTTAATGGTGGGATAGTTGAAATCGCCCATTATTAGGGTGTTGGGTTGTACCTTAATATTTTCCAGTGTATCAAGAAATGAGGAGTGGGAATCCTGGGGCATGGTGGGAGATCTCTAGCAAGTTACAATTTGGATTGTGTTCTTGCCCAGAGTTAGTTGAACTTGGATAATCTCGGATGCATTATGCTGAGCAACTAGCCTGGAGGTCTGGATATCCTTAATGAATATAGACATGCCTCCACATTTAGTGTTTTGGTCCAGGTTAGGTGGCCAAAAGGTGTGGTATGAATTATAACCTGGTAATGCAGGGGTGCTCTCTAGAGCCTTGAACCAGGTCTCTGTCACTGCACAGATGTCGATGTTCTCCATTTTAAGGAGTTCCTTGAGTGAATGCATTTTGAGGTTTAGACTTCTAGCATTGAGTAGCATTGCCCTCAGATTTTGCTTGCTTGAACCTAAGGTGGTGAATTTGTCATTAGAACCTTGCCTAAAAAAGGCACTACAGGGGTGGCAAGAGCCTTAGCCAGTACCCGGAATCCCAAGGGTGACCGGTGCAGGCCATCTCTGGCAAAGCATCATGGTCTGTCTATCATGTCATCCCAGGCAGACCGATACTGGATCCCCTTAGAATGACACCAGAAGCTTAGCCAATTGTTGAAGTCAATCATTTTGTCCTTGTACTGTGGTATCATTCTGGGTGATGGCAGGATGATACTCAGAGCTAGGGTCATACCTGCCTGGGCTACAAGATTGGAGAGTTCCTCCACGTCTCTTTTCATGTAGTCCAGGGAGGTACATCTCAGGTCATTCACACCAACATGGACAATGACAGAGTCATATTTGTACTTGTTGTGGAGTGACCTGAGTATGTGCATTATGTGGCGGATCTTGGCACCTGACAGGCAGCTGACAGCAACTTTCTCCTTGTTTAGTCTGGTGAGTGGAACATTAGTGTGCCTGACTATAGAGTCACCTATGACTAGAGTGTTGGGTATGTTGTTATGCCTTATGGGCTGTGATTGAGTGGCACACTGAGTTTGGTGGCTATGTGTCATTTGGGTTGTGTTGGGGGGTGTAGGTTGCTTGCATTTCTGCTTTGGAGGTCTCTAGTGTTTGAGCACATTTTTATTGAGAGCCTCCATAAATGTAGGTGTGTGTTTTGTGTTTCTATGTGTGTGTTTTGGTGGTGTAGGTTTTGAGGAACTATGTGATGAGTGTGGTGTGGTGCAAGTGTTTACCTTCTCCTCTTGACTGTCTAGTCCAGTCTTAGGAGAAGAGAGATTTGCTTCCAGTTTAGTTATATAAGTGCATCTCTCACAGGTTGTAGTGTTGGGTGGTAGGAGGAGAGGGTTGTCTGTGTACATGAGGCAATTGCTGCATTGCCCCAAGATGCCCAGATTCATCAGGTAGACATGAGAAAACACCAGGAGCTGACCCTTAGACATGCCTGGATAGGTGCTTATTTATTAAGTACTAAAAACTGTTTTCCCTAGACAAGTGAGGAAAGTTGAGTGCTGTAGTAATTTGTAGCTTATTTAGTGCTTACAATGAGTTCTGAACAAGTGCTGAGCTCAAAGAAACACATTTTAGTGCTAAAACTAAAAAACTGACTAGTTGTAAGGGAAAATTTGAAGAGCAGACTTTATGGCGCTGGGAATAGTTTAGCTAAGTGGTGATGCATAAAGTGTATATGTATATATATATATATATATATATATATATATATATATATATATATATATATATTTCAATATAACAGTTGCAAATGAGCAAACTGATTTAAATAAATTAACCAATTAACCAATAAAAAGCTAAAAACTGAGCCCCGTTTCAGCAGTCTTTGATCAGACAAGTTCTAACTGCCACTAGGGTGCAGGGGAACCTTATCCAAAAAAGATGGTCTGGATTAGTGCTTAAGTTATACAAACAAAGCTAGATTCAGCAGGTCTGAATTTAGTCTATGCTACAGCAAACATGGCGTACCAATTTCAGAAATAAACAGTTCAAATAAGCAGGCACAATAAGCCTTTAACCAGAAACTCCCAGCTCAGAAGGGCAGAGTCTACCCTCTCCTCCCACAAGAGTGCAGACCACACCTTCTTAATGTAAAATAACTGGCCCAAAGCCCAAGTGCTTAAACCAGAACTAATACACTTTTAGAATAACAGACACTAAACCTTCAATCAGCAACTCCCAACTTAGAAGCATGTAAGCTACCTGTCCTGCCACAACAGTGCAGACCACAAACCTTGTTAATGTAAAACAACTGGTCTGAAGCCCAAGTGCTTCACCAAAAGGCTTAGAATAACAGTTACAATTTAATCAGGGTACTAACAAGCAGTAATAAATGCAGCAGAATAAATGCAATAAGTTCTTTTAAGAACAAGCAGCAAAAGCAAAATAAGGTAATAAAGTAGGAAGAAACAGAAATACAGTAAAAGCAGATGAATAAAGTGTAATTGTTTAATATAACAATAGAAAATGAACAAACATATTTAAACAAATTACCCAATTAACCAGTAAAAAGCTCAAAACTGAGCCCTGTTCCAGCAGTCTTCAATCAGACAAGTTCTAACTGCACACTCCTGCCTCTAAGGTGCAGGGGAACCTTCTCCAAAAGAGATGGCCTGGATTAGTGCTCAAGTTATATAAACAAAACAAGATTCAGGATGCCTGAATCTAGTCTATGCTACAGCAACCAAGGCGTGCCAATTTCAGAAAGAAACAGTTCAAATAAGCAGGCACAATAAGCCTTTAAGCAGAAATTCCCAGCTCAGAAGGCCATAATCTAGCCTCTCCACCCACAAGAGTGCAGACCACAAACCTTCTTAATGAAAAATAACTGGCCTGAAGCCCAAGTGCTTTAACCAAGACTAATGCACTTTTAGAATAACAGACACTGAGCCTTCAATCAGCAATTCCCAACTTAGAAGGATGTAAGCTATCTGTCCTGCCACAACAGTGCAGACCACAAACCTTCTTAATATAAAACAACTGGTATGGAGCCCAAGTGCTTAAACCAAAAAGCTTAGAGTAACAGTTACAATTTAATCAGGCTACTACCAAGCAGTAATAAACAAAGCAGAATAAATGCAACTGATTATTTTTAAAAAGAGGCAAAAGTAAAATAAAGTGCAATTTGTTTAGTAAAGTGCAAGGAGTGAGGAAGAAGGAGCAGAAGAAAAATTCAAGGTTAAAAACCTAAGTGGGTTGGCCTTCTCAAATGTTCTCTCTGTATTAAGTAGAGTGAACATCAGACTGGGAGGGGTGTCCCAGATCAAATTTACAGTAGGGGCAGGCAACTGCAAAGCCACCAACTATAACACCACCACAAGAATAGGGTGGGGGAGGGGAAAACAGTTTCAAGACAAATGAGAAATGGAAAACAATGCCAGAAAATATATAACATAATTCAGTCAGGCAAAATTAAGACAATCCAGAACTCTGAAAGGTTAAAATGCCAAGAAATATACTTATCAATCAGTGATATATTTCCAGATTGTTTGATGATCATACTGCAGCCAGAACGCCAGGAATTTCCAACAGTGTATGCAGGAATTTACAAACAGAAACTATTTTTTAAATCAGCAAGCCTTAAAGCAGTCAGATAACACAAACGCTGTTAGACCAGTTTTATAAACTTCACCACAGGAATAGGGGGGAGCAGTTTCAGGACAGATGAGAAACAGAAAACAATGCAGTTTCAGGATGAGAAACAGAAAACAATGCCAGAAAATATATAAAATAATTCATTCAGGCAAAATTAAGACAATGCAGAACAGTGAAAGGTTAAAATGCCAAGAAATATACTTATCAATCAGCTATATATTTCCAGATTGTTTGAGAATCACACTGCAGCCAGAACACCAGGAGTTTCCAACAGTGTATGCAGGAATTTACAAACAGAAACTATTTTTAAATCAGCAAGCCTTGAAGCAATCAGATAACACAAAAGCTGTTAGACCAGTTTTATAAACTTCACCACAGGAATAGGGGGGAAGCAGTTTCAGGACAAATGAGAAACAGAAAATAATGCAGTTTCAGGACAGATGAGAAACAGAAAACAATGCCAGAAGATATATAAAATAATTCAGTCAGGCAAAATTAAGACAATGCAGAACTCTGAAAGGTTAAAATGTCAAGAAATATACTTATCAATCAGTGATATAATTCCAGATTGTTTGAGATTCACACTGCAGCCAGAACACCAGGAGTTTCCAACATGGAAGACAGATTTTTTTTTATTAAGATGATTATATTTCCAAAAATGCTATATGTCATAAAAGCTATATCTCTTCTACTCCCTAAGCAAGTCAAGCTTAAATTTAATAAGTTAAGAATAAGCTTTTTATGGTTTCCCCACAGACCTAGAATAGGGTTAAATCATCATCTAAAAGATTGGGAAATGGGAGGTATAATTCTCCCTGACATTGAAATATATGCTTTATCATCTTCTATTAAGAGAATATCTTTATGGCTAATTCACATTATTCTCCTAGGTGGAAATAAATACACAAACATATTTGGTTAGGATCACATTATTCACTATTACAACAATTTATTGAAATTCTGCCTAATAATTTTCATTGGTTGTTAAGACAATATATTTCAGGAAAAACAAATAAATATATAGCTTTTAAATTTATAACTAATACATTAAATGTATGCAGAATTGTATTAATGCATTTGATGTTACAAAAATGTGACTATTCCTAAAGAAAATAATTTAATATACTGGACTCAGTTGATGGATTCTGGAAATATTATATCTCTGGATCAGCTTATGATTAAATATGACACAAAACGTGAAACGTGGTTAGTAATGCAAGATTTAAGATGTTACATTATAACTAAATTTGAATCAGTGTTTTCAGTCTCAATACAAACAGTTATTAAATTCATAGAATTTTTAACTATCACTGGTAGTCAAAATGTGAAAGGACAAGTTTATCTGTCTAAAATATAAAAATACAAACTTCTATTTTAAAGAAAACCTTTGGGATTATTACAGAAAAGTGAATAATCAACTCCGAAGTGAAAATGTTAAAAAATTGATATTAATCTCTTCAAAACATACTTCCTTACTCTTACAATGGAAACTATTTTTATGTAAATTTATTCATAGAATCTATATTACACCCCATAAAATGGAACTGATGTTTAAGCAGGATATTGTATGTTGGAGGTGTGATCTGAATTTGAAAGTGGTCTGGCAATATATGTTTTATGACTGAGTTACTTAGAACATTCTGGCAAAAACTGAATTACTTTCTTGAAATTGTATTTAACGATAACTTTCAGCTAACTAAATCATTGGTTTTATTTGATGTTCCAGTTCCAAAATGTGTTCCTAGATTAAAATACTCTTTACTATGGACATTATTAGCAAACTGCTCATAAAGTAATCGCATTGAATTGGAAAAGTAAGGCTTCTCCTTCACTTACAGATTTCAAGACCATGGCTCTACTTGTTCAACAATGGAAAAAGCTACCATAAGGATGAAAGCTGATAGAATTACAATACAACTTGTGGACAAAAAATTATTGAGATACTGGAAAGAATTGACTGAGAAGAGACTTAACAAGAGATCATATCGTGAAAAATATTATCAGGATTGATTGTTAGACACCTTTGTAAATTGTTTTATTTAGTTGTGTTGTTTTCTTTGGTTGCTGTATTATGACAGTATTTCTATATTAATATAAGATTCATTATAACATGTTAAAAATTCAATAAATATATTGAGCTAAAAAAGATATCATAGATATTTATATAACTTGCCCATGCCAAGCTCCCCCTTGACACCTCTGTAGTTTCTACCTCCCCTCTATTTGTCTCACTACTTTTCAAATCTATTACAGTTATTTCCTTCTATTTCATTTTCTCTTATTCCTCATTTCTCAACTTCACTATTTGACATGAAATATAGTGTTTTTACACTTCTGGCATCATACAGATGGAACTTTTAATTTCTAAATTATACCTTCACTATTGTTATACCACCGTTATATCTTTTTTCCTGGTGATACTTTTGTTTTACAACTTACATTGCATATTATTTTAATGGGAATTTTTCCATGTAACATTTAAGGTATTGTGCTTTTGTATATATACTGGAACTTGGCTCCTCAGGTTTAGGAATTTTACTCTGTATCATTTTGTCTATTGTATTTTTATTGTATGTTTGTATGTTAGATTGGAGCTTTTCTCCTTGAGTTTCCACTGAAAATGGGCCTTTGTCTTAGTTGGACCAATCTGGTTAACAAATGTCCACTAAATAAATAATTAATAAAATAAATAAACGTAACACCTGTTGATAAATTAATTTCTTTAATATGCTCATTATAGTCTGAAGCCTTTGAAAGGTATGGAAGTTTGGGAGGGGTGCCACAAAAGATACGCTTAAAGACATATGGCATAGTATCTATGATTTATATAATATTGGAATGTCTAATGTTAGGAAAATGAAATGTAAGATCCAGCCCTTGGGGTTATTACGGCAGTTATTTTTTTCTAGTAACTCCTGTACTTTTTCCTTAGAAATTTTGGAATGAAATGGAGGATATTGTAGAACACTGGGTAGTGGATTGTTGAGTGCAGGTGGATGATTGTTTATGAAGTATGAGAAAAAAAAAGTGTACACGGAAAGTTGTAGATGAGCATTTTAATCGCACCTGAAGTGGTTTACTTAGTTGTTTTTAAAAGAGCTGATTGTGGATATTTTTTGTGAGGGGCTTTTATGTCTTCCTGGAATAGTTCTGCTTGATCTAGATGGATTAACTGTTTCTTTCCTAGGCATAAACTTTTGACTGCATTACAGTTTTTAGACTAAGGTTTTGAAGATATTTTGTTGGGCTGGTTGTATGGTTTCTCCGTATACACCATGCATTATCTTTATATCTGTAGTCAGACACGTGTTTCTGTTTGCTTTAAGGCTATGAAGGCTGAGTGGGTAAAAGCTGTCCTGAATTGGAGGTAACAGTTACAGAAACAGGGTAGACCAAGATATAGCATTAATGTGAGTAGATCTGAGACGAGTTAATGGTGGATAAGTTCTGCAGAAAGGTTTGATTCCAGAGAGTGCGGTGTATTCCTAACTGGGTTTAGTACTTGGGGTGATTTTCTTGTTTTCCCGCCTTTCTAAGCTAGTTTAGTCCAGTTTTCAGGTTAGTGCTGAATTCAGGGCTGTGTTACAAGTTTCTGTGTTTGCCCATACCTTACTTAGATAGAAGGAAGTTTCTCTATTCACTGTGAGAAAGAGAGCTTTGAGCAGCCTATCTGCCCCTGGAGGAGTGGTTTCAGCCCAGAAATTAGTAGTTTATTGGCCATTTTGGACTAATTTCTATCTCTTTCATTTCCCTGCTATAAAACCCACATTTGCAAGGTTTTTGTGCTAGTATACAGCTCAGCAAGCTCTTGCCTGGTGCCCTGCAGAGTTCTACAGCAGCAGAGAGACAAAAGAGAGACTTTGGAGTGATTAAGTATCATTTTTCTGCATTTTCTTGCTGCCTTTAGCTAATTCTGCCTAAAACACCAATTTTCTAGAGTTTCTGTGATTTAAAGAGCTTGTTTCAGCTACATGTTGTACTTATTTTACTGCCTGCACTTTAACAAAGTTGTTTTTGTGTTTAAATTACCTGTTTAACTGTTGTAGGCTACACACTCAAGGGTGATACCTATTTCTGTGCATTTAAAGTGTTTTCTTGATTGTATCTGCTTTATTTTCTGGAAAAAAATAAATCAAAAAATATACTTGTTTTCCCGCCTTTCTAAGCTAGTTTAGTTCAGTTTTCAGGTTAGTGCTAAATTCAGGGCTGTGTTACAAGTTTCTGTGTTTGCCCATACCTTACTTGGATAGAAGGAAGTTTCTCTGCTCACTTTGAGAGAAGGAACTTTGAGCAGCCTATCTGTACCTGGAGGAGTGGTTTCAGCCCAGAAAGTAGTAGTTTATTAGCCATTTTGGGCTAATTTCTATCTTTTTCATTTCCCTGCTATAAAACCCGCATTTGCGTGGTTTAGCACGCCGGGCAGCACCGGTTAGCTAGGGTATAAATATTCCCGGCTCCACAAAGTCTACTCTTCAAATTTTCCCTTGGAACAAGACAAACTTTCAACTTAAGCACTCAAATCATTCACGTCTCATCCCTGCATATGCCCAAAACTCATAGCAAGCACTAATAAACCTTAGCACTAGACCCCCCTATACTTTAGAGAAGGACAAGGCTCTCTATTCGACCTTACCAGCCAATCAGTAAAACAGTTCACTGTACCTATCCAGGCATGTCCAAAGGGCAGTTTCAGGTGTACTCTCCAGTCCAACTGGTGAAACTGGGCATTTTGAGGCAATGTTACAATTGCCTCATGTACACAGACAACCCTCTCCTCCTTCAACCAAACACTAATACATGCGAGAGATGCAATTATACAGCCAAACTGGAGTCTAAGCTCTCTTAACTCAAGACTGGACCAGGCAGTCAAGAGGAGAAGGGAATTACTTGCATCACACCACCAGTCTCACATAGACCTATGAAACCAGCACTGGCAAAAAACACACATAAATACACAAAAACATACTCGGAGGCTCTAAATAAAAATCTACAAAAGCAACAGAGACCTTCAAAGCAGACATCCAAGCAACCTCCACCCCCCAACACAAACCATGAAACACATACTTCACAAAACCAATGTGCCACACAATCACAGCTCTTAAGGCAAAATAACATACCCAACACACTAGTAATAGGTGACTCTATAGTCAGGCACAGTGACGTCCCACTCACTATGCTGAACAAGGAGAAGGTTACTGTTAGTTGCGTGTTGGGTGCCAGGATCTGCCAAATAACACAAGCACTCAGGTCACTCCAGAACAAGTACAAACATGACTCTGTCATTGTCCATGTTGATGTGAATAACCTGAGCCGTACCTCTCTGGACTACATGAAAAGAGACATGGAGGAGCTCTTGATCACATAGCCCAGGCTGGTATGACCCTGACGCTGAGTAGCATCCTGCCCTCACCAAGAATGATACCACGGTATAGAGAAATAATTATCAATTTCAACAATTGGCTAAGCTTCTGGTGTCATTCAAAGGGGATCAAGTGTCTGTCAGTCTGGGATGACATGCTCGACAAGCCACGCTGCTTTGCTAGAGACGGCTTGCACCTGTCACCCTTAGGCTTTCAAATACTGACCAAGGCTCTTGCCACCCCCATAATGTCTTTTTAAGCAAGGCTCAAAAGACAAACCCACCGCCATAAATAACACAAGTAACAAAAAACTGAGGGTAATGCTGCTCAATGCCTGAAGTCTAAACCTCAAAATGTATGCACTGGAGGCACTCCTCAATATGGAGAAAATCGATATATGTGCAGTAACAGAAATTTGGTTTAAGGCTCCAGAGAACACACCAGCACTACCAGGTTACAACTCATACCATACATTTCAGCCACAAAACCCGGACCGAAATACAAAGGGCGGGAGAGTATCCTTATTCATCAAGGATACCCACACCTCCAGGTTAGTGGCACAGCACGATGCTTCAGAGATGATCCACGTGGAACTAACAATGGGCAAAACAGCTATTCAAATTATAGCTTGCTACAGATCATCCACCATGTCCCAGGACCCCCACTCCACATTCCTGGAAACACTGGGAAACATAAAGTTCCTACCAAACACCCTGATATTGGGTGATTTCAATTATCCAAACATTAACTAGGAGAACTACTCAAGTATGAACTCCTTGGCCCAACATTTCCTAGAATTCATAAACTCAAACACCCTGGATCAACTGGTTAACACCCCCACCAGAAGTGACAACATGTTGGACCTGGTCATCACCAACATGGGTGACTGGTGTTCCACACCGGTTGTCAACCCCTCGCTGGTTAGATCTGCCCATAAACTAATCACTCTGGATATCCACATTCCGCTACCACCCCTAGTCAAAGAAACCACCATGAAAAACTTTTCAGAAGCAAACTTCACATTACTTAAGAACAAGGTGGGAAGTTTTAAAGCCCCCATGCTAAAGGATAACGCTGGCCAAGCTGAAAAATCCTTTACTAATGCACTCTACGGGCACCTACAAGAATGCATAGATTGTGCTATGACAAACAAGACCAAGACTCACGCCTCCAAGAAAAGGAAACCAGTCTGGTAGACCCCTGCCATAAACAAGCTATACAATAGAAGAAGGAAACTAGTACAGAAAAGAGTAAAATCCCAAGAAGGGAAGACATCCCTGATCAGTATCAGCAAGAAACTATGATCCCTCATAAAATCATCCGTGGCTAGCTTCGAAAGAAAAATTGCCATGGACTCCAAAGATAACCACAAGGCATTCTTTAGCTATGTCAAGAATCTAAGTGGCAATTCTCAGATCTGCTCGGAGTTAGTGCAGAATGGCACAAAATACACTGAACCAACCGATATAGCCAACATCCTGGCAGACAGGTTTAGTGCAAACTTCACCCCCTCTCACCCCCAAAAGGGCCCATAACAATACCAGAAGAATGTAGTGCCCCTGAGAACACAGACACTCAGGTTAAAACAGCCCTCTTCAAAGCCAAAAACATAGCATCAATGGGACCGGACAGTGTCCCAGGCTGCGTCCTACATGAGCTCAAAGTTGAACTAACCCCTCACCTAAACACAATGTGTGGTGCACAGCAACGGTTATTCTGCTCCACAAAGGTGGAGCCACAACGGACCCTGGGAACTATTGCCCTATAAGCCTGACTAGCTTGGTCTGCAAAGCTATGGAGTGCATCATCATGGATCTCATTAACAGAGACATTGGAAACCTCCAAACACTGGACCCAACCCAGTTCGGTTTTGTTAAGGGCAGATCATACCTCCTAAACCTGTTGGACTTCTTTGAGATAGTTACCAAGGCTATAGACAAGGGAAAGGTGGTACACACAGTCTACCTAGACCTTGGAAAGGCCTTCGACACCATTCCCCACTCAGGTATTATAGACAAGCTCACCAGCCTGAACATAAACCCCTACATCATGAGATGGGTTGCCAACTGGCTCATGGACACAACCCACATGGTTAGAGTTGCAGGAGCTAGGTCTGACTCAAACCGGTTACAAGTGGCATTCCCCAGGGCTCAGTCCTAGGGCCCCTCCTGTTCAGCATATACTTCTCAGAGGTACAGGCAAGCACAGGAGGACTATGGCTCACCAAGTTCGCAGATGACTGCAAACTAGGGGCTGTAATTGACTCTCCGGCTGACACAGACATCCTCCAAAAGGGTCTCACTGAGACAGATACCTGGCGTCAAAACCATGGTCTCAAGCTAAATGCCAAAAAGTGCATAGTCATTTCCTTTGGAAAAAACAAAGTAACCACAAACTACCAGATAGGTGGTAGCCCCCTAAATACAGAAGACGTAATAAGGGATCTGGGGACCTAAGTAGATACTAACCTCTCCTTTGATAATCACATTGCCAAAGTGGTTATAAAATCCTTCTATGTGGCCCACCTAATCACAAAAGGGTTTGCATCCAGATCGAAAGAGGTCATTGGGCCCCTCTACGCATCACTCATCAGACCCATCATAGAGTACAATGCCCCATTTGGGATGTACCTTACAAGACACCTGCAACAACTGGAAAGACCACAGAAGTTCCTCACCAAGAGGATCACTGGCCTCAAGCAGATGCCCTATGCAGCTCGACTGAAGAAACTCCAGCTGTACTTGATTGCATACCGCCTACTCAGAGGTGATCTCTGCCTGACATGCAAGGCCATGTCCAACCCAGACTTGATGGACATGCTCCACCTAAAGAAAACCATATCCCCTCGAGCCACATGCTTCAGGGATCTAAACCTCACCACAACAATAAATAGGACGTGCTGGAGGGATAGATTCCTGTCCCAGAGACCTCCCATGCTCTGGAACAAGATTCCAATCTACATAAGGTAGAGCTCCTCACTAACCCTCTTCAAGAGAAACCTTGACGAGTGGATGGGAAACAGAAAGTTTACCCCAGGGATCACTTCAGTGGGTCTGCTGGACAGTGGCACAGGGAACTAATCTAAGGGGGCGGCGAAAGCCAACACATTCCAGCTAGGCTTATAAATGCCTTCATGCAGATAGCCTAGTACCTACTTATGAACCTATGAACCTATAATGAACAGGCACTAATTTATTTATGTATTTATTTATTTATTTATTTATATTTGTTGACTGGGAGTGTGACATGAGATGATAATGAGATGATGATAATGGTAAGAGAGTGATCATCCAGAACTTTTGAAAGGATTGCAATAGAGCTGAATTTGTTTTGGGTATTAGCAATTAGGATATCAAGTAGGGTGCTTTTAGCAGAAGTTGGATTTGATCTGGTAGACTGGGTGAAACTGTAAAAGGAAAGATGTCAGATGAGCTGAGAATATTTATATTGACCTAGCAATTGTAAATTTAAGTTCATACATTAATACTAGGCTAACTGCCCTTGCAGGCCATTTTAAGTCTAGTCAATTATCTCATTTGGTGATTAAAATGAACCTGTCCTGTTGGAGGTTGGATTCACCTAACCCTTTCCAAAATCTATATTTATATATAAGTACGGCAGTGGTGGTGCTGCGGTAGCATTGTCGCCTCACAGTTAGACGTTGCCCGTTCGATTCTCAGAGCATCTTCTGTGTGGCAACATGCGTGAATGGGCGTTCCTTCATTGAAGGTTGTGCGTTAGGTCCAGCAAGCCAGTACGTAAAAATCTACTGCCAATCATTAGCGGACCGGAGTTCCGCTGTGGCGACCCCTAACCAGGAAAAGCCGAAAGACACAAAAATTCTAGTGATAAGTACGCAATAAAAACATAGATATTTGGAGGAGACCTATGTGTTAATAAGCATTTAGCAGCTGCCTCAGTCCATTAGTAGTAAGAGGGGGGAGTCTGGGGTAAATGTCCTATTTTCCATCCATTGATCCAAGTTATGCTTGAATGTGGTCAGGGATGAGCTTTGTTTTACATGACTGGGAAGTCTGTTCTGGAACAGTGGGATCCTCTGTGACATATAGCTGTCCCTCCAAACTGTTACATTAATGTTGCAGAAAAGGTTTACATCCCTGGATTGAATATTTCTGATATCATTTGACTTGCAAGTGTGAAGTAAGTCCACCAGTAATGCATTGGAGGATGCCTTGTATACTTGACACAACTCATGTTTTAGCAGTCTATATGAGAGAGAATATAGTGATAGGGCTTTGAGATGGTCAAGGTAGGACATATTGTTTAGACCTTCTATCCTTTCTGTAAGTGATATCTGTGGGCATTCTAGTTGTTGCATGTGCCTGGACAGATACATGCCACAAGGGGCATTATACTCAATGATTGGCCTAATGAGAGTTGAGTAAAGAGAGACAACGACATCCCTGGATCTAGAAGCAGTCGCCTTGTTTATGAGCTGTACAATATAGGAGGACTTCTTACCACAGTGGAAACATGCTTGTCAAAAGTTAGGTTACTGTCCACATAAGTTCCAAAATCCCTAACCACTGGGTCATCTCTTTGGGGTGTATATTCAATGTGATAGTTCCCTGGGGAGGCCTCTTTTCAAAGGAGATAGTAATGCATTTTGGCATTAAGCTTTAGTCCATAAGCCTGGCACCAGTCATTTGTTTGGGGCAAGCCTTCCTGTAGGATGACTGAGACAAGTGCAGGCCATTCCCATTGAAACAGTGTGGTCTGTCAGTCATGTTATCCAGGATGACAAATATTGGACCCCCCTTTACATGACACCAAAAAAACTAAGCCAGTTACTGAAGTTAATTAATTTTTGCTCATAATGTGGCATTGTTATCCTGGGAAAAGGTAGAGTGCTGCTTAACGCTAGGCTCATACCTGCCTGAGGCACATAGTCTGAGCACTCCATCATGTTTCCCTTCATATAATTCAAAGAGGTATGTGTGAAGTCACTGACACCCACACACACTATGATAGAGTCATACCAGTAATTGTTCAAACACTTGAGTGCATGTGTGATCTGATGAATCCTGGCACCAGGTAGACAACTAACCATTACTCTTTCCTTGCTCAGCCTAGTAAAAGGTACATCTGTATGTCTTACAGTGGAGTCACCTATAACTAAAATGTTTGGTTTAGTGGATGCATTCCTTATGAGCTTAGCATGCATGACTGGAACTCCTTGCACTATGTGACATGGTAGGCTTAACAGGCGGATAGTGTTGCTGGGGGTGTTTTGTGTCTGTGTGTTGTATTTTGGTGGTCTTTGAGGTTTAGGCAATTTAATCTCTTTAGAACCTCAGCATATGAAGGATTATTTGTAGCATGATGGGTCATGGTGAGGTGTGGTGTATAGTGTACTGCAGATGATCCTGATGTCTGAGTTGTCTATGTGTGAAACTTTCACCTCCAGTGCCATTATGTATGTACATCTCTCACACAGTATGTTATGCTGTTTGAGTAACAGATGATCATCAGAAAGCATGAGACTCTTCTTACATTGTCTCCAGATTCCTGTCTTTTTCAGGCTGGCTACAGAATTTCTGGAGAAGTGCTGGTCCATGGTTTAGACAGGTAGAATTCTGGGGGATGATTAGACTGTAACTGCTTTGAGCTGGGTTGGTATTGCGATGCAGAGGTTAGATTAGGTGGACATATTAATAAGCAGTGAGGAAATTACCTAATTTCTTATGCTAGGATGTATAGATATCCCAGGCAGGGTTTACTGTAACTCAGTGTGTGATTTATTTCACTCAGTGCAGGGTTACTCAAGCCTCAAGTTTAAATTGCTAATGCTGTATGGATTAGGAAGGCTTCCTATAGAGAAAAATGTTTTTGCACAGCCAACTCACTATAGAGCGTGTCCAGTGACAGCTGTGCAGCTTTGTTTCTTCTGTTTTTGATGAAAAATCTCACAGTTAAAGACTTTCCACTCTTCTCAGAGTCTTGAGTAAAGGACTCTTTAAGTTAAGTACTGTGCAGATTATAGGAGACAAGCTATAGAGAAAACCAGTCCAAAAAGATTGTTAATCTAGGAAATGGATCTCTGTGACTCAGAACCTGTAACAAATTACAGTTCTCTCACAGCTATGATTCTGTGCTACAGGTCTAAGGTCCCAAGGAGGCAAGAAATTCAGGAGTTTAACTTTTGGAGAGGGAGCAGGGCAACCTGTGGTTACTTTAGCAACCAGGAGGTAGAAACAGACAGGATCTATCAGCAGGGAGAGTAGCAACCTATGTTCACTATTTTTGAATGAGGGGAGCTGTATGTTGACATAGATAACCTAAATTTAAGTCACCTAGGATTGCTATTTTCTTATTTTTGCAAACTGACACGATATGAGATAAACTTTCTTTGATAACTGTCAAGGATGTGGGAGGACAGATGTACAAATCTGCCACAGACAGTTTAGTACCCTTACCCAGAAGTAGTTGAAGTAATTCACAGTTTGAAGCAGTGTCTCAGGTGGTACTGCTTCTTTTGATTGGGTTGAAGTTTAGTGGCTAGGATCTGCAGATGTGTAGAGCAATGTGCATCAAAGATCAGTGCAGGTAGTGGCAATGCATGGGGTGTAGGTGATTCAGTGATGCATATAACAGGGCTGTGCATGCATAAATCGAACACAGTATGCATAGTGATATGGAAATGAGGAACACAAATGAGATACATAGATTGTGAAAAGGATGGCATTGTTTGAGAAATGTACAACAGAGGTGCATTGCATCACTGTGAAAATCTATTCTGACCACTGAAGGTTTATAGTGTACAGCTGAGTGGAGATGCAAAGAGTAGCAGCTGCTGTAGCAGAACAGTATATGTAGGTGACCACTGTTTGAGACACTGCATGTGATGTAGTATTTAGCAGCCATCTGTGCCACCACAGGAGGAACTGTCAGCTCTTAACTTACCATCACCTCACAGACCAGCAGATAATGGACCATTACCACATTGGCAGGAAGACCATACCTGGTTTAGTTCAACTGTGTTGCCCATAACTGGAATTGAGAGGTTTGTGTAGATAGTTCTGACCATGTGACCATTGATAGAGTGCATTTGGCTTGTCTAATCAGGAGAATAAATGAGCAAATAAATGAGAACTTGTCAGACATTTGGGATGCATAACTAGGCTTATAAAGGCCCCATTGGTTGTTAGCCTATTACCCTGCTATGAGCCTATAAACACCTCAACCTGTAATAAACAGGAAAAGCATGACCTGGAGTCTTATCTCAAGGAAGAGAGACTATTACAAAAAGTGGCTTACATCATACAGTGGCATTATCTAAATATGGTAAAATATTTAATTTTAAATAATGGCAAATATATCATGGCAGGGTAGTGGATGGTTAATATTTTAATCATTATGGGAGCGAGGATGCTATTCATTGGTTATTCCTACTGTACCCATGTGACCAAAAACCAGCTCCTAATGTTGGGAAAATATGAATTTCTCACTTTCTGCCATGATATACGGCTAATTATAATGTTTCATCCTGCTAAATTGTTAAAGACATTCTTTTACAATATAATGCATCAGCATTTCATTGTTTTTACATCCATGGGTAAACAGCATAAAACCTTAAACTAAATGCCAACAAATCACAAGTAACTAGAATGTGCATATTATTTACAGATGTATAGATCAAGATCTAATGAGACTTAATGGGTTATTATGGGATTGTAGTCTGTATTAAAAGGCATACATAGAACTGTAATCTATTATTTTAGATTCTTTTAAGGCCATACTTCCTGATCTGTACATATGTAGATAATAATGCGTGTTTTAGTTACTTGTGATTTAGTGATACCTACTTTAATGTTTTATGCTGTGCATCAATGGATTTATTTTCTGTGTATGCTTTGATATTTATAATTCTTTTGTAGATTAACTTTGATGCTTTATACTGTGTATCTAAGGGAAAACTTTTCACTGTTTAGTTATTTCTAAATGTAAACATAATTTAAATGTAAAGTTCTGCTGTAACTACGAGAAAGTGTCTGAAGTAGGCCCGTATTGGATCAATTTACTACTCAAATCAACAAGCATAAAAAAATATAAATTAACTAATTCCTGTTCCTCATCAGCAGTTATTTCTAGTTTACTATCCATGCTATATAGGAATTAAGCCACCGGATGGCAATAGCATTCCACATAAGAAGTAAGAGACTAACATCACATGACAGGCAAATGATTTCTTCTGATGTACAGTAAATAATATTTGCACATTTTTACGTAACCAAAAGCACCTGTAATTATACTTAAGCTTATCAGTCGCACATGCATGATTTCATGGGATGGCTCATCTGCTTGTAGTATTTCTGGAAGATGTTTATCATATTCTGATTGGCTGAAAAACTCTTTTTTATTGTTGATGGTATAAAATTGCACGTTGGAAAGATGTGTCTAATAGACAGTGTTCCAGCTATCAGAATCACTGTGATACCTGTAAACAGTGTAGACATGCCACAACTACATGCAGCACTGCAGATTTACAACTAAACATGTATTCTATTTAAAAAAAATACCCTGCCTTCTCCCATTTGTAAGATGGGTTTGGGTGACTGGGCATCACAAAAATCACTTCACAATTCCCGTCATCTGTTACAGTGCAGTTCAAAACAAACATTGGTAACCTTGTAGCATGCCAACAGTTGTCCATACTGCTGAAGCCCAGATAGCTTTCTAGTTGCATATGCATAACTGTTTTGCATTTTCAGTTGCTGAAGCTAGTATTAAATATTTAGCATATTAAAATGTTAACTCCTTAACAGAAGCTTCTGAAAATACATATATGAAGCAATTCTGCAGCTACAGTTGCAGGCCTAAGCCATTGGTACTTCAGCAATCCACGTGAATTACAGCTTCCTTTTGCAGCCATATGTGCATTGCCATATAACCAATAGGCATGGAACTCACATTAAGTGTGTACAGCCAGGCAAGAACACAGATTAAAGGGAACAGCATTGTTCGGTTTGGTACTTGGAAGACTATCTCTGCCAGTTCCACCCAGATCCTGAGGGCTAGGGGTACATCCAAAACTTATGTTTTGCATCTGCTAGTGGATCCTTACAATTATTACACTTGCCATCAGCTATCCCTGCTTATACCTGTGCGTTGGCTGTAGTAGCCATTATGAGGAAATGTTAGCTATTTGATCTGATGTTGTCCTTTTCATTCTTCTACAGGGTGACCATTTTGATTCAGGACCTAAACTGGGACACTTGAAGGCCGCCCAGGAAAGTCAGGTCTGCAATCCCATTCTCCCAGTCGCCATGGGAGTGGAGATAGAGCAGCCATGTCATCTTGCACCGGGGCAGGCAGGTTGGCCTTCCATCCTTCACCAGGCACTGTGGGGATGCCACTCTGTAAAGAGCACCACCCAGAAGGCAAGAGGCCACATGCCAGGAAGCTTGAAGCAATGCACATTTGTCAGCACCTGGCACCATGGGGGTGAGAGACTGAGGTGTGCTGCAAAAAGTGCAGAGATGGGGGGAACCCAGGACCATCTCCCCTGTAAGCTTGAAAGCCCTAGGTGCAAGGCAAAGTAGAGAACCGGTGTCACGGAAGTCTGGATGAGGGACTTTCTGAGGCTTCATGGCCCAGCAGAGTTCTATGAGGCTGGGAAGATCCCCTGAGAGGCTTCAAGAGCATGCATGACACTGCATAATTTGGCAGCAGTTAGGAGATATGTAACCCTGGAAAAGAGCTCTCTCTCCTGGGTAGAAGTGGAACCCCAGAGGGGGTCAGTCCCAATGGAAGTCTGGAAGGGAGAGAGAGATGAAAAGTGACTGGTACAGAACAGCTCTTGCTTGGGTGAGGGGGTACGGACCATGCCACCTCTGGGACAGAAGTCTGGAAGGGGGAGAGAGGCAGATAGTGGCAGGGCTGGCGAGCTCCTTCCTGGGTGAGGGGGAGTCAGCCAGTGCTCCCCACAATGGAAGTCCTTAAGGGAGCATTAGGGCGGACAGCAGCAGGGACTGGAGAGCTCCAGCCTGGGTGAGCAGGGTCAGGCACAGCCCCCATGATGGAAGGGTGGATGGCAGAGGGGCCTGGAGAGCTCCTGCTGGGGTGAAGGCATCCAACTTCACCCCATAACCGACAGCATCCTTGAAAAATCTCAAAGTCCTCAGAGCTGCTCTGGATGGGAAAGCAGGGGGACTCTGAAGCCTTCATGAGAGAGGATCTGCCCCTCAGTAGCCAAGGGGAGTTCCAGAGGAGCGGATGGGATCAGAGTGAAGCTCCCCTGAGAGGGTCCAAGGGCATGAGTGATGTGGCACGATTTGGCAGCCTACAAGAGACATGCAGGTGGTAGAGTTGCCTGACATGGGGGGCTGTGGCTGGGGAAGGTCTCTTGGCCAGGTCAAAGGGGAGGACTGTAGATTCTGGTCCTGACAGAAGTCTGTACGGGAGCACCAAGCAGATGGGTGTAGTGTCTGGAGAGCTCCTGTCTAAGTGAGCGAGTGGGGTCAAGCAGAACCCCTCATGATGGAAGTCTTTGAGAGAGTGACTGACTGATGGCGGCAGGGTCTGGAAGGTTCCTGCCAGGGCAAAGGCATTCAACCTTACTCCATACCCAATGGCATCCCCAAAAAATCGCAAAGTCCTCAGAGCTGCTTAGGATGGAAAAGCAAGGGGGCTGGCCACCCTGGGAAGCCAAGTCACCATTCAAACTGAGCGGTCTAAACTGGGGTATTTCTGTGTCCCAAAGACAATGTTTGGGATTCTGGGACAGAGACTTCCAAACTGGGACTATCCTGGAAAAACTGGGACCATTGGTCACGTTGTTCTTCCACAACACATTTGTTTGGATCCAATCCTCGGATTGGACTCGGCCGCGTACTCTAGACTTTAGATCTAACTCTTGAGCTCCTCCGTCTACCCATAATGCCTTAGTCCATATCCAACACCTCATATCTTGTGGACTGCCATCATGCTCAGATGCAGGTTCCTTTCTTGAGTGAGTATTAGTGATTTATCATGAGTTATTTCCATATTTTTCAGTAAAAGTTTCTTCTGAGTTATTCCACTATGACTTTTCTATCCTTCCTCTTAGCTTTCACGAGCGTTAGTCTTTTTTACTATCTAGGGCAGCCACGGTGGTGCAGCAGTTAGTGTTGCTGCCTCACAGCAAGAGGTTCTCTGGTTTGATCCTCGGCAGGGGTGCCTTCTGTGCGGAGTCTGCATGTCCTCCCTGTGGTTGCGTGGGGTTCCTCTGGGTGCTCCGGTTTCCTCCCACATCCCAAAGACATGCTGTAGGTGGATTGGACACTCTAAATTGGCCCTAGATGTGAGTGTGTGTGTGTGTGTGTGTGTGTGTGTGTGTGTGTGTGCCTTCTGTGGAAGGTTGGGCACCGTGCTGGCAACTCGACACTGTAAAACTCCACTGCCAATCATGAGCGGACAGCTGATCTGCTGTGGCAACCCCTAACCGGAAAAAGCTGAAAGAAGAAGTCTTTTTTACTATCTCATATAGGAGTTTCTCTTGTACCATAGTTGGTATTGCTTTTCCCTATTGCACTTTAATCGGGGTATTTTACCATTGTTGGTAAATCTTCCTTTTATTTCCTTTTTTATTTTCTTTCTTTCAAAAAAAAAAAAAAAAAAAAAAAAAAAAGCTTATTCCTTTTCTTCTAGTGTTTTTTTTTTTTTTTTACTGTACTGCTTGGAAATAGTTATTTTGCATTATTTCTGCCATGCTGGAAAAACTGACAGGTTTCAAGAAATGCACTTTTTGCAGACAAAAAATTCTGAACTTGGATGTCAATAAGGAGTGTGTTTATTGCCTCAGAGCTAGCCACTTGGATACTAACTGCAGTATCTGCTCCACCTTTAACCCAAGGGCTCTGGCTGACCAACTCAACAAGTTGATTTTAAAAGGCCTTTTAACTGCTGCTTTGACTTTATCTTCTGGGGCTCAAACCTTTGCCAAAGTTACTAAGTCTGCTCCATTGAAGCACAGAAAACATTCCCCACCGAAGTCCCCTAGGACTTCGTTGGAGCCACTTGTTTAGACTGGAAAAAACCTTGGATCTGACATCATCAGAGAAAAGATCTGATCTTTGGATCCAATCTACTGATCCAAAGGGGTTCAGGCACCTAGGCAGCGAGACATTTCCCTGTGGTACATTTTGGCTGGGGACACATGGCTGAAGTGACATTCAGCTGCAGAGAAATATGGCTGTTTGTAAATTCCCTGTTGGCAAAGAGAAGCACATACTGCCATGCCCACAGCTTTAATAACCAAATGCATGGAGGCAGAACAAGTAATGATTGTTGTGCTTAGTGTACAGTACATACTTGTGTGACTAAATCATGTAGAAGTGTGCTACAGCATGCAGAAAATCCTGCCTGGTTCTGTAGTCACATTTATGCTCCAGTATGCATTTTAGGTAATGTTCCCTAGATACTGTGAAGAGGGTAGTGGTCCGCACAAACTGATTACAAAGGCACTGCCCATTGTGCACTGCATTTTTACTGCTACTGACATGTCCTCTGGCCAGCCTGCTGTTTATGTCTGCCATATTGCCTGCTGTCTCATGTTCCCTTGGGGACCATGGACATTGTTTTCCCCCTGTGCATTTGGTTATTGAAGTTGTAGGTATGGCAGCACATTATTCTCTTTGCCCACAGGGAATTTGCAAACAACCATGTTTCTCTGCAGCTGAATGTAATTTCAGCCATTTGTCCCCAGTCAAATGTACCACAGGGGAAATGTCTCGCTGACTAGGTGCCTGAAACTGATCCAAAGGCTAGTCTAATGGTGCCTTCCTCAGATCCCAGATCCCTGGATCTGAAGCCTAGCACCTCTCATGGAAGTCACACCAGAGTATTTGATAAAACCATTCTCTCCTACTCTGAGCCCTCCATTGTAAGAAACCCAAAAAACAGTAAAGGCCACAATCCACTACATCCTTCAGGTCCTCCAGAAGTTTATCAGAAGTGGATGTGGATCGGCTGTTGTGAAAATTTGTCAGAGGTCAGGTCCAGATGGGGTCATACCGGCTCCATCCCTATTGAATCCGTGCACCTTCCAACAACATGTCATACTATTCTCTCTCTTTCTCTGATCCATCCCACTGTTTTGGAGTCCCAGGATCTGAAAACCCTGAGAGGTCTGGAGTTGGATCCAAAGAAGATTTCTTCTTCAACTCTGACAGCATTCCTGATACCTTCAGATTGGAATGGGTCCTGGAGCAGAAGTGTCGGCATCAGATCCATGGGGCCAAGATCGACTCCAATTTTGCCAGATCTGTCCCTGCCCCTTGGAACCTAGTCCCTGGACAGTTCTGGTCTGGTTCCATCCTTAAGGCACGGATCCAAGGGCAGCTGTGACCTGCATGTACTGGGGGCTTCTGTTCCAGTGCAGTTGGCCATAAATTCTCCAGGTCCATCTGCCTTTGAGATCATGGAAAGGGCTTTTTTGTCTCCAGAGAACTGCTTTCTCATTCACCGGATCCAGCCCCCATTCCCTTGTTGGTGCCACACTCTGAGTTGATCAAGCCTACTCCACAGGGACAGCCATTTCCAACTAGTTTACAAGCAGTTCCCGTAGAGAAACTCCCCTGTTTTCTGATTCCTCCCCTGACATCCCACAGAGGAGACCCATCAGAAGAAAACATGCAAGAGGAGGCACATAGATTCCCCTTTGGAGTCTGTCATGGAGGATATAGATTTTGATGAAGGATAAGGATCCCCCATATCACCACTGGATGATATCTCCTTTGGTGGCATTTTAGAGATTCCCAGACAAAAAGGTGGTTGGCCTTCCAAAAATTCCTGTCCAGAGGAATCAGTATTTTTGGAAGTTTTTTGTTCTGGCTCATCTATGCCTTGGATTACCCCCCAGTGGATGAACTCATTGATTTAGTTCCCCACCAGGCATGGAAGAGGCTGGATTCCATCAAACCCATCCCAAAGAGACCTGATATTTTTTTATGCCACCCCAAAGATAGACCCCACTTCAGCAAAGGAGTCCCAATATATGCTATGGTGGTGGTGGCAGCCACTAAGAAAGAGCTAGCAGAACAGAGCTCTTGTGTCCATCCACCAAACTGGAAGTTTAGGAAACTGGACAGATTCAGAAAGCTAGTCTTTGCCTCGGTGACCTTCACTCTGAGGCCTGTTAACTACTTAGCACACTTCATGAGGCTTCAGAGAGGTTTGATCAAGGAGCTTTCAAATACTGTCTCAGAGTCCATGTCTGCATAGGATTTCAAAAGAGTGTCCTTTCAACTAGCCACTCTATTGTCTGTTTCAAAGGTTTCAGTGGGGCTAATCTCACACACAGCGGAAAGCACCTCATGAGTGACTGGTTCAGGCATTGTCCTAAGGAGACATGCCTGGATGCAGCTATACAATTTTGTGGAGCCTTTTAAGAAGTCCTTCATCAATGCCCCCTTCAATGGCACATCTTTATTTGGTCCATCATTAAAAGAGACACTTACCTACAGTGAACAAGAAGGAAAGACTGTCTGCCATGGGAATCAAGGTTTCTACCCCTCAATGAACCTTTTCCAGAAATCAGAGAAGTGATAAGATAATGTGATTCTGAAAATTTCAGGGACCTTTCCAGGATCCACATGGCGACAACTCCTCCAGAGGCAGAGGATGAAGTTCCAATGGGAGACATCACCCTATAGGCAGAGGAGGACCAGGGTTTCTGAGATTCCTTTCTGGATATACCCTTCCAGTGATCCTGAAGTGCTGCCCAACTGTAACTCTGGAGGCATTTCTTAACAAGGACTATTGGATGCGCTCCATAGATCTTCAGGATGTATATTATCACATCAAAATAGACAGGTGATCCAGAAGACATTTACACTTTTGGCTGTGAGACAGTCATTACCAATTCAGTACCCTGCCCTTTGGACTCACCACAACCCCCAGGGTGTTTAGCAAATGCATGACAGTGGTAGCTGTTCATCTGAGACTCAGAGGATTCCAAATGTTTCCATATCTGGATAATGGCTCCTCACTGTTCACTCCAAGCATCTTCTCTGTCAGTCCAGGGACTATTTGCTTCAGATTTGCCAGTTACTGGAAATAACCATAAATTATGCCAAATCAGAATTGACACCGGTCCAGAGCCTGGAGTTCATTGGTACACATATGAACACAACAATGCCTCCTTCAGCTAGATCAGTTCTTCATGCACTAGGATCCATGGCAGCAACTTCTTTTAGCATGATTATTTATATGTGTCCTTCACTGGACTTTAGCTGCTCAGTGGTCTATTCTTCAACAGTTCCTATCCTTTGCAGTCAGACTTACTCCTATTTTCAAACGCCACATCAGCTGGAGAATCCAGATGGAGGACAGTCACCTAGGATGACCTTTTATTCTACCATCCCCAAACCGTCACAGTGACTACAGACACCTCCAAACGGGGGTGAAGGGGGCATTTCCTAGGAAGGACAGTCAAAGGCATGTGGTCCCCCAAGAGACTAGTTTGCATATCAATGTACTAGATATGACAGCAGTCCTATTAGAATTGCAGGCTTTTCAAAATGCTCTTCTTCTATGGATTATTGTGATTCAGACTGACAACATGTCTGTTGTCTGGTGCATCAGCAAACAAGGAGGGACTTGATCTTACCCCCTCTGAAGAGAGGCTATGACAGTGTGGAAATAGGTGATCTCCTCAGAACCACTTTCTAGTTGCAATGCACATACTGGGGAAAACCAACATGTTAGCGGATTAGTCTACTACTATAGTGGGGGCAGAAGGGCACATAGCTAGTAAACTTGTGCCAGCCTTTCAAAGGTGTCTGTGTTTGTATAAAAATCAAATCTCAGAGTGTGCACGTGTCAGCTACTTGGGCAGGGACTTTAGCATCTCTCTGTGAAAATACATAGCCTTCAGATGTTTGCAACTGCTAGGAGAAATAAAACAATAAAACACTTACAAAGTAATGCAGAAGGCGTCCTAGTTCTAGACATCCTGTCTCCTTGCTGCATTGAAACTTTTATGATGCAATAACAAAACAATTTAATTTCAACTATTTTCTCAGAATTTTTTTCAAGTTAACCTCCTGTGTTCCAGTTTCCATTAAACATATACATCTAAACAGTCACAATAGTGCAGGTACATTCCTGTTCTATTCCAACAGGGCATGCTGTAGTTACAGTTTCGCTCAGTACTTTACACACAGTTCTGTATACATTATATCAATATTCACAAATGACATAGAATTATTTACAAAATTCCAGATAGATGGGCTGGCAGCATTTCCCTTTGTCACACTTCTTCCCCCGAAAACTCGTTAGCTTTTCAAGTGATCATTGAGAAACACTGTTTGAGAGAGTTGAGCCTATCTGGGAATACCTTACCTCATTCCCTGTCTTGAGAACCCATCTGTATTGGCATTGCTGACCCCAGTACAGTGCTGCACTGTCCCATCACATGCCTGCAACCCTAGGCTCCACCATAGTAATTTGGGATTTAGCTGGCTGTCTCAATATAGCTGTGTTAAGGGACTGTGATCTGTGACTGCAGTGAATTTCCTTCCATACAGATAAGGCTGAAGTGTCTGCAGTGCCCACACTATGGCTAGATATTCCTTTTCTACAGCTGCATAGCATTCCTCCCTGGGTTGGAGCCTATGGCTGAGATATACCACTGGGTGCTCTTCTCCCTCTGAGGAAACCTGACTGAGCACAGCCCCCACCCCATGGTTTGAAGCATCCACCTGCACTATAAATTCTTTGCTGTAATCTGGACTGGTTAACACAGGGGATCCTCCCAAAGGTCCTTTAAGTTTCTGGAATGCCTGCTCACATGCTGGGATCCACACTACCATATCTGGCTTGTTTTTCCTTGGCAGGTCTGTGAGGGGAGCAGCTATGATACTATAATTGGGGACAAACTTTCTGTAGTACCCTGCTGCTCCTAAGAATGCCCTCGCCTGCTTTTTGGTATAAAGGGCAGGCCATGCCTAAATGGCTTCCACTTTGGCATGATCTTACCACTCCCCACTCTATATCCTAGGTAGGAGACCTCTGCCATACCCACCTGACATTTGCTGAGCTTAATGGTCAACCCTGTCCTCTACAGTCTGCCCAGCACCTCCCTGACATGCTGAAGGTGCTCTTGCCAGGAATGGCTGTAGATGGCAGTATCATCCATGTAAGTAAGTGCGCAATTTCTTGTTCCTGCTAGGATATGATCTACTAGCCTGTGGAAAGTCACTGGGGCATTCTTCATCCCAAAGGGCATCTTCATGAACTCAAGGAATCACAAAGACTGACCTCTCTCTAGAGCTGGAAGTCAAGGGCACCTGCCAGTAACCCTTGGTAAGATCAATAGTAGTAAGATACTTAGCCACACCCAGCTGCTCTAGGGCTTCATCTGTCCTAGGCATGGGGTAAGCATCTGACTCTGTGTGACTATTTAATTTCCTGTAGTCCACACAGAACCTGGTGCTGCCATTCTTATTTGGTACCAGTACCACTGGGGAGGCCTAGGGACTGCAGGACTCCTGAATTACCCCTAGTTCCAACATTTCCTGTATCTCCTCCTCCTGAGTCTGTTTGGCTCTCTCAGGCACCCTGTAAGGGGCTTGGTTAATAGGCCTTTGGGGTCCTGTATCCACTTGGTGCTGCACCAGGTGGGTGCACCCTAGTTTCACAGTGAACATGTCCCCAGACTCCTGTAACACTGTTTGGGTTTCTTGAACCTGGTAGGTGATAGCTCCTGGGACATTGCTACCCCTTTCACTGAGATGTCAGTCCGAGCTTCACTGAGGTTATCGGTCACCATGTCCCCCGCTGACGCCCCCTGCCATCCAATGCAAATACTCAGCACAAGGGCTTCCCTATCATGGTAAGGTTTGGGTCTATATTAGAACATCAAAGTTTCAGGTCTTCAAATGTTCTGATATCGACACTTAGTAACCGAAAACCGGTAAGACCAAAAATTTAGAACATCGAATTTTTTCCTAGGGAAAAAAATTCACTGTTCCAAAACACATACACACAATACAAACAAACCAAACACACAGCAATCCACACACATACACCTAAAATCTAAGCCTACACTAAAATGTACATAAACCACTATCTACCCACATACCTTAACCCAAACCCTAACCCTAAGGTCCGTCACTATCGCACTCACACCTCACCCGTGCCCTAACCCTAACTCACCTATCCCACCCTAACCATCACATCCAAACATTCGCACACTTACCTGACCTGTGCCCTAACCCTAACTCACCTATCCCACCCTAACCCTCACGTCCACACAATCGTACACTTACCTGAACCTGACCGTAACTTTACACCACAGAGCTGAAAATAGTGAGGCGACAATAACGGACAACCTAATTCTTTCCCTAGGAAAGAATTTGGTTATCTAAAAATTCTCTATTTTCAACTTTCGGTTACTAGGTGTCAATATTAGAACATTTGAAGACCTGACACTTCAATGTTCTAATATAGACCCATAAGGTTTCATCATGTTAAGATGGTACAATTTATGTCCCTGCCTCCTGCCTAGCAGTTCTGCCATGTAGTTAACATCACTGACCTACTTTACCACCTTGAAGGGTCCCTCCCAGGCTGCCTGCAGCTTGTTGTGTCTGACAGGAATGAGACCATTACCTGCTGTCCTACAGCATACTCTCTAGCTCGAGTATTCCTATCATACCAGTCCTTTTTCTGCTGTTGGGCTTCTCCCAGGTTCTCTTGGGCCAAGCTCATAAGTTCCCCAATCCTTGTCCTGAGGTTTAGGACATATTCCACAACAGACTCCTTGTGGGATCCACACTCACCCTCCTACTCATCATGAATCAAATCTAGAGGTCTCCTCACCATATGACCATACAGCAACTGAAAGAGTGAAAAACCTGTGGATTCCTGGGGAACCTCTCTGTAAGCAAACAAGAGATGGGACAAATATTTGTCCCACTCTCTCTCTTGAACTGGTATGCAGATGCCTGTAGTATGGACTTGAGTGTAGAGTTTAACTTCTCCACAAGACCATTAGTCTGGGGATGGTGGGGGGTCATCTTTAGGTGCTTCACCCAACAGTCCTTCCACAGACAAGCCAGCAGGTCTGACATAAAATTGGCACCTCTGTCAGTCAGTATTTTTTTTGGGAAACCTACCCTGCTGAAAATCTCTACAAAGGCATTTGCCACCTTTTCTGCCTCAATGGAGGGCAGAGCCACCGCCTCAGTATTTCTGGTAGCATAATCTACTACCACTAGGATATACTTTTTCCCCATGGAACTTGGGGTACTCAGAGGCCCTACAATATCCATAGCTACTCTCTGAAATGGCTTCTCAATCACAGGCAAAAGCATCAACGGAGCTTTCACTTTGTCTCCTGCCTTTCCTTCCTTGTGGCACTGCTCACAGGTCCTGCAGTACCCTGTTACGTCTCTAGAAATCCCAGGCCAATAAAAGTTCTGCATAATGTGTCTCTTGGTGTGCTTTATGCCCATATGGCCTGCAAAGGGAATATCATGAGCTGTTGGCTAGAATTGCCAGACAGTAGGCTCTGGGCACTACCAACTGTTGTATTCTCTCACCCTCTAGTCCTCCCTCAGGGGTCCACTCTCTTTACAGTAACCTTTTTCCAGTATACAGATTCCCCTCTCTTCCTTGAGAATCAGGTGCCTCACTAGCTACCTCCCTCAGGCCTTGTAATGTAGGGTCTGAGAGCTGAGCCTGTCTCAACTCTTTCTTTGTAACCCTTCCCAGCTCACAGAAAGTCTGGTATTCTCTGACAGTGGTGCCTCACTCTCAGCAGGAGTACTACTGCTATTCAACTCTGTCCTTGCAGTCAATCTATCCAAGGGAACTTCATTACCTACAAACAGCTGTGGTTCACCTTCAGTCTCATTGCTACAGGGTATTCCATCCCTGAAGTAACCACCTCACCATTCCTGGCTGCAAGTGTGCAGTCTGTCTGGGTCTCCCCAGGCTACAAGACCCACATGCTTGTTTCCAAGCCTAACTGCATGTAACTGTATGCACACAAGGTACTGCATTACCAAACTCATTCCCTATCAGGACATCTGCAGGGATATCCTCAAACACACCTACTTACTGGCTTCCTTTTCCAACCTCCCAGTCAAGGTGAACCCTAGCCACACTCACCCACCTATGGAAATAAGTGCTTAGTTCAACAATATATTCACACATGCTTTCATCTACCTTGCATCTATGCTCACGAAATATTTGCCTATAAGCTTCAGGTGATAACTTAAAGCATGCTGAGAGACCCCTTGGTCAACATTATACTGTTTACATACCCTTTCAAACATATGAATGAAACTATCAAAATTATCCCCCCTCTGTAAATTGTGGAAGAAATTTACTGACTTTTGCTGCTTCTGGGGTTCAGTTACTCCCTTCCCCATTGTCTCCATGACCCTAGCAAAGAGTCAACATCTCTTTTTCATGTTGCCTCTGCCTCTCATTCGCTTCAGTTTACAGATATCTCAGTCCCTCTGTTGATTCTAATTCCATTTGTTTCTCCTGCCTCAGTCTCTTTGCTGATTCCGTTTCCAAATGTTTGGCCTCCAGTTCAAGTCTCTTTAACTCCAGGTTGATTTTTAAGTCCTCTGTGGAAAGGTTGAACTGCCCATTTTCTGATAGTTGTACATCCCCAATGCTTGCTGGTCTGTGATGCAGCTGTGCCAAAGGTTGCAATTATTTCAGCTTTAGTCAGGTTAACATGCAGCAGTCCTTTAGCCTGGCACATCTCGTCCAAATGGCTCCTTGTCAGCTTGCCATACTCCTCTGCTAACATGCTTGCCTGCTCTCCCTGACTAACCAAGCTAAAATAAAAAAAAATAAAACAATTGTGATATGAACTCTGACTGTTCACTGTGTGGCTTATTGAGAGTACATACACCTTCCTTAGTGACCACTGTTCACAGGCTACAGGAATTCAATATCCACATCACTGAATCCTAATATGTGGATACCCCACCACTACAAGCCAATCAGTATGTGATGTGGATATCCCACCACTGCCAAACAATTAATATGTGACATCCCTACACTGGCCCAGTAATCAAAAAGCCTCAATCCTCACCACTGGCAACTGTGGGGAATGTACACACTGGGAGGATGACAAATACACACACAGTAAAGTGCGATTTCCCTTAAGAGCACACAAAGATCAGTCAGTTTGGAGCTGGTTTCTCCCTCTTTCTCCAGATCCCCAATAAGACTCCCCAATAGTACAGGTACATTCCTGTTCTATTCCAGTAGGGCATGCTGTGGTACATTTTGCTCAGTATTTTGCACACACGTCTGTATAAATCATATCAATATTCACAAATGACAGAATTATTTACAAAATTCCAGATAGCTGGGCTGGCAGTATTTCTCTTTGTCATGCTCGCGTCTAGTTTCTGTAATGCTTTGTGGCTCATATTTCCAATGCTTCTCAACTACTTCAATACTGTAATGTTTTCAGAATCCACAGTGCATAAGTCTTGCCACATTATTATACCTTTCAGCATATAGGTCCTCTGGAATTAGTGTATCATACCCAGCAACAAGATGTGTGACTGTTTCTAGTTCAGTTTTACAGAACCTGCATCTGTCTATTTCTCCCACATGCTCAATGGACCTTGTGAACCAATGTGTACATAGTACACTATCCTGGGCTGCCCTTTCATCTTTTGGTTTAAATTCACCTCTCCTTAACCATTCCTGCATCAGATTCTGATCAACATGAGGATGTTCAAGGAGTTTTCTGTACCTGCAAATATGTTTATGCCTTTTCTATATTTCTTACTTTCTTATTTGATCCTTCTCCTTTAAATTCTTTATTTTTTTCTTTTTTTTTTTTTTTTTGGCACTTTCAGTTTGTGCCTGATTGTTTTCCCTATTATATTTTTTATTGTTTTCTAAATTAAGTTATACATTTTTTTAGAAGATAACATGGCTATTACAATACATAAATCCTGATACATAAATATTACAGAAAGTTTGAAATAGATAATAATTACACCAATGAAAATATAACAATCATAATACATAACTATTTACATAGGTGTCTGGTCATCCTAAAGGAATTAACGTATGTAATACAAATCATTTCAAGTCAATTAGAGTTGTTATCCATTTTCTCCAAGGTTTCTATTACTATTAACCAAGTATTCAGGTATGATGTACTTCTGTTAGTTCTTTTTTAAATAGTTTTAATGTCCATATGACACACAGTCATAGCAATCTTTTAATAGTTTTAATGTCCATATGATCCACAGTCATAGCAAGGTTTTTGAATTCTTTGAATGTAGGAGAAGTTTGTTTCTTCCAATTAATAGTGATTATCTTTCTAGCAAAAGAGAATAATGTCCATAAAATTGATAATCTGTTTCTCGTAATACATTTAGATATAGGTGAGTTGAGTAAAACCGTGGACTGTGATGTTTGCAGATGACATTGTGATGTGTAGTGAGAGTAGGGAACAGGTGGAGGAGACCCTGGAGATGGAGATATGCTCTAGGAAGAAGAGGAATGAAGGTGAGCAGGACTAAGACAGAATATATGTCTGTGAATGAGAGGGAGAATAGAGGAATGGTGAGGATGCAGGGAGTAGAGGTGGCAAAGGTGGATGAGTTTATATACTTGGGATCAACAGTTCAGAGTAATTGTGAGTGTGGAAGAGAGGTGAAGAAGAGAGTACAGGCAGGATGGAGTGGGTGGAGAAGAGTGTCAGGAGTGATTTGTGACAGACGAGTACCAGCAAGAGTGAAAGGGAAGGTCTACAAGAGGGTAGTGAGACCAGCTATGTTATATGGGTTGGAGACAGTGGCATCGACAAAAAGGCAGGAGTCAGAGCTTGACGTGGCAGAGTTGAAGATGTTAAGATTTGCACTGGGTGTGACAAGGATGGACAGGATTAGAAATAAGTATATTAGAGGGTCAGCCCAGGTAGGAAGGTTTGGAGACAAAGCCAGAGAGGCAATATTACATTGGTTTGGACATGTGCTGAGGAGGGATGCAGAGTATATTGGGAAAAAGATGCTAAGGATGAAGCTGCCAGGTAACAGGAAAAGAAGGAGGCCTAAGATAAGGTTTATGGATGTGGTGAGAGAGGACATGCAGGTGGTTGGTGTGACAGAGCAAGATGCAGAGGACAGGAAGAAATAGAAACAGTTGATCTGTTGTGGCGACCCCTAATGGGAGCAGCCAGAAGAAGAAGAAGAAGAAGAGTTGAGTAAAACCAATGATTTAGTTAAATTGAAGTTATCCTTAAATATAGTTTGAAAGAAAGAGTTTATATTATTCGAGTAGGTTTCAAGTTTTGTACATTCATAAAATACATGCTCCCAATTTGCACTTAATTCCCTTTCACATCTCCAACAACTTTCTTTTTTGTTATACATTAAAGCTAATTTATGTGGAGTATAAAAACTCCTATGTAGGAATTTCCATGAAAACAAGGGCCATTGTAATGACATTGTAGTATGTTTTGAGGATTTTAAAACTAGTTTTTTATCTTCATCTTGTGGGGGATTATTGTTAATATCTGTAAAATAGTTCCAATATGAGTCTTTGTGGTATACTTTCATTTCTTTAATTAATTTGTAAATAATAGATAAATATCCATTCCCTTGAAAAGGTTGGTTTATGATGGTTGTAATGTAGTCAACGAATTTAGGCATTTCATATCTAACATAATTTTGCATTACCTCTATTTTAATAGATATTGTCTCAGTGATTGTAATGTTAACCACATATCATTAGATATATTGCATTTTTCTATGAGATGTGTTGTAGATTCTATCTTGCCTTTGTCTAATAGTTTATGCTAGTATATTAGTTCACTTTCTTCAGTGTTTCCATTTTATTGACTTGAAGTGTTTCAAAGTTTGTAGATGTGTAAGCTATTGGGAAAAGTAAAAATATCCAAGATCTAACACTAGGATCTGAGTTTACTAATTTTTTGAATGTAGTTAGTGTATAAGATATATAAGATTATATTTTTATATTTTTGTTTTCCAATATGAATGTTTTTAAGATCCACTGGAAGATATTTGATACAATGAGTCAGTGTTCTTGCATATGATTTTGCATAGTTGCTAATTGTGTAATACTTTCCATATAGAGGAGTACGTTGTATTATGCCATAATGTAATATTTTTAATCACAGCTGATAGAGTATATAGTTCTATGTCTGAAAGGTTAATTCCTCCATCATCCCAGTTTGGTAAGTGATTATTTAGTGCTATTCGGGCTTTAAGTGGATACCATAGGAATTTTAAAATAATCTTATTATATTTTTGAATTATACCTTTAGGAGGTAGTAATGAAAATTCTTCAATAAGATATAGTAGTTTAGGGAAAATAATTGATTTAATCAAATACAGTCTGGCCCCCATTGTAAATAGAAATGTATTCCATTTAATAATCATTGTCTCTATTTTGTTTATTACATTTGTGTAGTTATATGTGATTGTAGAAATTTATTCCATTTAATAATCATTGTCTCTATTTTGTTTATTACATTTGTGTAGTTATATGTGATTGTGTTATTTAAGTCATGTGTAAAATAAACTCCTAAATATTGAAGTTTGTCTTCAGTAACAAGATATTTTGAGAATTTTTTTATTAAGAATGTTATTTGTTTTAGGACTCAGACATAATATTTTTGTTTTTTCTTCATTAAAACATAAACATGAGATTGTTTTGGAAATTAATCATAGTTTTAAATTATGCTTGTATAGAACTGTTTGCATTAGAGTTAAGAGGATATCATCTGCAAACAGTTTTAGTTTTAAGTGTAGGTTTTTGGTTACTTCTATATCTTTTATATTAACTTGAGATCTAATGTTTGCAAAAGGTTCAATCAATAATGCAAACACTAAAGGTGATAGCAGACAGCCTTCTTTGGTACCTTTTTTAATTGAGATAGGTCCTGATCTGTAAGGTCTTAGTTTGACATATGTTAAAGAATTTTCCTATAGGGTCGAAATTAAGTTTATAAAAGTTTTGGGAAATTTATATTCTTCTAATACTAATTTTAGATATCTCCAATTTACTGTATCAAAAGCACTGTTGATGTCTAAAAAGACTATGGTTAAATCTTTATTTTTATGTTTAGCATAATTTATTAGTGTTATAATTCTTTTAATGTTGCCATAAATGTTTCTTCCTTTTATAAAGCCTGTCTGATCCTCATATATTAGTATGGGGAGATAATGTTTGATTCTATTTGCAAAGATTGCCATAAACACATTATAGTCTATGTTAAGCAGTGATATAGGTCTGTATGATGAACAATTCTTGTCATCCTTATCAGGTTTTGCTATTGGAGATATTCGTGAATATTTCCATGAAGGGGGTGTGAATAGTTCATCTTTGGATTTATTATATACTTTTAAGAGTAAAGATAATGGCTGTCCTTACATTAATGGTCCGGGAGCCTTATTTTCTTTAAGTTTGGAAATTTGTGCTTTTAATTCTGTCATTGTTACTAGTTTGTTGATTATGTCAATTTGGTGTTGAGTTAATTTTTTAGGTATGTTTTTAGTAAGAAAAGATTTAATATCAGTTATTGAGGTATTATCTAAGTTTGATGTGTTAAGAGAACTATAATGAAGTCTAAATGTTTCTAATATGCTATTAAGGGCTCCCTATCAGATGATCGAAACACCATTTCCACGAATACAAAATGATCAACACGTATTGCGCGAACTACGAAAACACTGAACGTCCAGAACAGAGAAATCCGAAATGTCGAAGTGTTTTGGTTGGCCAGTCGGCAGTATAGATCTGTAAGGTAAGTGTGCAATATGTATGGACCTTAGGGTAGGGTACGGGTTAAGGTAAGTGTATAGACAGGTAATGTATGTAAGATTTAGTGTAGTGTTAGTAGTAGGGTTTTCTTAAATGTATTTATGTGTATTATTTATTTTGTTAGGGTATATCTCTGTAGGGGAACTATGCAGTAGTTACGGACCTTAGGGTTAAGGAGGGGTTAAGGATAGTGCATAGATAGTTGTGTATGTGGGGTTTAGTGTAGGGTTAGAGGTTGGGTTGTGGTGCTTTACTTTAGGGTTAGGAGTAGGGTTTGGTTAGTGTATGTATGTGGTTTATTTATTTTGTTTGGGTAGGTAGTATGTAGCGGGTGGTGGGGTTGGCTGATTATGACCGTTCGATGTTTTAAATTTCGCGGTTTAGTGCGTTTGGTCTATTCGCGGTTTGATTAATATATGTCGCTCTTTTGGTATTCGCTGAAATGGATTTTCACGGAACTGATATAGACCCGTTATTAAGATCTGTTACCACTTTATTTGCTTGTGGATTATAGACTCCTTTTATTTGTCTAGATTTAATTATTTTTCTTGTTCTATTGGTTAATTGTCTTTGGTTAAGAGAATTCATAGAATAAGAGTTTAATTTGATTTTCTCAAGCTTTATCATGGTTTTATAATGTAATATTTCTGAATATTTGTTATTAATTTGTGTTAATTCTGATAGGTTAGATTTACCTTTTTCTCATTTCTAATTTGAGATGATCTAGTTTAGTTTGTAGATTTATCAATTCTTTATTAAATTTCTTTTTCTTGTTAATATACCAATATAGTGATTTGCCATACATGATTTTAGTGAGTCCCAAATGTAAATTTCTGATATTTCCTCTGTGTTGTTTATATCTACGAAATATTTTATTTCATTAATGTAAAATTCTTTAAATTCATCTAATTTGGTTATGTATGAGGGTATTCTAGTAACAGGTAGAGAAAAAGAAGGTTGGGTATCTAATTCAAACAATATTGTGCAAAAATAAATACGTTAAACAAGAGCAAAACTAAGGACCAGTTCCGATATTTATAGCTAAATATTTTATTATAGTAACAATTGATAAGCGCTTTCGCTATGTAATAGCTTCAGCTATTACATAGCGAAAGCGCTTATCAATTGTTACTATAATAAAATATTTAGCTATAAATATCGGAATTGGTCCTTACTTTTGCTCTTGTTTAACGTATTTATTTTTGCACAAGTTTTTGTCTTAATGAGAGCATTTGCCTGTGTGAGCAGCATTTTTGTTTATTTCAAACAATATTGTGTTGTGATCCAATAGAGGACAAACTATAACTTTGAGCTTAACTTAGTTGTTAAATCATTAGAAACATAAACCCTGTCAATACGTGATTGAGATTTGTGTCTATGGGAATGGAAGGTATAAAATAATGAATTATGATCAGCAAAGAAATTAATGTCTTTAATAATTATTGTATCAATAACTTTCATTAAGGCTTTAGATGCAGGAGTTTTTTTTCGATTACAATTAGAATCAGAATCTTTATCATCTATAATGCAATTGAGGTCTCCTACTATTATTAAACTACCTTTTGCATGGTATATAATATCTTCTAAGTGAGTATTAACTGTTTTAATGCCATCCCCAGGTATCCAATATAGATTAACTAAGGTGTAGATTTTTTTATTTAGTTTGAGAGTTACTAAACAAAACTTTCCATTTAAATCTTGATATGTGGATATTATTTTGGGAGATAGTATAGAGTTTCTGATTAAAATGGATACTCCTATTTTCTTTGTTAAAACTGTGATGTTGCTAATACTCTATAATTATTAATATTTAATTTATTTATATCATCATCAATAAGATGCGTTTCTTGAAGAAATATCAATATGGGTTTGTATAAGTTCAAGTATTTGAATAAACTTCTCCTTTTGTTGTTATTGTTAAGACCGTTAACATTAATGGATAGACATTTCATATTTTATTTATATGTGGGAGTTTGTAGTAAGGTGTGCATTTAGTATATTTAATGCATTTAGTATTATGGAGGAAAGAAATTAGATATGTATGCAGTATGTTGACTTTTCTGTAAGACACCTACAAACCAAATCTAACATGTTTAAGAAAACTTTCCCCAATTAAGACAGTCAGAACGCCTCATGAATCAGCAGGGGGGGGGGTACGAACTTTCAGAACTTTCAGAACAATCATTTTCATGCCCCTGCACAGAGAGGCAATGGCCGAATGAACAGGGGGAACAACTATCGTCCATGGAGGGGGAGGAGACAATAGAGACTGATATTTCATCACAGTCTATACCTGACATTGTTCGAGGGGAAAGTTCCCCAACTTTACATATTGACCTCAACAGTACCGGAGACTTTAAAGTTTAAAATTATACTGACATTTCCTTGAATATAACTACTTGTGACCTCTTGGCAAAAGGTTTTATGTTTGTTCCTAGTCAATACTTAAACACTGTGAATACACTGGTTGATTTAAAACTTTATGTGAGGAAATGTAATTTACAGGTTTATTTCAAGGGGTAGAACAGGTATGTCAACCACTCAAGGTATCCAGTTCTTACCATCCCCCCACCCATCCTATTTTAGCATCCTTTGAGAGAGTTTGTGAACTCAATATTAGAAATCTGGGTAGCAGGTTTAGAAACAGTTTCAGTAGTAATTTAACTAAAGAAGAGAGATATGAGCTTAATTGTTTAAAACAACTATATGGCATCAGAATAATGAAACCATTTAAAGGGGGTGGGGTTGTCATTATGAGAACTGATGACTACATCAACAAAATGAAATCTATCTTGGAGACAGATACTTACTGTGAAAGTTCCTTATTGATGGTCTCATTTCAATCCACGAACTACACTATCTGACAATGGAATTTCCAATTACACTCACAATTTTTGGTTTTCCGAAACTCCATAAAAACATTCAACAACTACCCATGCGTTCCAGTGTTGATGCCCGGGGATCAATCATGCACCCCTTAGCCAAAATTCTGGATACTGAACTGAAGAAGTTACTTTTGGATGAACCCCACTTACGTATTGATTCCTGGGACTTCTTAAGGAAAATCAATAACACTTGTTTTAGATCTGACTTTTTATTTATTACAACTGATGTAGTAGATTTATATTCTGTCATCCCACTTTCCATCGGAGAGGAATGGTTTTGTGATTATTTGTTTTCTAAGGGAATACCCCAGGACAAAATCAATATGTACGAACAGATTTTGGATATGGTGCTGAGAAGCAACTTTATCTTGTTTGACAACCAGTATTATTTACAAACACAAGGGATTGCTATGGGTTCAGCATGTGGGGGGCTGTACGCCAATATCGTCATGTTGGAATGTGAAAAACGTACTTTGAAACAATCAACATATTTCCGATTCTGTCATACTTGCATGAGGTATTTGGATGACATGTTTATTTTATAGGAAGGCCCTAGAGACCAAATTGTTGCATTCATTAACTATATTAACAACTCAACCTCCTTTTTGAGGTTCACATATAGTGTTAATGCATGTGAAATTTCCTATCTTGATGTTCTGTTAAAGAAAGATCTGGAACAACAGAGATTTGTGGTTGAAATTTTCAGAAAAGAAACCTATTCTAATAGTTTTCTGCATTTTGACAGCTGCCACCCATTCACTCAGAAATGTACAGTTATTAAGGGGCAATGTGTGTGTGCAGCACGAATGGTGACAACCTGGATAGGTTTCACCAGAGAATGCCTTAACTTGAAGGAAATGTTCTTGAGAAGAGGTTATCTCCCCAATTTAATTGACAACATCATGAAGGAAGTTAGTGAGAAAAGACAATGTGGGTATTTTACACCAATTTTGGGCACCCCTAATACTGACCATCCCAATTTGACTGGGTTGAACATAACTGAAACAGTCACAGACACTGTTGTGAATGACCAAACAATTATCCATAACCAGGAAATATATAGGGGGCATCATTCCTCTGGGTCTGAAGTAATTAATCATCACACAAATTTTTCAACTGTCTTCTCAAATGATGCATACACTATTAAATATATTCTGTGTAAGAATTGGAATTTGTTGAGTAGTGACAGAGAATTTTTTAAAATCTTAGGAGGAAAAACCTGTATGTGTTTTCAAGAAGGGCCCTAACTTGAAGAACATTTTCAAACGTAATAATGATGGAATCTATAGGAAGGGTCAGATGATTAAGTGCGGGGCATGTAAATTTTGCCCTTTCATTTTGGAAGTCAGTGAATGTGAAATTAATAGAATGAAAATAAAAATACCTGAGAGGTGTAGTTGTTTAACTGAAAGAGTGGTCTATTGTGCTTTATGTTACTTTTGCCCATGTTTTTATGTGGGGAAGACGGAACGTAAGCTTAAAAATAGGATCAGCGAGCACCTGAGGAATATAAGGGATGCTAGTGATGTGAATGCACTTGCTAGGCACATTAGTGAGTGCAACAATCACCAGTTAAAATTTGTAGTACTTGAAGTCCAAAAAAAAACATAATGGGGGGCAGCCTGGCCATATTTACTCGAAAAAGCTGAGTTGCTATGGCAATTACGATTTGATGCCACTCATTGGCCAGGCTTAAATGACAGCCTTTCCATAAGCAGTCTGCTTAAATTAAGGGCTCTTGAGAGGTGAAACATTCTCTTTAGATATGAATATGGTGCAAACATTTTTTTTCTTTTTAAATGGCCTTCATACCTGTTATATGTATATGTACATGAAATTTATTCATTTGTTCCTAATGGATTTTTAACTGTATGCATATTTTACTTATATGTTTTTATATGCATATATATTTTTTCAAAAGCATCTTAAAAGCATTTATATGTGTATATATATATATATATATATATATATATATTTATATACACACATATTTACATATTTATTCTTGTGTTTATAATACATAGTTTAGGGTGTTGACATTTGCACAATCAGTTTTTATATGTATTTTTATATATTTTATATTTTGATATTTATACTGTTTTGTGCTGAAACATTTATGTGTAGTGTTTCAGACTTCTGTTCCAGAAGACTGTTTCAGACTTGGGAGTGGTTTTCACGAATCCAGGAAGTGATGTCATGTAAGATTTCCTATTTAAAACAGTTTACTTCCTTAATTTCCTTGTATCTGATGAAGTTCCTGCTTTTATTTTTGGAACGAAAGCGGTTATACCTTCTTGTTTGTCTGACTAAAGAAAGCATCCTTGTACTGAACTGGACGTGTTGGCTTGATTTATAGCACACATTGGAATATTTCAGGGCTCACTGGCTCTCATTGTCTGCATACTGCTTGTGCAATGATTTTTTTTTATATATGAAACGAGCTGTTAGTTGGGTTTCTAACCTTAAAATGAGTCCCATGCAGAAAAGCAATGTAAATACTTCTTTCTGGTTCGTTTTCATCTTTCTTGCTGTTGAAGATTGCTTGCTTTATTTAATTTACTCTACGTCACTTGTATTTCTTGTAATATTAATGCATTTATGTTTCGAGAGTGTCTGTAATGTTTCCAAGATGTCCAAGGCTTTTCTCGACATCTTATTTGAAGTCATCATCTATTTGACCATTAACTTCATGTCCGAGGTGGGCAGCAAGCTTGCATCAGGTTGAATTTGCGAATTGAAGATTTATAGGTTGCACAATTATCTCGTGATGCTGACAGGAAGGAGATCCTGCTAAAAAACTTGAAGCAGAGGCAATTTAGGTAAGTCCTGAGTGCATTTTCAGTGGGAATTCGGGGATACAACAAATTAACAGCCCTCCAATGGCCAACTGCATGCTTAAAGCCGAAAATGCCTCCACAATGATATTTCAAACACTTCCACTATACTACCAATGCACCATCTTACAAATACATTAGTTCAGTTGTTATTCAACAAAACTGCATCAGCAATGCAGCTGTACCTCATCCAAATAACCCATCAGAGCATCATTTTTCAGCAATTGTCTTTTAAACCTTTTACTCAATACAGTGTCATACACTTTTAATTTGGGTCCAGCTCAAATAATAGTTTGCTATTTATCATCATACATTACATTTCATTCTACTGACACCTCCTAAGACAAAACTGGGTCACAGAACCATACATCATACTACAGCAATCTACAGTCACTGCAATGCTTCAAGATTACATAAACAGATAATATTTTGTTGTGTTTTCAATAGTCATAGGCCATAGTATAAGGAGAGATCATGTTTATATATATTAATTAGAGTTTCTGTGGGACCCTTTTTAGTATATTATTTAAATTGATTTTAATTATATAACTTTTTTATAACTGAAGAAGAGAGAAAAAAAAGGTTAGTACTATAAAAAGAAGGTGTACCTGAATTATTTGGAGAGAATATGTTAAAGCACTTTCTGATTATGTTATTATTTCTTTTTTTTCATTCAATTTTCCCCTTCACATTCACTTTTCACATTTCTTTTCTTTGAATCCTAGATATATAAACATTGTAGCAGTATTATAGTAAAGTAGAAGAAAAATTATTTGTTTATTTATCCTTTAGTTTTGTCTTTTTTTGTTCTATTACTTTCCAGTCATTTTTCTCTACATTTCTTTTGGGAGTGCTATTTGTCCAGTCCATAACTTCATCTTATTCAATAATGTTGTTGCTGAATAAGTATTTTGTTGCTGTGTCCAATGAGTCAAAAAGTTTGATATCTCCTGGAAGAAAGATTTTCAGCCTAGCTGGAAATAACAGATGTGTCTTCAGTTGTTTTTTTTTCTTCAGTGCTTTTATGATGGGGTAAAATTCTCTTCTTTTTGATACTATTTTTGAAGACTAGTCATTATCAAATCTGATAAGAGATCCTTGGCAATTTATTGGGGAATTTGTCCACGCTGTTCTTAGGATTAATTCTTTATCCTGGCTGGAAAATGTTTTATAATGATGGATCTAGGCTTAGGTTTAGTTAAAGTGTATGCTTCTGAATTTGTTAAAGATCTATGGCCTCATTCTATGCCATAGGAAAGAAATTGTGGTAATTTAAGTATTGTTGGTATCCATGTAGTAAGGAAATTAATGATATTGTCACTTTCTGTTTTCTCCGGGAGCCTATATATATATATATATATATATATATATATATATATATATATATATATACGCAGGTTATTCCTTCTGGATCTATTTTCCAGGTCATCAAGCTTGTCTAAAAGGTAGTTGTTTTGTTTTAGTAATAGTTCTGTATGATGTTCTTCATCTGATCATCTTTTTTTCCATTTCATTTACTGATTGTTCCATCTGTGATATTTGAGATTTTTGTTGTAAAACAATTTCTTGTATATACTCTAGCTGTTGAGAGCATTTGTCTTTGAAGGAGTCTAATTTATTGACCATTTTGTCTATTTTCAAGGAAAGATCCTGTGAGTTTGACAGAAGAGACTGCAATTCCTTCTTGAGAGCAGAATCTTGAAGAGATGCTTTACTATGACTCATGCTGGTAAGGTGAGTGAAGAATTCTTGTCAAGTTGATTATGACAGGAATATTTGTGAGAATTATCTCCAAAAGATTTTAAAAGATTTCCCAGTTGTTTAGATGTGGATTAATAATAAAAGTTCAAAAAAAATTTTTTTGAGATAATGTCCTGTCAGAAATATAATTCAGGTTAGAGAGCTCTTGAGAAGTGCTGCTACCAGTTCACCATCCTGGCCACACCCCTCTCGGTGCCTGATTTTTTAATACTTTTGGTTTGATTTCCATTTCCACTTAACACCGATATGCTTCTGCTAAGCTAAGCAGGGAAGTCATCTTAGACTTGTTCTCTTCATGTTTTCGAACTTTCACTTTGTTTGGATCTGGTGAGGTCAGCAGATATGCATGCAGTCTTATGATTGCAATTTGCAGCTCTATACATGTAATCAATTTCGAGAAGGCCCATGCATCCTTCAGAATGAGGAATACATAATCTTGGGATACACTGATTTGTATATATCATTTGATAAGTGTGAAGCATGTTTCTTCTTTTCCTGTCTAATTGAGCTAATAACTTTTGGGGCCAGTCAGTCGACCCAAAACTATAAGTTAGAACAGGAAGAGCAAATTGGTTTATAGCTTGAACTTTGTTCCTAGATGTCAGGGCTGTTTTCAGTATTAAGTTTTGCCTTCTAAAATATTCCTTAGTGAGTTTTATTCAAATTTTTTATATTTTATTGTCGATCCTTCACCAGTTCCCAAATATTTATATACTCTTTCCTGTTCAAGTTCCTTTATATCACACTCCTGGTTCAGACTGATATTTTCTTGGTGCTGCAGCTTTCCTGCATTAAATGTTGCTTCTGCACAATTATCAAGACCAAATGGCATTCATATATCATTTGAGAAAGTTTTGACCACTTGCAGTTGTGCCTTCAGGAAATATACAGTTTGAAATCATCCACAAAAGAAGATGAGAAGTCTTTATACTTTGTTGTTTTCTGGGAGCCAAATTGTAACCATGACCTAATCTGTTAAGTAGACAGCGTAATGGGTTAAGGGCAAGACAAAAGAGCAGCAGTGACAGAGAGTTACCCTGGAATATTCCCCTTTGAATTTTTATCCCTGCAATAATAATTTGTCCTTTATCTTGGCTTAGCTGCAAAGTGGTTTGCCACTGTTTCATGGTTATTGTAATATAAAAAATGAAAGCAACATGGATACCAGTAAGACAAGGCGATATCCTGGACAGTCAGAACAGTTTATTGCTCACACACTTAACAACGAGAAAGTAGAATTAAAAACAGATTAGATTCCACAAATAAAACACAAATACTGAGCGCTTTCACCCGCTCGACTACCTGTGGGTTTCTTCAGAGTACATTAAACAGTTCTCTGCACCAGTCTTATATACTAACTTGATAACTTGTTAGTAAGTTGTTAATGGAATAATTGAAATAATTAAACAGCCATTTAAAGCATATTATTAAATTAAAAAATGTTCTTTCCTTTTTCAAAATGACCTAAGGTCCACAGTACTAAATAGTGTGTTTAACACTTTATCATTATTATATCATATTATGTTATATGAAAATCTAAATAAATAAGAATAAAAATACACAACTATAAATGTTATGTTAAGAATGTTAGTAGGAGGTACATACAGATTCTCTTAAGGTATTGATGTTTTAATTATTATAAGGATTTGTAAAGTTTGTTATTTGGTAAGCCTTTTTAAGCTTTTGTGAGGGCATAAAACAACAATATATATCTGTGCATCTTAGTCTCTGTATAAAAGACATTATAAATATTTTAAATATTTTAAATATTTTAAAAATACATTATAAATACATTGTAAGTACATTGTAAAACCATTGTATATAATAAATATGAAAAATATGAAAAATAATGTTAAATAAATAAATAATTAAATAATTATTTAATTATTATTGGTTTATAAAAAATATTATTAAAAAAGTGTAATAAATATGTGTAAATATAAAATTGTAAAAATGACAAGAACTACGTATATGCTATATATGTTAATCAAATGTGTCGAAATATATGGACTCAGTGGTGATCCCTAAGCACAATATTGTAAAATTGTTGTAAAATTGTGATCAAACTCAAATCACACACAAATGGATTTTTGCTTGAGAATACTTGCAATACTAATGTGCCCATTCAAACCTGGTATTGTGCCAGCATTGAAACGAAGTTGCCACAAACATTCTTTTGTTAAAAGCAGGTTATCCAAATCCCTTTCCTTCTCCCAGGGGTTGTATATTCTATCTATAATAAAGAAGATGAATCTTTTAAAATTAATGTTTTAAAATTAATGCATGTAGTACTGTGCATGTAGAGAGCATTAGTTTCTTTTTTCTTTTTTAAGGGGATTTGGATAACCTGCTTTTAACAAAAGAATGTTTGTGGCAACTTCGTTTCAATGCTGGCACAATACCAGGTTTGAATGGGCACATTAGTATTGCAAGTATTCTCAAACAAAAATCCATTTGTGTGTGATTTGAGTTTGATCACAATTTTACAACAATTTTACAATATTGTGCTTAGGGATCACCACTGAGTCCATATATTTCGACACATTTGATTAACATATATAGCATATACATAGTTCTTGTCATTTTTACAATTTTATATTTACACATATTTATTACACTTTTTTAATAATATTTTTTATAAACCAATAATAATTAAATAATTATTTAATTATTTATTTATTTAACATTATTTTTCATATTTTTCATATTTATTATATACAATGGTTTTACAATGTACTTACAATGTATTTATAATGTATTTTTAAAATATTTAAAATATTTAAAATATTTATAATGTCTTTTATACAGAGACTAAGATGTACAGATATATATTGTTGTTTTATGTCCTCACAAATGCTTAAAAAGGCTTACCAAATAACAAACTTTACAAATCCTTATAATAATTAAAACATCAATACCTTAAGAGAATCTGTATGTACCTCCTACTAACATTCTTAACATAACATTTATAGTTATTGTAATATAATTGATCAGTGTAGGGTATATCTTATACATCTGCATATCTGCACTCCTTTATCCGCAAATGTGGGATTCTGTCAAATGCTTTTCTGAAATCTATCCATGTCATACTTTGATTATTCCCCTTTTTACAATTTTCCATTATGACTTTATTTAACAACAAATGATCCTTTGTTTCATATGACTTTCTTTTGTTACCCTTTTGCTCTATTGCAGTGATTCAGTTTTCTTCTAAATTACTATAAACTCTGTCAGCATCAATTCCAGCAAATAGTTTATACATCTTTAGAAGGCAAATTATTGGTCTATAGTTTTTAGGATAGCTTGCAGGTTCAGTCTTAAGGAGGAGTACCATTTTTCCTGTTGTTAACCAGGTTGGTATCTGTTCGGGGTGTGCACATAAGTAGTTATTTCTCAGGGCTAAATCTTTGTGTAAAGATGTTAATACTTTTAGCCACAAGTTAGTTACTGCATCTTTGCCTGGGGTTTTCCATTAAGGATATTTTCTTAATTTTGTTTCAATTTCTCTGGCTGTTGCTTCATCCTATTTCATATCCTGTACATTTGAACATCTTACTGTTTATTTTACTTCTGTCCATTTAGAATATTTGTTATGTTCCACGGGGTCTTCATTGATATTGCTCCAAAATGTGTCTGTTTCTTCTTTTTTGGTGGTATTTCTATTCCTTTTGCTTTGTTTCCCAATTCTCTATAAAACTTTTTTGGGTCATCAATGAATTGCTTATTTTGTACATTTTCTTTATATTTATCCCCCTCAGCTTCCCAACAAAAATCCCCAGTAGACATTGCTAATAACTTCAGCAGCTTCTTCACAGAGACTATCCAGTCTCTAGCCAGCCAACTCTCTCCCAATGGCTCTAATTCTAATGCAGCCACATCCAGTACTCAAACATATTTTACCTTCCAACCTGTTCCTACTCAACTTATTCATGCCCTACTTAAGAAACTAAGACCCACCACCCTGGCTGCTGACCTCCTTCCAGCAGACTATCTGCAAAAGGCTGCTGACACCATAGCATACTCCATCTCAAGCTTGATCAACAAAGCTATATCTGAAGCTACTGCACCCACTATATGGAAAATCTCCCATGTCATACCTCTCCATAAAGGAGACAGTTCCACTGAACTGTCAAACTTTAGACCCATAGCTATTCTGTCACCTCTAGCTAAAATTATGGAAAAGCGTGTACTCATACAGCTCATGCACTACCTTATACAGAACAAGCTGTTGTCCAACTTTCAGCATGGCTTTAAGCCACACCATAGTACTACTTCTGCCCTCCTCTCTTTCTCTGATGTCATTGACCACAACCACAATAATAACAAACTCTTTCTAGATCTATCCAAGGCTTTTGACATGGTTGACCACAAAATGCTTATAAATACCTTGAAGACCTTCATCCTTACACAACCATGCACTCCAGTGGTTTCAATCCTACCTGCAAGGCAGGCAACAGGCAGTCCTATGGTAGGACAAGCTATCATCTCGCCTACCCATCACATTAGGAGTCCCCCAGGGCTTGATACTAGGACCCCTTCTTTTCTCCATCTTTATCTACCTGTATTCAATACGCAGATGACTCCACCTTGATTTGTTTTGACACCTCACCAGCTACTTCATTCACATTAACCCAAAATACCTTCAATACAGTGGAAAAATGGCTCTCCAATCAACATCTATTCCTAAACCCCAACATAACTAAGCTGCTCCTCTTCTCCCCTACACATGCAAGACCCCCCTGCCATCCTTCAACATAACCACTAACAATGGCACTATTATCTGCCCAGAAGCCTAAACTAAACTAATGGGTGTCATAGATGATAATAACCTGAAGTCTGATCCATATATCAATCAAACTATCAAAACCATTAATAAAAAAATGGGTCTCTCTACAGAATCAAACCTTTCCTTCCTCCATTTGCTAGAACTGCAATTGCCCGTTCCCATCTACTATCAACTCTTCTCTACGCCTCACCTCTATTCTCCAATTTAAACAAAACAGATCTTAATAAACTATCATCCTGTTATAACCACATTGCCATATTTGCTACTGGCACAGCCTACTGGACACACCACTGTCACAACCTAAATCACCTCGGATGGCTTGAACTGCCTAGCCTACTGCAGTTCAACCAGCTAATAGTGGCACATAAAGTCCTTTACCAACCAGAAAATACACCTGCACTAAAAAATATTATCAGCCCCTACACCAGCACCTGGCCACTGCGAACATCCACTAGACTCCTAGTTCAAACATACAAATCCAACTACTCATGTTGGAAAAACATGTAACAGACTCCCAGCTGACTTGACCCTAGAACCCTCACTAGCTCGATTCAAAAACAAACTCAAGAAATACTTCAAAACTCATTGGTTGCGCCCTTGCACTAACCCCGACTAGTGACCTCTCTATTACTTAGGTGCCTTACCTTCCACTACTTCTAACTTTTTTCTACCACACCATTTCAGGAAGGGTCAGTTGTATAACTGCTGCTCAGTGTGTCTTAAACTTGAATGTAATGTTATGTATATATAACTTTGAAAATGATGTTATGTTTTGTAAAATGTTTTATAATAAGTTAGTACTATATGTGCTAAATGCTGGTACTGCTTATGGCTGTAATCTGCTTGAAACTAGCATTTACTAAATGTTCAATGTGTATTATTATCTTGGAGTTTTTCTCCCTGGGCCTCCGCTGAAAATGGACATATATCCAGTCCGACTATCCTAGTCAACAAATGTAAAGCAAAAAAAAAAATAAATAAAAAAAAAAAAATAAATTGTCTGCAGATCTTCTACGTTTTTCTGCCTCTGCTGATATCTTTAGTTTATTATTTGTAATAGTGTACAATAGATCCTTTTCTTTTCTAATACTGCACATTGGTTTTTATCATGTCTATCTTTTTAAGTACTTTTGTTGCCCTTTTCTCTCTTCTATACTTTTCTAACAGTGACACCTTTTATCTTAATTGCTTTATAGTTTTCTCTTTTCAGTACAAAAAATTATGGCATTTGATTTCTTCCCGTCCTTTCTCTTATTGCACTGTATTTGTGTGATAAGAATTTATCTGTTATTAATTAAGCTGCACAGTAATATAACCTATTTACTTCTGTTATATCATATGAATTTCTGTTAATAGTCTTGATTACTGCGTTCATTTATTTTATCAGAGTTCTAACATTTTGGGTCTTATTGACTTTCTGTGATCTCTTTCTTTCATTGATCTTAAAATGTTTATTTATTTCTATTAAATCAAGCAACTTTTTCCTTAGATCATTTTCTTCTAAACTGAGTGCACATTCTTTATTCTTCATTCCTGTAAGCATTCTACAGAAAGTTCCAGAACATCTTCAGCTACATCATGCGCCATCACTTGCTCTTTCATGTGGGAACTCACTGGCGTATCACTCTATAGCATTGACTGCATCAGAGTTGCCACTGTTTCCTGCTCCTTCCCTTGCTGTGCTAATCCAACTGAATTTTTGTACTGATTTCGTACTAAAAGCTGCAGAGTATATTTCTGTGGCAAGGAATCCGATGATTCCTGTTCCACCTGTTTCTCCGTAATTTTTGACTCATTGTTCCATCATGCTGTGATATAATGAGAGTTGGATTTTTTACACTAAATCCTTCACTTTCCAGTTAATCCATAACTTCGGTTTCAATTTCTTTAAGTTCTCCACTGCTAATCCTGTTTTCCACTTCCCCCCTTTGTTTTCTTATTTTTGTGTTGTGAAATCTTCCATATCTGGATGTTTTTGCCTATATTTCTCTTCAGATAATTTCCTTCCTGTATACTGAGTTGGAGTCCCTGGATGCTTGAATGTGTGTTTTCTTTTTCCCCTGCTAATTAAAACCTGATTTTAATCAGACATCTTTAGTTCAATGGCTATTTTGAATCAACAGAACTTTCCCCATAAGAATTCAAGGATAGGTGTCCTGTCAGTATCAAGTACAGCTTAGGCCACAGACTTCCTCTTTACAGACTTCACCTGTGTGTATCTCCAGAAAAGATGCCCCTCTAATCTGCGTCACTTCTGGAGGTAAGACAATAATGCTGAGAGCTAGTTCACCTCCACAAGTCACAAATCAGACACCCGTTATCCCACAATTACAATGCTTACCACTGAACCACCCTTTTTCCATCCTCAATCTCTGGATAAATCCATAAAAGGGGGAGAGAAGTCCTACAGGTACCTAAACTTGCCCAACTTGAATAATGCTTTTGGAGCTCCTTAAGCAAAGCCTGTAGATGGCAGCCTTACCACAGCAATGCTACGTGGGTGATGGTGCTTAAAATACAGGCTTCTAGCTTTGATCATGTAGTACCCCAAATAAAAGAGCTTTGATAATCTATTGTACTGCAAACAATCATGCTCATAGGCTACAAACTCACCAACCCCTGCTTTACTGAGGCTAATATTTGCCTTCTAACTTTATTTCTCTTCCTATCTCATATAAAGTAAGTACATAGTAACTGCTTTTTATGCAAATACAGGAAAGGGAACGGGGTAGATTTTAGCTAACTAAAAGATCTTAGTGCATAACCCCATTTCAAGAATATTCAGTCTTTCCAGTGCTGAGAGAATTTCTTCCATATACGCCCTTACACTATTAAAGACAATCATAAAGGCTTAAGTCACAAGATAATCCGATGGCTTTATACAGTTGCTACACAAAGGGAAGAAAAACTTCTGTCTTGCCTGTTTCAGGTGTCCCTTCTTGATGGCTGCTGAGCCTAAGGGATCTAGCTGCCCAGACAGATCCATGGCCCAGCTTGCCCCCAAACATTCATTTATTAATTCCTTATCATGGTCAAAACATGCTGGTCTCTAAAAAAAGAAAAAAAAAATACTCTGGTCTCCAGCCTTCTGGCTCACACCCTGGACCACAGCTGACTACAAATTCAGCATAGCCATGGGAAGATCATTCACATTATTGCAATCTGTACGCCAGTCTGCTCAGTAAGACCATAGTGCTAAAACTCTTAGCCAATTTCCAACCTCTCTTTACAGGTCCAGTCAACCACCACATCCAATGTCCCTACGTCCCACCTCAAGATTTTGAGATTTTGTCTCAGATGCAGTACTGCTTGCTCACTCTTCTGTGATACACGTCTACTCACTGATGGCAATAATAATGACAGTAAAAGATGCAAATACCAGTATCTGAATAGTGGCAGTATCGCACAAAGAAAAGCTTGAATATGATTCAAGGATGTAGTGATATCGTATCTCTCAACTGTACAGATTTTCGCAAAATGTCCAGATTTTTGCCTCATATTTTTGGTCTGTTTTACAGAAAATTGTGGTTTTCTGGCAAATTAATGGCAAATTATTAAAGACTGAAGTTAGAAAATAATGGCAGACATTTGAGTTTCACACTTCATACCCTTCAAAAAAGTCATGCTAATGCAAAACCTGCTATTCTATCAACTTTCTAAGTTTGCAAGAGCAGTAGTTACAGATGGTCCCTAGTTTTGGGCCTTTGTCCCACTTTTATTCATTGCTTTGTCCAGATTTCTTGCTCTAAGAGGTTGAGAGGTATGATATAAAGCCTGACAAAGTAATACTTGAAAGGAAAAGTGGTGTGGGAAGGTGAAGGTAGGAGTGAACAAAGGAAACAATCTTAGTAAGATGACCATGGGAAAAGATAGGCAGCAGGAATGAAACATTAAAACAAACAGTGGTAGAGAGTTATACAGTATCGCAAAGAAAGAAAGAAAGGTGCAAGTACATGGCAGGTTGACAGGTATACGAAGCAAATATATCAGGAGAGAGGAAGGCAGAAAGAAGATGAACTCCAAGGGAAATCTAAAAAGTGAACCTATGCAATCGAACAATACCTGAAACAAGGCAAGTGTGCATCCAAAAATGTTTCAAGGAAAGCAACCAGTGCCTGAACCTTCAAGCCAATGCTCGTTCTCACCAAAACACACAAAACAGGCACCATAGGGGTATACAGAAATAATCTTCCACCACAGACCAGGGATCCACAAAATAATAAAGTTAATAGTTTAATTCAACACTCAGATAGCACAAAACAAAATAAAATGCATTAACAGAGTCACAGCTTTTTCATCCTTTCTTAGGACTTCTTCAGAAATCAATTCCTTCCACATTTGCTCGTAATTTATACACTGAATCCTGCCAATTAATTAAAAACAATCATCCTATTATTGAAAGCGAGATCTCAAATTCCTCCTATAAGGAGCTGCTGTATTGTATTATATCCTACTTCAAACTACCCATTACATAAAATTAAAGTTTCATACCCTATTCCTATTTACACACAATATGTTTAACCTTGTACTGAGAGACAGAAAAAGAAAAGAGCATATAAATAGTCTAATATTCTTAAAACTATCAACTACTTACTATATACATATTATAACAGAAGAAATCTAAAACTAATGAATACTACCCTCTAGTGTTAATCCTGTTTAAAACTAACCACTATAAAGCCTTTCATTAAAAACAATTGTCTGAAATATACTATTATAAATATATTTATAAAAATCAGCTATTAAATACTGCCTTCTAATGTTCGATCCTAAAAAGACTAAGCAATGCTAAATCTTCAAAGGTTCATAGGTGTGTACTAGGCTAATGGCCCTGGAGCCTTTACAAACTTAGCCCATAGGATTACCCTGGCATCGTGCCACCCAACCTTAGTTCCTAGTGACTCTGTTGAGTAGAGCCACTGGAGTGATCCCCGGGGTGAATTTTCTATTTCCCATCCACTCATCAAGATTTCTCTTGAAGAGGGCCAGTGAGGTGCTCTGCTTGACATGTATGGGAAGTCTATTCCATAGCATGGGCAGTCTCTGGGATATGAACCTGTCCATCCAGCATGTTCTGTTGATTGTGGTAATGAGATTGAGGTGTGGTGCGGAGAGATTGGGATTTCTTTAGATGTAGCATTTCTAACAGAGCTGGGTCAGACATGTTTCATATATAATATGAAATATAATTACTTTAAATTATTTATAAAAAATCAACAAGTATTATTGTTAAAAAGCATATTAAATAACATAAAATAAGATGTAAAATCTATATTTTATAAAAAAGAAAAGCATTTGGTTACAATCTAGCAGACCTAAGTTTTAAAACCAGAACCAAAGAAATATTTTCATTCAACCCTGGAGATTTGTTGGCTTCCAAAATAAGCTGCCAATAAATCTCATGGTATTTTAATCTCGCCTCCCGTTGTGCACCTCTCTCATCTTGTAAAATTTCTTCTAGCACAAAGAATACAAAACTGGTTTCACTGCATTTTAGTGCATGCTTATATAATGCATTCATTATATCTTTCTATCGAATGTCATAGAGATGTTCGTAAATTCTTCTTTTTAAATCCCGTTCTGTCTTTTCCAAATAGAATGCTACACAGTTCTTACACTGAACCAGAGACCACTCCCTTACTATTACAATTCATATAACTGTTAGCTTGTATGTATCTATCTCGGCTCTGTATATAAATACTTTCTGTATTACTAATAAGGGGACATTGGGCACACCTCCCACACTTGTTTGTACTTTTTCTTCTTTTTGTACTTTCCAGTCCATTATATTAGTCCATCTCTAGATAATTTTTATTATTCCAACTCTTTTTATAAGAAAAATGTAATGGTTGTTTAAATATCCTTTTCAAGTCTGAAAACTTTGCAAACATATTCCAATGTTTAAACATTCTATTTTCGATAATGTTAGTGTCTCTATTAAAATTCATAATACATGCCCCTTTATGTACATTGCTATCTTTTTCCACAGTCCCAATATCAATACCTTTACTTTGCCCTTTATTCTTTAAGCTAATGTCAACATTGCCTATTAAGGGGCTATATCTATTTTTTCTCCCTTCTTTCACTTCATTTATTACTTCTTCTATTAAGTTAACTGGATATTTCCTCTTTACAAACATTGTTTTTAACTTATCACATTCCTTTTTAAAAATCCACCTCATCCGAGGTCATCATAGATATTCTAATAAATTGGCCTTTCAAATACTTGTCTTTTGTTTAAATGGGTGGGGACTGGTAAAATACAAATATGAATTAGGAAATGCATGTTTTCTGTAAATTGTCAACTTAAACTCCTCAGTAGCTAAAACTTTATGTATCATTACAAGCAAATAGTTCACTAATTGTATTAGAGGTGAATCTAAGAAAGTCTGTAGTCCTATTAATATAATTTAGAAATTCTTTAAACTTATCATCTGTATACACCCAGAAGAAGGTGCATATGTCATCTAGGTGGGAGCACTACAGAATCCTGAAAGCCCCAAATCTTGAAGGCCAAAATCCTGAGACCAAAATCCTGAAAGTTCAAAATACTTAAAATTCAAAATCCTGAAAACTCGAAATCCTGAAAACACACAGGATACCAACACTTACTATATTCCAGCACAAGTACACACAGAAACAAATAAAATACAAATCATATTACTCTTTTCCAAGTATAGTCAGGGGGACAAGCCCACCTGCACCCCCCCATGTGGGGGGCTGCACCCCCCACCCCCTGCTACTTAAATATATCAACTCCGAGATTGCACTTAGTGTACTGAAGTGCAATCTTAGAGTTGCTATACTTAAGTAGCAGGGGGTGTGGGGGTGCAGGGGGGCTTGCCCTCCTGCATATAGTTGAAGGATAATATGTTTCTGTATGTACTTGTGCTGGAATATAGTAAGTGTTTGTATCCTGTGTGTTTTCAGGATTTTGAGTTTTCAGGATTTTGGTCTTCAGGATTTTGGGCTTTCAGGATTCTGTAGCGCTCCCCATCTAGGTATCTTTTGTACATACTCCCATACTCCAACACTTTGTAAATGGAGAATTAAAACTATACTTTTTCTCCCAAGTATGTAATATAATATTTGCATAACTTGGTGTGCAAAACACACTCAGTCTAACACCTTTTTCTTGTTTAAAAAATTCTAATCGAAATGTATAAAATTATTTTTAAGAACTAGCTCCATCAGTTCTAATAATACTCTAAAATCTCTAAAATTTAATTTTCCTTGATCTACCATAGCCTCTTCAAACCATCCCAAACCTATCTGGTGCAGCATACCATAAAATAAATCTAAAATATGAATAGTAACATAATATCTTTATTATATAATTTCTTTCTCCACCCCTTTTAAGAAATTCCAAGAATCCTTAAAAATTCATTCCTGATCTGTCCAAATTGTTTTTATTTTCAAATCTATATATTTTGCTATTGGATGTGTTTTAGATCCATTAGCTGCCACTATGGGCCTAAGTGGTGGATCTTTAGCATCTTTGTGCACTTTATGGATTCCAAAAATCGATGTTATAGTAGGATTATTCATCCATAAAAAAAATAAATGTATCTATAGCTATCATACCTTCCAGCAGGAATTCCTTTAAAGCAAAATCTATCTTTAAATATGCAATATTTATTTAATTTTAGAGATTCTTGAATATGCTTTTTCTTCTCCCAGTATTTCCTGCATTTTACTAATGGAAATTATATTATCATTTATCACCATCCCCCTCCTTTTTCCGACCTGATGACTCTAATATCCTTCTTCCTACTAACTTGTTCCAACAGCTGTTTTTCTTCTAAGGGAAGGTTGGGACTTATTTTACTTTAATAAGTGTATCTCGTAACTCCCTTTCTACTACTAATTCAATTTTTTTTAATTGAGGATGTACTGGAAGATTGTAGGTAATTTTTCTCTTAAAAAGTGCATCCACACTCTTTTCTTCTATTTCACTTGCAATTATTAACTCCAAATTATTTTTCCTGATAAATAACTTGAGATCTATTAACAATTTACTAATATCACATTTTTATTAGGTACAAATTTTAGTCCTTTCATAAACAAACTAAATATGTGTTGTCATGCTCTATTTTACTGTAATTAAAAATATTATAATTATTGTATGTAAACATACAACCTTTTTGTACAATCCAGTCCTCTTTTACAATTCTCAGTTCTTTACCCTCAGTCTTTCCCCTGTTTTTACCCTCTGTTGTAATTGTAATAGGTTACCAATCTGTTTTTTATCCTTTCTGACCTTCTTATGGGAGGAAATTCTAAAGGGTCATTCCAATCTAGGTTATTAAAGTTTTCTCTTCTACCATCATTCTCATTTCATGATATCTTCCTACTGGGGTACAATAATTTCTTCTATAAATATCTTGTCTTTTATTGTACCTATCCTCTTCCTGATTTACTCCATCTTGCATTTTAAAGGAGATGTGCCAGGCTAAAGGACTGGTGCATGGAAACCTGGCTAAAGCAGACATGTTTGCAGCTTTGGTCACAGCTGCATCAGAGAATAGCAACCAGGAGGACGATCAGACTGGCCGTGGAGATGTACAACACTCAGAGAATGGACAGCTCAACCTTTCTGCAGAGGACTTAAAAATCCATCTGGAGCTAAAGAGACTTGAATTGGAGGCCAGGCATTTGGAAACAGAAGCAGCAGAGAGACTGAGATGTCTACAGGCTGAGGATAATGAGAAACTGCTATGCCTGGAAGCTGAGGAGAATGAGAGGCAGAGGCAGCATGAAAAGGAGATGCTGACTCTTTGCCAGAGTCATGGAGATAATGGGGAAGGTAATAACCAGACCCCAGAAGCAGAATAGGTCAGTACATTTCTTCCACAGTTTACAGAGGGGGATAATTTTGATAGTTTCATTCATATGTTTGAGAGGGTCTGTAAATAGTATGATGTTGACCAAAGGCTCTGGGTACAGTTCCTGACCCCCTTACTCCATGGTAAAGCTGTAACTGTGCTGTCTAAATTATCTGATTGTTATTTTTTTGATTATACTGCTGTTAAGAATTGTTTGCTAGAATTTTTTAAGCTAACACCTGAGGCTTATAGGAAAAGATTTTGTGAGCATAGACACAAGGCAGATGAAAATGTGTGTGAATATGTTGTTGAACCAAGCACTTATTTTCATAGGTGGGTGAGTGGATGTCAGGTCACCACCTTTGAAGGGCTGGCAGACCTTTTGGTGAGGGAACAAGCCCTTAGCACTTTGGCTGAGGACATGAGCATCTGGATAGCTGATAGACAATGTGCTACTTCAGATGAGTTGGAGAAGAAGGGAGACCTATACCTAGCAAGCAGGGCGTCACTGCATAGGAAAGGGTCACCCAGTCCTACTCATGGGTCTAAAGGAACCCATGGTGGGTAGCCCAGACTGCCCCAACAGAATCTGCCAGTAGCAGGGGAGGCCACGAGTCTAGATACATGTCCAGGACTTAGGGTTAAATGTTTTGAATGCAACCAGTGGGGCCATGTGGCATATAGATGTCCATGGAGGCAAGGTGGGAAACAAAAGGTGAGGGAGCCAGTAAGTGGGGAGGACAAAATGCCAACAGTAGGCTGTCTTGAGACAACAAGGGCACCAAACTATCAACAGAGGTTATATCCTATTGTAAGGAATTGCAAAGAGGCCATTGCTAAGAGAGACACAGCCTCTGACATAACCATTGTAAACCTGCAATGGTTACAGAGGAGCACTATTGCCTGGGCAGTCTACACCAGTCAGAGCTTTAGGAGGGACCCCATTCCAAATACCTTTGGCTAGGGTTCACTTTGACTGGGAAGGTGGAAAATGAAGCCAGCAAGTAGGTGTGTTTGATGATATCCCTGCATATGTCCTGATATGGAATGATTTTGATAATGCAGTACCATGTGCTCATGCAGTTACATGCAGTCAAGCTTGGAGACAAGCATGTAGGTCTGGTAGCCTGGGGGAGACCCAGTCAGACCACACACTTACAGCCAGGACTGGTGAGGTGGTTACTTCAGAGAGGGAGCTACCCTATAGCTATGAGACTGAAGATGAGCCACAGCTGCTTGTTGGTACTGACAGTCCCTTGGACAGAGTGACTGCAAGGGCAGAGGTGAGTAGTAGTTCCCAGGCTGACAGTGAGACACCGCTGTAAGAGGATGCCGAACTTCCTGTGGAAGGGGAGCTGGAAGGGTTACAAAGAGAGAGTTGAGACAGCTTCAGCTCTCAGACCCTATATTACAAGGTCTGAGGCACGTAGCTAGTGAGGCACCTCACTTTCAATAGGGAGTGGACCCCAGAGGGAGGGCTAGAAGGTGAGATAATACAGCAGTTGGTAGTGCCTAGAGCCTACCATCTAGCACTTCTAGCCATTACCCATGATATTCCTTTTGTCGGTCACATGGGCATAAAACATACAACGAGATATATTATGCAGAACTTCTATTGGCATAGAATTTCCAGAGATGTAACAGGGTACTGCAGGACCTGTGAGCAGTGCTAAAAGGTAGGCAAGGCAGGAGACAAGGTGAGACTCCTTTGATGCCTTTCCCTGTGATTGAGGAGCCATTTCAGAGGGTAGCTATGGATATTGTGGGGCCTCTGAGTACCCCAAGTTCCACAGGCAAAACGTATATCCTAGTGGTAGCAGATCATGCTACATGTTACCCTGAGGCAGTGGCTTTATCCTCCATTGAGGCGGAAAAGGTGGCAAATGCTTTGTTAGAAGTTTTCAGCAGGGTAGGTTTCCCAAAAGAAATACTGACTGACAGAGGTGCCAATTTCATGTCAGACCTGTTGGCTTGTCTGTGGAAGTATTGTGGCATGAAGCACCTGAAGACCACCCCCTACCATCTTCAGACTAATGGTCTTGTTGAGACATTAAACTCTACAATCAAGTCCATGCTATGGGCATTTGCAGACCAGTTTAAGAGGGAGTGGGACATATATTTGCCCAATCTGTTTGCTTACAGAGAGGTTCCCCAGGAATCCACAGGTTTTTTCACCCTTTCAGTTGTTGTATGGACATAGGGTGAGGGGACCTCTAGATTTAATTCATGATGAGTGGGAAAGTGAGTGTGAATCTCACAAGGAGTCTGTTGTGGCATATGTCCTAAACATCAGGACAAGGCTCAGACAAATCATGGGCTTGGCCCAGGAGAACCTGGCAGAAGCCCAACAACAGAAAAAGGTCTGGTATGACAGGAATGCTCAAGCTAGAGAGTATTCTGTAGGGCAGCAGGTAATGGTTCTCATTCCTGTCAGACAGAACAAGCTGCAAGCAGCTTAGGAGGGACCCTACAAAGTGATATGGAAGATAAGTGATGTTAACTACATGGTAGAACTGCTATGCAGGAGGCAGGGGCCCAAACTGTACCATGTTAACATGATGAAATCTTACCATGATAGGGAGGCCCTTGTGCTGAGTATTTGCAGTGGATTTCAGGAGAAGTCTGAGGGAGATCTGGTGACTGATCTCCTCAGTGAGGCTCAGACTGACACCTCAGTGGAAGGGGTAGCAATGTCCAGCGGCTATCTCCTGCCCAGGTTCGAGAAATCTGAGCAGTGTTACAGGAGTTTGGGGACATGTTCACTGGAAACCAGGGTTCACCTACCCAGTACAGCACCAGGTGGATACAAGACCTCAAAGGCCTATTAGGCAGCCCCCTTACAGGGTGCCTGAGAGAGTCAAACAGACTCTGAGGGAGGAGATACAGGAAATGTTGAAACTAGGGGTAAATCAAGAGTCCAGCAGTCCCTGGGCCTCCCCAGTGGTGCTGGTACTGAAGAAGGATGGCAGCACCGGGTTCTGTGTGGACTACAGGAAATAGTCACACAGAGTCAGATGCTTACCCCATGCCTAGGACAGATGAAGCCCTAGAGCAGCTGGGTGGGGCTAAGTATCTTACCACCATTGATCTTACCAAGGGTTACTAGCAGGTGCCGTGACTCCCAGTGCTAGAGAGGTCAGCCTTTGTGACTACTTTTGGCATGTATGAGTTCACAAAGATACCCTTTGGGATGAAAAATGCCCCAGCAACTTTCCACAGGCTGGTAGATCATATCCTAGCAGGAGAGTTTGCTCTTGCTTACCTAGATGATATTGCCATCTACATCCATTCCTGACAAGAGCAGCTTCAGCATATCAGGGAGGTGCTGGGCAGACTACAGAGGGAAGGGTTGACCATTAAGTCCAGTAAATGTCAGGTGGGTATGGCAGAAGTCTCCTACCTGGGACATAGAGTGGGGAGTGGTAAGATCAGGCCAGAACCTGCCAAAGTGGAAGCCATTCAGCCATGGCCTGTACCTGTTACCAAAAAGCAGGTGAGGGCATTCTTAGGGACAACAGGGTACTACAGAACGTTCATCTCCAGTTATTGTACCATAGCTGCTCCCTTCACAAACCTGACAAGGCAAAACAGGCCAGATAAGGTAGTGTGGACCCCAGCATGTGAACAGGCATTCCAGATGCTTAAAGAAGCTTTGGGAGGACCCCATGTGTAAGCCAGTCCAGATTACAGCAAAGATTTTGTTGTGCTGGTGGATGGTTTGAACCATAGGGTGGAGTGTACTTAGCCAGATTTCTTCAGAGGGAGAAGAGCACCCAGTGGTTTATCTCAGTCGTAGGCTCCAACCCAAGGAGGAATGCTATGCAACTGTAGAAAAGGAATGTCTAGCCATAGTGTGGGTACTGCAGAAACTTCAGCCTTATATGTATGGAAGGAAATTCACTGTAGTTACAAATCACAATTCCCTTAACATGGTTGCATCGAGCCAGCCAGCAAAATGCCAAGTTGCTAAGATGGAGCATAGGGTTGCAAGCATATGATATGTCAGTGCAGCACCGCAGTGGGATTAGCAATGCCAACACAGATGGGCTGTCTAGACAGGGAATAGAGTAAGGTATACCCAGATAGACCTAACCCTCTCAAGTAATGTTTCTCAAAGGTCACTTGAAAAACTAGCTTGAGTTCTCTGGGGGGTTGGGATATGTGAAGGCTAGATAGAATTTTGCAGATAATTCTATGTCATTGTAAATATTAATATAATCCACAGGCTTATTTTACAAATGTAAAGAAAACTAAATGTAAGAAAACTGTGTTATATACTGAACTTCAAAAATGTAACCACAGTGCACCTTGCTGGAAGAAAGCTGTTAAGTAAAGAATTACAACTATATTTGATCTCAAACTTGGAGACAGGATGTCTTGGCTAGCAAATTATTTCTATTGTTATTACGACAGAGATCGTTGCTAGAATTTACATGAAAAAGTGTCTTGTATTGCTGTGGCTTCCTGGCCAGGTGCAGCTTACAACGAAATATAAATTTTGAGTTTCTTTTAGCCTGCGAACTAAAAGAGAAGTGATAAAAATGATGTACTGTGAAATGACTCAGCAGTACTGGGCATCATCAATTTAAGACTTTCTCAGAGAGAAAGATTGAAATTTTGGATTTTGACTGAAGCTGACAACAACTCACTAGCACTTTGCCTTCTAAGTAAAATTATTTAGGACATAGTTTCTCTTAGAGTTAGATAGAAATATAGACAGATTAGCCTATCTGTTTTCTATATTTCTGTCAGACTATCCAGCAATGTTGTTTTAAAGTTTCCTGTGATCTCTGAACTCTTGATTAGCACTGCGTTGAATTGATGAGATTTGCCTTGTGTTTTTATTTATTATTAAATATTTTAAACCTTTCAACTGTGGCTGTTTTGTGTAAAGATAATTTGAGCTCTTAGAGTACATTGCATGTATTTGGTGATACTGTCCAAGCCACTCCAATAGTCTTGCTATTCGGCACACTTACTATTTGGTGAACAGTAATATTACACAGTGAAATTCATTACTCTTTAGGAAGGGCCTTATAGTAGCTGATAATAGTGGTTGGTGGCAGTCGGTACTACCTTATAGTCTGGGCAGAGAGGGGGCATAGCTGGGGAACCTGTGCCAGCCTTCTCCAGGAGTGTCTGTGTGTTTGTATCTAAATCAAATCTTAAAGTGTGTAAGTGTGTGTGTGTGTGTGTGTGTGTGTGTGTGTGTGTGTGTGTGTGTGTGTGTGTGTTTGTGTGTGTGTGTTAGCTATTTGGGTAGGGGCACAAAGCACTGGTTGTACAGACAGGGTGCTGGAGGTTTTAGCTTGACCACTAGGCTGAGATCTGGACCCTATAGCTGTGTCAGTGGGGAGTCTTATTGGGGATCTGGAGAGAAAGGGAGAAACCAGCCCCAGACTGACTGTGATCTCTGTGTGCTCTTATGGGAAATTTACTTTACTGTGTGTGTACTTGTTATCGCCCCCAATGTGCACGTCCCTCACTGGTGCTAATGGTGAGGATTGAGGCTCCTTTATTCCTCGGCCAGTGTGCGGTTGTTACAAGTATATTTCATACAATTGTTTTTAATGAAAGGTTTTATAGTTGTTAGTTTTACACAGGATTAACACTAAAGGGTAGTATTCATTAGTTTTAGATTTAGTCTATTATAATATGCATCTAAGAAGTAGTTGATAGTTTTAGGTATATTACATTATTTATATGCTCTTTTTTTATCTGACAGTAACAAGGTTAAACATATTGTGTGTAACTAGTAATAGGGTTTGAGACTTCAGTTTTATGTAATGGGTAGTTTTAAGTAGGCTATAATACAGTACAACAGTTCCTTAAAAGGGGGAATTTGAGATCTCACTTTCAATAATAGAATTATTGTTTTTAATTAATTAGCAGGATTCAGCGTATAAATTACGAGCAAATGTGGAAGAAATTGATGTTTGAAGAAGTCCTAAGACAGGACGAAAAATGTAGTGACTCTGTTAATGCATTTTATTTAGTTTTGTGCTGTTGGAGTGTTGAATTACAGTATTAAATTTATTATTTTGTGGATCCTTGGTCTGTGGTGGAAGATTATTCCTGTATACTTGTACGGTGCCTGTTTTGTGTGTTTTGCATCCAAATATATGTTGCGAACCTAGAATCATTAGAAATGCTTGTAATATTCACTAACCAAATAAAGGTGTGGCAGTATAAATCAAAATTTAACAAGAACACGTACCTTAGTGATTCAGCAGTCTCATAACTTACCTGGCCGATTTCATTGAACTGTAGATGACAGACTGTATTGTAGATTAACCGTGCACATTACCTCATCCATACAGAACACATAAAATCTAAGATGACTTCTCTGCTTAATCTAGCAGAAGCTTATCGGCATCAAGCAGGAATGGAAATTAAACCAGAAGTAGATAAAAATCAGACAGCAACTGAATGTGCCAAAAAACAAAAGAAAGAATACAAGGTGAAGGACCAGATGAGAAGGCAAGAAATGTGGAAAAAACATAAATATAGTTGCAAGTATAGAAAACTTCTGGAAGAACCTCATGTTGAGCAGGAATGAACACAGGAATGATTAAGGAGAGGCAAATTCAAACCAAGAGATGAAAGGTTAATATTGGCGGCCCAAGACAGTGGGCTGTGTAGACGTTGGTTTACAAAGTCCATTGAACATGTGGGAGAAGCAGACAAATGTAGGTTTTGTAAAACCGAATTGGAAACAGTTGCACACTTTGTTGCTGGTTGCGACATACTAATGGCAGAAAGACTGTATACTGAAAGGCATAATAATGTGGCGAGACTGTTGCACTGGGAATTGTGCAAACATTATGGTATTGAAGTGGCTGAAGAACACTGGAAAAATAAGCCACAAAGCTTCATAGAAAATGAAGAAGTCTACATCACTTGGGATCATTCATTACCAACAGTTCAAAAGATAGATGCTAGAAAACCGGATATAGTGGTCCAAGAAAAGAAGACAAGAGTAGCCTTGATCATTGAAATTGCCACACCCAGTGACTACAGTGTCTTGCATACAGAGAGACACAAACTCATAAAATATCAGGATTTGCAGGCAGAAACAAGAGCAATATGGAAGAAAGATACCCAGACAGTTCCAATAGTAGTAGTAGGAGCAATGGGTCTTATAAAAGATAATTTACACTCATATTTAGATATGTTACATGTAACTCCATCTGAACTGTAGAAGGCGTCATTACTGGGCACACTGTGGGTGCTGCAAAGAGCACTACTGGCTGACATCAAAGAGTGAAACAATATTAATTTCATGAACTTTAATCATACTTTGACTTAGGAATGGGGTCTGTTTCTGTCATGGTATTAGAAACCCAAAAAACTTGGAGAAATTAAAAAAAAACACATAATCAAAACAAATATTGCAAATGTGAGAGAAACTACACTTTAGGTGTGTGGCCACCTTTCAGCTTGCAATACGCAGCTGGTACATTGTCCAGCTCAAGAGAAGCTAACGCAGCTGAAATGTTGCACCTGTACCATACACATGTTGCTGCACGTGTCACCCCCCCCCCACACACACACACATATACTCTGAGCAAAATGAAAGCAGTAGCTTTTGGACATAGTATTGGTGAGCCTGAACACTTTTAATAGCAGCTACTTCAAAACTGGACATGGTGAATTGTGGTGCAGAAGGCAACTCCAAGGCACCCAGTGCTTCTGGCAACATAGTTCAGCAATAAGCCATGACTGTGTATGTGGGTATATCAGGATTTTCCCATGGCTAGTTTGGTTTGATCATGAGGGTGAAGCCTGAGTGACTAAACAAAGCCAAATATAGGTAAATCCTGATATACCCACAAACAGGAGTGGATTATTGCTATTATACAATTACATCATTTAAGAAAGAAATTGGTTTCCTTTCTTAAATAATGTTATTTGTATAAGGGCACTTCACTCTTCTTCCATATTCTCTTCCCAAGGCCAACTGCACATTTCTATGGGACTTTTGTTTCCATACTTGCGCAGTACTTCAGTGCAGTGCAGAAGCAACAGAGAAAAAACAATCTACGTTGCTGTTTATCTTTTTAACAGTTTAAAAAATAACAAACCAGTTTTTACAAGGGAAAGTGCAAAAATATAAGGAAAATCAGGTAGGCTTCTGTTTATTTAGTTTTGCAGAATGTACCATATTTTTCTTATATTTTGCTCTGTCCCTCAGCTTATATCAATAGAAAGCATGGCCACTCAGTGTTACTTCAGCAGCTGGACTTTTTCTGTTGGTATATGCTCGATTTACAACAGGCACACTATTTGGGCTGTCCAATCAGCATGCTCGCTTTTGAATAGTAACAAGCTTTTATTTTATAATCCACATTTTGTTGTTTTAGGCCCTAACATATACACTAGAGATACTGTCTTTCTGGACTCATGGGAATGTATTAGAGCATGAATGCTGCACAGCTGATACGTTATTTTGCTTCTTGTCAAGTAGGCCCTTTCACTAAATCACTGAATAGATGCACTCAGATATCTCAAATTGAGTTGACTAGTGTTTCCACAACAGATTGGCCACTACTGTAGTACCTGTGTACAAAGGTGTCAGATTTTAGAGACCTTTGGCTCAGCTGAAACTCATGCAGGAAACTTATCTTTTGGGGATGTGTGCCATTCCTCAGTCTCTGCAAACTGTGTATTCTTTCACTGGTACCCTACATGGAGATAAGTTTGTTGTTATGCCTGCATCCTAGGAATCAGGTCTATATTAAAAGACCAAATGTTCACAACTGTGAATACGACAACCGTGACACATAAATGCCAAACAGCTGAAACAGCGAAACACGTAAACATCGAAATATGGAACATCAAACAGATTTCCTTGGCCAGCAGGGTGTTCATGGGGAAGAGGAAATATATCCTTTTCCCCACTGTAGTGCAATCTCGGAGTTGGTATATATAAGTAGGGGGTGTGGTGGTGCAGGGGGGCTTGCTCCCCTGCAAAAGTGTGTTTATTGAGGTATGTTTAAGTAAGTTTTACTTACCTGTATGGCACTGTTGCTTTCAGAAATGTGTTCGGCATTCTGTATTTCAATGTTTGCTTGTTTTGCTGTTTTAGCTGTTTGGCATTTATGTATCACAGTTGTCATATTCTTGGTTGTGAACATTTGGTCTTTTAATATATACCCCAAGGAATCACATATTTGTTGTAGAACCTGGCATGATGGTTCCTGACTGTGTACAATTCATTGTCTGATATCTGCAACCACATGCTCTAGGGATCTAAATCTCACCACAACAATAAATAGGATGTGCTGGAGGGATAGATTCCTGTCCCAGACATTTCCCATGCTTTGGAACAAGATTCCAATCTACATTAGGCAGTGCTCCTCGCTAACACTCTTCAAGAGAAACATTGACGAGTGGATGGGAAACAGAAAGTTTAGCCTGGGGAGCACTTCAGTGGCTCTGCTGGACAGAGGCACAGGGAACTAATCTAAGGGGGCGGGGAAAGCCAACACATTCTGGCTAGGCTTATAAATGCCTTCGGGCAGATAGCCTAGTACCTACCTATGAACCTATGTGGATGCTGTCCAGCATCAGGCTGGTAATGATACATGGTGGTCATCTGCAGCACCTCTTCTCCTTCTTCTGTGATACTGACTGCATATCCATTGCACTTCTCAATGTTTTAATCTGCAAGCTCAGTAGGATTTCCCTTTATGTTTAGATATTCCTCAACGTCCAGCATGCATCTTCCACACTTGATAGTGACACTGAATAGCATTTTCCTACAGTTTCTGGTGATCATACATTTCCTCCTTTACTGTGTCACCCTCGATATCATCCTGTTCAGCCACGACAAATTCAGCTCCTGCTTTACCCCCCCCCCCCCAGGAAATATCATCTAACTTAATCCCTCCATCTATCAGTAAGGAGCAGTTCTTAGATGCACTGTCTATGGCCAAGAATACAGCTTCGATAATATCCCAGGATGCCTCCTAAAATAAAATAAAATATAACCTGTCAGGGCCACTGGACTATTCAGCCATAGCGTCTGCAGAGGCTTTGTGCCATATGAATGAAAGACTGTATCCGTCATTCCTCTGCACAAGGGTGGACCATTAATGGATCCTGGGAACTATAGATCCATTAGTCTGACTAGTCTCATATGCAGAACCATGGAAAAAATTAGCATGGAAATGATTAACAGTGACATAGGAAACCTTCAGACACTCAACCGAACCCAATTTGGTTTCATCAAAGGCAGGTCATGCCTAGTGAACCTGGTGGACTTCTTTAAGAAGATCACCAAGGCAATGGATGAGGGCAAAACTGTGCATACTGCTTATCTTCATCAAGCTGAGATATTTGAAACAATACCTCAAGCATTTTAAACAAAGTCATGGAATTAGGAATAAACCCCTATATAACTCACTGAATAACCAGCTGACTCACAGACAGGACCAAGTAAGTTAGGAATGGAGAGACCACCTCCACAAAGAGGCCGGTCATCAGTGATATCCCCCAGAGCTCTGAGCTGGATCCACTCCTCCTTGACGTTTATTTTTTGGAAGTCAAGACCAATGTCAATGGCCTCTGGTTTATGAAGTTTACAGTTGACTGCAGCTAGGAGAAATCACAGAAACCCCTCAAGATACTAAATCTTGCACAAGGGTCTAACACAGACAAATGACTGGTGCCAAAGCCAGAGCTTTAACCTCAATGCCAAGGAATGCATAACAGTACTTTTCAGGAAGTCAGACACCTAGGGGAAACTAAGTCATTGATAAAACTCCCTGAAAAGTAGACACAGTAGTAGTTAGGGATTTGGGGAATCATGTAGATAACAAACTGCCTTTGACCAATATGTGTCTAAGGTTGTAAGAAAATCATTCTAAGTCACTCAGCTTATAAGTAAGGGCATGATAGCTAGGTCCAATGAAGTGATTGTGCCAAGGTAGTCTGCCATCATTGAGTATAATGTCCCTTTCTGTATGTAGGAATAAAATCCTCGACTCTGGATGAAGTAACCAGAGATAATGAAGAAGAAACAATAAATAAAATAAAAACTCACTGGATACACACTCTTTATTAGAAAAAGATGTGAGTGCTTTTGCAGAGTCCTCTCTGCTTCATCAGACATATTGTAACAGTTAGAAATTTATTTAAATAGTGGTGCATCATGGTGTCAACCAACCAGTTCCATGTTAAAATCAGTAAACCAAATAACAATGCTGGAAAACAGAAATAAAGTCAGCTGCTGAGTTAAGTACCCTCAGTTAAACAAAATCCAAATGTGTAAAAAAACAACAACAAAGGGTATATCCAAAGGCTGCAATAATCACCGTGACTCCAGTCTTCACTTCAGAGTTTTTAATGAAAAAACACAGATCCAATAGTAAGTGCTTTCACGTTCTACCAAACGTTTCATCAGACTTCAATAAATCAGTGTTGAGGTCTAACCCTTATATAGTATAATGTTCTTCAATTGAATAATTAAACAATTAAGATGACAATTGATATTTAAAATTTAGAATACTAATGCAAGTATATACTGTGCAAATACTTTAAACCATTTTGTATATACTTAATTATATGCTTTTCTGTATCTAAACTATGTTAAAAAAAAATATATATATATATATATCATAAATATACACCTATAAAAATATATAAACAAGAATATATTTATATATCTATATAGATATATATGGTAAATAAAAGTATATATGAACATATACATATATATTGCCATATTTGTTCAGCGACAATCAACCTATCATAAAATAACAATATATAACAAATACATTTATATGTATTTGTTATATATTGTTATTTTAGAAACAGCAATGTATAGGAAACCTTGCTGGAAGAATAACTTATTACATCGCAATAGTATGCATTCCAGACACATTTATCCCAATTGGATCTGTGTTTTTTCATTAAAAACTCTGAAGTGAAGACTGGAGTCACGGTGATTATTGCAGCCTTTGGATGTACCCTTTGTTGTTGTTGTTTTTTACACATTTGGATTTTGTTTAACTGAGGGTACTTAACTCAACAGCTGACTTTATTTCTGTTTTCCTGCAATTGACATTTAAGAAGCTGCTGAGCCATGGCTGATGAACTTGAAATATTGCAAGATGTCGAGGTACAAGAACCTGAACAGGTATTTTCTCTTAAAGGCTTGTTAAACATGACTACAAATCCTTTATTAAAATTAACATTGAAAGACCTCACAGCAAGTGAGGGTATTGATAAATATAGACAATCAAATATGGACATTATACTAGTTACTAGGCGTCTAGAGAATAAGTTACAGAAGCTGAAGAATGTACAATGGCAAAAACAGCACATGGAAGCCTGTTTAAGCTTCCGACTAGTGCCTAGAGGCTTGAGAATACTGAAGATGCCTACATTTGGCAATGCATATCCGGAACTGTTGTCAAAATGGCAGAAACTGAATCTTGACACAAGCTTTGGCTATATTAAATTACTAATTGAGCAATATGTCCTTGTTGAGCAAACATTAACAGATGAAATTGATGCTATTGAAAATGAATTGGGGCAGTTACTCAATGCCGATGAATTTGTAGTTTTATATAGTGATCTGAAGAATATGGCTTTCTCTCTTGATACAAAAGTGATGCAAGACAAGAAGAGAAAGCTAGAAAGAGATTTTACGGATTTCCATAAAGGCAACGTCTTCTCCTGGCCGAGAGAGAGGACCAACACCCGTTTTCGTAATACTGAAATGGAGAATTCCTCTAAGCATTCATTGTCGGCACGAATAGACGTGACCAAAGGGACTACAAATACCACCAGTCAAGCGTCTGTGCCTACTTCCGTCTCAGAATCTGATACGGCGATCGATGAAAGCCATGTGATTACGTCCTCTAGTCTTATGAGGAAAGTTACAAATAAACAAGATAAGAAACGAGAAGTCGTCATTGAGGCTATGGTACATTCCAACCAGGAAGGAATAGCTTTGCAGTCCCTTGACTCAAACCATTCTGTTAATATGCATGATAAAGACGCGCGCAGGAAAATACCAAGAATGGTATCTGGTAATACCACTATGGAAGGAGATGTTTTTGTTGAGAGCCAAGGCTTTCCTTCTTTTCCCCTTCCTTTCAAGCAGTTCGAGAGGAAAGCATGGTCGCCTCAAAACCAAATAAGGAAACGGAAAAACACCGAAGAGACTTACGAGCAACAAAAGAGAGCCTTGAAACCGGTTTACAGGACTTAGTTGTAAACATCTCGAGGTATGAATTAAATGAACATGAGCTCTCAGTTTTAAACAAAGGGCTTAATTTCATACCATCAGGTTACACTGATGTTACTGATATAATTGTTGACATTAAGATGTTTACAAGAAATTTAGCCTTAAAGATGATGTTTGCACAGGACAATACGAATGCATCAGGCATTAAGGAAGTTAATGTTTGCAAAAAGCCTTCTGTTTTTGTCCCACATTTACATCCACTTTTAGATATGTTTGAACGCGCATGTGAAAATGACCTTATAGATTTATATAATCAAAGTAATCTTAAATCTGATTTCTTTAACATGAGTAATAATGAAAGGAAAGCTATTTTTGATTTACAAAACAATGCTGATATCATTATACGACAAGCTGATAAGGGAGGAGCTATTATAGTTATGGATAGGGAAATGTATAATCACAAAATGGAAAGTTTGTTAACAGATGAATCTACTTATAGAAAGTTGAATGCCATTTCACTTAATAAAATAATTAAAGATACACATAGTCATTTGTATGATCTTTTGCTAAGTAATATGATTGATATGGACTTATATAAGTATTTTCTAGTTGAGACACCCCTAGTTTCCACCTTTAGGGGTCTTCCCAAGATTCACAAAGATCCATATGACCCTCCCTTAAGACCTATTGTCTCTAGTAGAGGTTGGCTCACTGAGTCAATGTCCATTTATTTGGACAAACAATTTAAACCCATCATGGCCAAGATCAGTTCGATACTAAAGGACACCAAACATTTTTTAGAGAATCTTGCAAGTTGCAGTTTGGTGAGACCATTAATGAATGATTATTTTTTGGTGACATTAGATGTGAAGTCCCTATTTACTTCAATACCAAACAATGTAGGGATAGAATATGTTAGACTACTCCTTTTAGAGAAAGGCATCCAAAATAATAAGATCATTAAATGGATGTTAATTCTAGATATGGTTTTGACTAACAATGTCTTGTTATATGACAAGACATATTATTTACAAGAAAAAGGAGTAGCTATGGGCATGCCCTGCGCGAACTCATATGCGAATTTGGTACTTGCATATTGGGAGAACACATACGTCCTTAACGATGAGCCATTTAGTGAACATATTAAATTCTATGGCCATTTTGTAGACGATGTGTTTATGATTTGGGATGGGACAGCGAGTGATTTACAAGACTTTGTTACATACATCAATGGCACCACTGATTTTTTAAGTTTTGATTGTGCCCATTCTCTCTATACATTAGATTTTTTGGATGTTAAACTAACCAAAGGAAGAGATGGTTTAGAAACAGCAATGTATAGGAAACCTTGCTGGAAGAACAACTTATTACATCGCAATAGTATGCATCCCAGACACATTTATCCCAATATTATGAGAAATCAGATGTGCAGGGCGTCTAGACTAACAACCAAGGATACAGAATATGATGAACAAAGACAGATATTAGCCAATAACTTCCTCATCAGAGGATATAAGGATAGTGAGATTCAGGAGAGTCTTAGGTACAGCAATACATGTAGAACAGCAGGAGGCATTCCATTTTTACATAGAAAGGCAGACTTTATACATAGAGGTCAATCTTCTGCCAGTACTAGCAAAAATAGACTGACTATTCATTTCACTAATAGGAATACACATATTAGGCGGATACTTGAGAATAATTGGAAATTTCTCAAAATGGATGATAAAATAAGATCTTTAGTAGATGATAGACCTAGCATTACATATAGGAATATGAAGTCATTGAAAAGAATTCTCTGTTATGAGAAAACGAATAATGATCCAGTTAAGTCTCAGAGATCAGGTACTTTCGCATGTCGCTCATGCAATCAATGTGCACACATTGTGAATGATGACAGTTTTGTTCATCCAGTGACAGGACGTCTTTATACCTTTAGGTTCTATGCAGACTGTAAATCTAGGAGCATAGTCTATCTAACACAGTGCCAGTCTTGCCCACATTTTTATGTGGGCAAAACAAACAGAAGTTTGCGTGCGCGCATTAGAGAACATCTGTATGCTATAAACAAGGAGAATACCAATAATGCTTTAGCACGACATGTCTTGGAAAATGACCTTACACATATTTTTAAGTTCAGGGTATTGGAATTAATAAGTACATCTGATAGATTAGGCAATATTAAAAATTATACTGAAGAGAAAGAAAACAAATGGATTCTTAGATTGCAAGCGCATAAAACCTATGGGTTGAATGAAAAGATCACATTGAAACCATTTTTGGCATCTAGACCCTATAGACATTACTATATTACAAGAAGTTTAAGCATGAATAAATATATTTTTATATGTATTTGTTATATATTGTTATTTTATGATAGGTTGATTGTCGCTGAACAAATATGGCAATATATATGTATATGTTCATATATACTTTTATTTACCATATATATCTATATAGATATATAAATATATTCTTGTATATATATTTTTATAGGTGTATATTTATGATATATATTTTTTTTAACATAGTTTAGATACATAAAAGCATATAATTAAGTATATACAAAATGGTTTAAAGTATTTGCACAGTATATACTTGCATTAGTATTCTAAATTTTAAATATCAATTGTCATCTTAATTGTTTAATTATTCAATTGAAGAACATTATACTATATAAGGGTTAGACCTCAACACTGATTTATTGAAGTCTGATGAAACGTTTGGTAGAACGTGAAAGCGCTTACTATTGGATCTGTGTTTTTTCATTAAAAACTCTGAAGTGAAGACTGGAGTCACAGTGATTATTGCAGCCTTTGGATGTACCCTTTGTTGTTGTTTTTTACAAATAACAATGCTCATGGTATAATATATATATATATATATATATATATATATATATATATATATAAATACATATAACAAACACATATATAGACTGTATAAAATGTGAGACGCATTTCTAACCATCTGGGTACGATATTAAAAACTATACAAAAGATAGAAAAATATATATAAAAACAAATACTAAATAAGCTGGAGCATCAGTGCTTCAAGGCCCTATTTCTGAGAAATGGTTTTAAAGAAACCTTGGAGTTTAGACCAGGTGGTCTGTCTGCTTGGAACTTAATAATCCATTCTTGTTCCAAAGCTTCAGTATTGTTAATAATATTTCCACCTCTTTTATTTCTATGGACAATATGAAGAACCAGGAACTTAAAAGTGTGTGTGTTCCCCTCTTGCATCACATGCATTGCTAATGCATTGCTTTCTTTTTTATTTCTAATATCTCTCATATGTTCTAAAATTCTGTCCTTCAATAATCGATTCATTTTACCAGTAAAACCATTTCTCAGAAACAGGGCCTTGAAGCATTGATGCTCCAGCTTATTTAGTATTTGTTTTTATATATATTTTTCTATCTATTATATAGTTTTTAATATTGTACCCAGATGGTTAGAAATGCGTCTCACATTTTATACAGTCTATATATGCGTTTGTTATATGTGTTTTTATATTTTTATATATATATATATATATATATATATATATATATATATATATATATATATTTTTTTTTTATACCATGAATATTGTTATTTGGTTTACTGATTTTAACATGGAACTGATTGGTTGACACCATGATGCACCACTATTTAATTGAATTTCTGACTGTTACAATATGTCTGATGAAGCAGAGAGGGCTCTGCAAAAGTGCTCACATCTTTTTCTAATAAAGAGTTACGTGCCGCGTGTATCCAGCGAGTTTTTATTTTATTTATTATTTGCCCTTTCCTGTATGTTCCTGACTAGGCACATGCAGCAATTAGAATAGTCACAGAGGTTCCTCACAAATAGAATACAGGGTGTAAACACAATGCCCTATGCAGATTGCCTCAAAGCCATATCTCTATACTCTGTTTCCTACAGACTACTGAGAGGTGACTTATGCCTGACATACAAGGCATCCTTGGATCGCGTTCTGATGGACCTTTTGTATATCCTCAAAATGAATAGCAACTACTAGATCTAAGGGTTTAAACCACACCTCTCCACCACTTAGTGAAAAAAATCTGGACAAAGCCAAAATTATTGGGGGGCAAAGACCCAAAAATAGGAACAGATTTTAAATATTGCTCTTATAAACTTAAAATGTTGCTATGATAACAAGTTTAGTGTTAGCATGCATTTTCTGAAGGATATGATGTCTGAAACTTAAATATTTTTCATTATTTAGTGACTTCAAACCTCAGTGATTTGTCAGTAAACCAAATATTTTACAAGGAACAGACCAAAAATATGTGGCAAAAATCTGGACACTTGAAAGGTATGGTTTCAACTTTGCCTGTGAATTAGATAGGACATGCCGGGGATACAGGTATGTATGTCAGAGAATCCCCATTCTCTGGAATAGGCTTCCCACCCATGTGAAGCAGAACCCTTCCCTAATGCTATTCAAGTGCAACCTAAAGCAGTGGATGGGAAATTAGAAATTCACCCCTGGTCCAACACCTATGTCTCTGCTGGACAGAGGCAGCAATTAAATCATGCACTAACTAACATACAAATCTTAAAATAACCTCTAAGGTACAATAACTTGTGGGATATATTTGGGTTTCATGGCTAGGCTTATATAACCCCAGTGGTTGTTAGCCTTGTATACACATGTGAACCTATAAAACTAAAACTTTTCCTCACAGAAAGTTTATATAAGCATAAACATTACAAGTCCCTTAAAAATGGAGCACAGTCTCAAAACATTCAGTTTCCTAGATAAACTTAACACTTTGACAGAAAAACACAAGTTTTCCTCATAAAATAAAATATAGTGAAAGGTGTTCCCCAAAGGGGACTTATCTGCCCAGCTCTTGAAAATTGCTAACTAAGCAACAATTCCATGGTGCCCAGTGAAGGAGTATTCTCTTCAGCAGTGAAAGAGGTCTGAAGCTTTTCTCACTTGGAGCGCTGCTTGAGCTATTGACAGTTGGAGTGTGTGGAAGGTATCCTTAGCTTCTGAAGCTGGTTGGTCATTGGTGATGTGACACATATAGCTTAGGCTACTGCAACAGTGATCTATGTCTGAGCATCTCCAGAGACAGACGCTATGTTATGAGTGGCCATATTTACTTTCTTTTTTTATAAACAATTTTATTGATTTTAGATAAAACAAATGTATAAATCACTTAAATTTACAGAAACATTGTAATTTCAGAGGTTATAACACATAAAACTCAAATGACTATATATAATAACTAATAAAATAAAATAACTAAGGTATTTACAAAGACATCCATTAATCTTTACATAAAAGGTGGTACTTTAATGATTTTTAATTATGTATCACATATAGGAAAAAAACTGAATTTATTCATTGTAATTGTTACTCTTTTTCCAACAAATTCTGTAGCTCTACCCACATATAATAAGCATAGGTCTTTCTAGTTGTTCTAGAAATTATAGTTTTAAGTTGTAAATGACAAACTTCATTTAACATATTCTAGAATTCAGTGAAAGTAGAAGGGTATTCAGATATCCAACTTTTTTGTTATGCCCTTTCTGACCACAGCAAGTATTGCCCAGAGTAAAGGATATTTTACTTTTTTAATAGTGTGTGATATGGGTGTATTAAAAAGCACCAGAGACTTGTTAAGAGTGAAATTATATGTGAATAGTGCCTGTAATAGTTCATTAACACTTCAACAAAATACATTTATAGCAGGGCAATCATAGAACATATGAGCCCAACCTATGTTTATATCTGACTTACACTTGTTACAAATGTTCTGTTTTCTGTTGATTTTATTCATTAGTTGAGGAGTATAAATGGATCTGTACATAAGTCTCCAGGTGTAAGATTTCTATTTAAGTGACAGAGTTGTTTTCCCTGCTGATTCTAATATGTTTATTTTGTCTTGATTACAGGGAAGTTCATTATTAATTGTGTAGAAGTAATTCCAATAGCTTTCTGGGAAGCTATATGTTTCATCTCTTGTGATTCTGAAAATAAAAGAAAGTTTTCCTAAATAAGTTTGTTTATGCTAAAGGTTTGACTGAAAGTAGTCTAGTAATGTACTAGTATTGTGTTTGGTTGTTGGTGAGATCAAATCTATTTTATTGTCTATAAATAATCTGTGGGTTTGTATATCTAGCCACAGGGATTTGTCCAACTAAATTTCCTGTATTATCTGAGCTACTCTTTTAGCTTTACTGTCCAAGGTCAGTTGAAAACAAAACTTAAGTTCATTTTGTTTAAATAATGTGACTTTGTTTAAGTATGCTGTTAACAAAGATTCTTGAGTAAATGCTATAGGGAATAGTAGAAAAAAATTCTTTATATCTGAGATGTTTATATATGAAATTTCTAAAATTTGTTAGAATATTGTAAATGTAGCTGGTTGAGTGTTTGCGTGTTATATGTGCAGTAAAGTAATCTTTTAACATCCATAACATTGGATTGTTATTTCAAGCTTATAAGTTAGAGGTCTCATTATTAGTTGCATAGCAATTACTTCCCAATATACCTTCCATTTAGCCAAGTATGAAGTATCTAAAAGTTGCACAATTGTTCTGATTATAGAAGAATTTGAATATAGGTTCAAATCTGGAAATGCTATCCCCTGTTTGCTCCAACTATTTAGATGTTGCTTAAGGGCTATTCTCATTTTTTTGGGAGACCAAAAGAATTTTAATATCAAAGAATTTAACTTATTGGTAAATATTTTGGTAGGAAGTATTAAAATAGATTGAATAATACATAGGATCTTAGGTAGAATTATCATTTTTATTATTGTTAATCTTTCTTCTGTTGTGAATAAAACCATATTCCATTTCAGTAATAGAGTTTGAATGTTTTCATAGCATTCATTGTAATTTAATTGTATTATTGATTTTTATGTATTTAGCAAGGATGATTCCTAATGTAATTTGATCTGTATTAGATTTATATTTATTATCTATAGTTCTTTTATTTTTGAGTATATAGGTAAAAGTTTGGTTTTGTTATCATTAAATGACAATCCAGACATCCTTTGAAATATATTGACGGAATCAAATAATGGTGTTATTGAGAAATCATTTCCCTTTGTAGTAATAAGTACATCATCCTTGCTTGGTTCCTTTTGTAGTGGGTATTTTGGTTGAAATGTATGATCCTAATTTAATATATGCTAGGGCTTCCTTATATAGATGTTTTAGCAAATCAATAAAACCTTTTGAGAAATTTAGGCATTCTAGTAATATGAACAGATAATCCCAATCTATTGAGTTGAATGCTGAATTTATGTCCCGGTTTATTAATGTCAAATTTTTCTTCTTTCTTTGGAAGTACTCAATTAAGGCTAGAGTTCATTTGATATTATCAAAAGCGCTTCTATTAATTACAAAGCCTGTCTGGTCATCATCTATTAAATGTGGTAAGAATTTCTTTAGTCTTTCAGTATAGATATTCATAAACATTTTATAATCCACATTCAACAGTGAGATGTGTCTATATGAAGAACAATATTTAGGGTCTTTGTTAGGTTTTAAAATAGGTGATTTAAATGTGTATTTCCAAGAAGGAGGCATTATAGTGTCATTCTGAGCTGTATTGAAAACTTTGTGGAGTAAGAAGATAGCAATTGTAGGCATAATTTTATATAACTCGGGTATGATTCCATCATTTCCTGGTGCTTTATTTTAAGTTTGTTAATTTGAGTTTGTATACCTGCTAGGGTGATTTGTTTATCTATGACTTCTGCCTGTTGCTTTTTAAGTTTGTTATAGAGATTTTTATTAATACATTTTTTATCTTATCTTTAGATTCTGTGTTATGTGTGGTTTGATTGATTATGTGAAAGTGATTTCTAAATTCATCTATTATGTCTTGTATACTACATACCTCCTTATTTTTCCTCAAAGAGTATATCTCTTTAATATGATTATGTTTATTTATTCTTTTACTTTTGTTCTTAAGGTTAGTTAAGTGTTTGGGGTTTAATGAATAGGCAAGACATTTGTATTTTTCTAAGGAGATCATAGTCTTGAGATGAAGTATAGCTCTATAGCCCTCATTCAATTTGTCTATTTCATCTCTAATGTTTTTAGATGTAAACTTATCTTTATTTTTAAGGTGTAACATATCTAGTTTATCTTGTATTATTTTTAAATCTTTATCCCAAGACTTCCTCTTGTTATAATGCCATTTGTTTATTTGTCCATATAAATAATAAAACATCCCATGTGTATATGTTTAGAGTGTTAGATGCTGAATTTATACTTATAAAATTTTGTATTTCTTCTTTTAAGAATGTTTGAAAATCTTTTAATTGTGTAAGATATGCAGGAATTCTTTTTATTTGTACATTAGATATACTATTGATGTTGAGCTCAAACATAATAGAATTATGATCAGAAATTGGGCATGATATGCTTTTACTGTTTGTTAAATCATGTATTATTTGTGTGGAGAGTATTATCCTATCTATTCTGGAATATGTTTTGTATCTGTTGGAATAGAATGTGTATTTTAATGAGCTCTGATCTGTATAATCACGAATATCTTTTAGCTGATAAGAATCCATGAATTTAATTAATTGATTAGCCTGTGGCATTATCTTTCTTTTCCCCAAAGTACTAGAATCTGTTTCCTCTAGAATACAATTGAAATCCCCTGCCATGATGATGTTTCCTTCAGATTGAGAAACTATTTGATTTAAATGTTGTTTAATGGTATTGATTCCTATGCCGGGTAACCAATAGTTGTTTACTGGTGTATACATTTTTTTATTTATTTCAATTATAACTAGACAGAGCATTCCTTTGTCATCTTGATATAACATAATTATTCTAGGTAAAGGAAGTGATTTGTTCCAAAGAATTGCCACACCCCTTTTCTTTTTTGAATGTTCTGAACTTACAATGTTTGTATATCTGTTTGTATTCAGAAATGTAATATTGTCTTTCAATAAATGAGTTTCTTGTAAAAAAAAATCATGTTGGTCTTGTGTATGGCTAGATATTTGAATAGACTCCCTCTTTTGATTTCATTATTCAGACCATTTATGTTGAGTGATATGCCTTTTAGTGTGGCCATTTTATATTTATAACAGAATTATTATATTTTGTATCTTATCTATATCATATATATATTTTATGTATCCTTCTCCGGAATGAAAATTGTTTAATCTGTAAACTTTGGTCCATATTTCATAGTGGGTAGTATATATTTTGCAATTATTGGAGCTTATATTCTTATGTAAATCTATTGTAATGGATGTCAGATGAAACATTTTTATAAAATTAGTTATATGTTGTAACTTATTGAAAAATTATTTAGCTCCCCACCTGGAGTTATATACTCATTGTCCCAGTGACATCAGTCACTCGGATCAAACCCTTAGACAATAGAAACAGAACATAACCACTTGTTGTATATATTAAGTAATTAAAACTAGGTAACATACTAGATAGTATTTCTTCTTGTAACATAGTATGTTTGATTTAATATAACTCATCTGATTTAACTATTCAGTCTTGAAAATAAAGTATGTTGTATGCATTAAATATAACTGAAAGTTAAAGAAGGCATTCATTATAACCTAAATTAATGGGTTGTTCCCATAGGAATAGTATAAAACCAACTTTGTTAATCATCATCTCTACAACCACACTAACAAGGTGTTAATAACATGTGTCTATTATCATTACAGTCCATTTTTTGTTGCCCTCTACAAGTAAAGCTTGATAATTTCTAAAATAAATTGTTTCTTTACACTTTGCTACTTTAAAACATTATAAACAGCCATACTATAAATCACAATGAAACAATTACCTTTAATGTGTGAGAGAGAGAAAAAAAAAACAACTTTTGACTATAAAGCTTATGTAATCTTTTTCATTTGACAGCAAAAAGGTAATGATAATTGAATTTGCTATGAAATAATAACTTTAGTCTTATAGCATCTGTCATGTAGCATCATCTAGACTGTATAGTGATTTTATATATGTTATTATTGAATTAGCTGTGATTTCAGTGCTGACTGTTATTTAATTCTCTTTTCATTAATATATTTTACAATACACATTGATGCACCTATTAGGTATTTTACAGTGTCAATAGACATATCCTGTTTACAATTAGTGACAAAATTTATAATAGATTGCAAATGTCAGTTTAGAATATCGTTCAAGGAAATATTCACAAATTAATTAGAGTGCAATCAGTTCTGACACACACAAAATGAGACATTAGATGTAACTGAATTTTACTTTGGGTGAGTGATTTTTCTCAAGCTGTGAAACATTAGTTTTGTGTAGTTACATGCAAGTTTGGCTGTCATTGCAGATAACTAAAGATTTAGGCTAACAAGCAGTTTTCTATAGCCCAATTTGACATTAGAGTTATATTTTATTCATAACCTGCCACAAACTTGATCATGCACTGCAGTGTTACACATCACTCATATCTAGGTATGCAATCAGTTTCTTAGTGAGAGTTTTAAATCTGAAGCCAGCCAGTAATTACTATAAGAGATTTTTGAGATATTAATCTCTGCATATTATTTTCTACTGTGATGCTTAACAATCTATTGTCACATCTTCTAGTTGTGTCATTCCTCTCTGGCTGAATTTTAAACTGGATAAACATTCTAACCTGTTATAACTTTGCTCACAAATAATTAAACTATGAATATTACTGACTATATATCAATGCTTTGCATTTTGTTAGAATATCAGAAATAGCAAATACAGTTGTATAGAAAGCTAATGATCTGATCAAATTCAATTACTTTTTTAAAAAATGTATCAAAAAGTCAAAATCTGCCTTTCTTTTGTCTATATGTTATAATCCCCATTGATCGACATCTATTTTGATGATTTTGGGCTGTTTTGTAGGTTAATAAATGTTGATTTAAAGTTAAAAACTATTTCCCAAAGATAACCAGGCAGTAGGCTTCCTGGTTTAGTTTATCTTGTTATGCTGATGTCATCAATGCGCGTTGCATTGCTCTAATGAGGAACGAAGCATCTGAAGAGATTCCCAAGCTGTTTCTGAGGTGTTTGAGCTAATTAAAGCTCACGGACCATCAGGGTGAGATGAATTACAGCTCCAAAGTTGTCTCTGATGAAAATCAGCGGGAAAACCACAAAAAAAAAGTTACATCAGCTTTTTTTTTTTTCTTTTAGTTAGTAGCTTATGAAGGAAAGGCTTTCAGGGCTTCCCATGGCCAGCACAAGTCTATTACAAACTGAAGGCATTCACACAGAAAATACAGAATACTATATCACATCAAAATCATAGAAAAACATTTCCCTTTATTATTTTCTCTTTTCTCATCATACCCTTTCCCACCCATTCTTCAATGTCATATAAAGCATTCCAATGAGAAGAGAGTGAAAAAAAAAAAAACTCAATGATAGTTTCCCCTTTCCTCTCCAAACATATGCAACATCAAACCAGAAAGTTATTAAAGACATGTAATGACAGAAAGTTGTTTAAAGACATATAACACCAGAGCAGAATGTTATTTAAATAACTATGTATAAACCTCTATAGGGACATGTAATACCCAACTAGAAAGTAAGGAAGATGTATATATATATATATATATATATATATATATATATATATATATATATATATATATATATATATACACTGAATATATAACTGCTAAAGCAGAGCCTTTTTAGTCCAATTTTACCTATATAGAGGGTTGTTGTGCTTATACCTATGTTAATATAGAATCAATATACTAAAACTGCGGTGGTGGTGCTGCGGTAGCGTTGTTGCCTCACAGTAAGACGCTGACCGGTTCGATTCTCAGCTAGAGCGTCTTCTGCATGGAGACATGCGTGAATGAGCATACTTTTGTTGAAGGTTGTGTGTCAGGGCTGGTAACTCGGCACGTAAAAATCAACTACCAATCATTAGCGGACCGGAGTTCTGCTGTGGCGACCCCTAACCGTGAAAAGCCGAAAGACACAACAACAACATACTATTTATATACTGTTCCTAGAATGTCTATATTTAGAGGGTAGATTATGTTATTTCAACATTACTGTTTTATTATAATATGTAATATTATCTAAGAATGACTGTTTGATACAATTTCAGTTATAGAAGAGAGGGTATTATATAACTACTTTAATAATTATTAACTAAACTTATAGGATATAGATAACTATATAAATATTTCATTTTTGTGATGATAAGAAAAGCTTACCTTGGAGAAAAAACACAACAGTAAAAGGCTTACTTAATAACATAGTATCCACAGATGGAGAAGTATATTATGCTTTAGTTCATTTGTTTTTTAGTCTTTTTTGTTTCTCTGTAGTTTTCCAGGTTGACTTAGATGCCAGTCTTTTAAGACAAGGGTTTGCCCATTCTATTTCTTCTATTTTTTCTAGTATCTTATGATTTTTAATAAAAATTAGCGCAGAGTCTAGGTCCTCAAACACCTTGGGTCCCTCTGAGATGAAAATCTTCAGCTTTGCAGGAAACAGAAGGTGAATCTTCACTTGTGCTTTCTTCAGTTCTTTTATCAGAGGTAAGACTATTTTCCTTTTGGCTATTACCGTCGATGAGTAGTCATTGTCAAAACGTATTATTGTGTCATTGAATTTTATTGGAGACTTGGACCAGGCAGTTTTTAAAACTAATTCTTTTTCAGATGAGGAAAGAATTTTGACTATAACAGATCTTGGTTGCTTTTTATTGATGGTATTAATTGCAGTTAGTGACCGGTGAGCTCCTTCTATGCCAAATGACAGCTTCTGGAACATCAAGAGTTTTTGGTAGCCAAGAAATAAGAAAACTTCATGTTATTTCCCCTCTATGTTTTCAGGTAATCCAAAAATCCTTAAGTTGTTTAGACGAGATCTGTTCTCAAGATCATCTAGTTTATTTTGTAGCGTGGTGTTTTGTTTAAGTAAGAGCGCTACATTATTTTCATTTTCTAGTATTCTGCCGTCCATGTCATTTACTGCTTCTTCTATGCCTGTTATTTGTTTTTTTTTGTTGTTGTAAGTCCTCATAAAGTAGGTCCATTTGTTTAGTGGATTTTCTTTGAAGTTGTCTATTTTGATGTCATTTTTATCAGTTTTTGTAGTTAGATCCTGGATGTTTGTTATCAGAGTTTGAATTTCTCTTTTGAGACTGGATTCTTGACTGCCTGTCTTTGTGAAGCTCATGATAAATTTCTTCTTCAGATGAGGAGTAGTTTTCCACGTTTATTTGTTACTGGAAAATCTGCCTTCTTTTTATTTTTTTTATAGATATTGTAGATAATGTTGATTATTATAGGTTTAGACAGAAAAAAGTTCCAAATTTTTAGATAGAAGACAAAATTCCAGTGTAGATCAGATTTCTTTAATGGAGCTATTGAATTCTGCTGCTACTCAGTGCCTATCTTGGCCACACCCCCATATTTACTTCTTTGAGGATTAAATGATTATCAGTGAACATTAGATTTACATTGCCTGAATATACCCATATCCAAACTTCCTGTGATGAAATTGAGAAAGTTCATATCCATGATGTCAAGTGCTTTATTTGGTGAGCTATAAGGGTGTGGTGCATGAGAGATTAATAGTGGTCTAACTCAGGATGCTTTTGGGGCTCTATATAAGGGGAAGTGCTCCTCAACATGCAAACTAGCTGCTCTATGCTGTCAAACACACAAAATAGTTGCTCTACATTTACCAAATTACTGGTACAGTTTCAGAGGTGTTTTTTGGGAAAATTTGGTTTCTAGGTGTCTGTGTTTATACTGGTTACTACTAACCACTGCAGCACAGTTGGCAGTGGCACACAAACACTCCATATTTATGCAGGCACTTAAAACACAGGAAACTGGCTTCTAAGTCCTCTGGCCAATAAATCAACTACACTTACACTAACTCAGATAGACCAGGTCACCACCTATTGCCGCTAGATGGACTATCCCAATCCTCTTAGTATAAAAACACAAACACTAAATGAGGCTCAAATATGGCAGTAGTTCACAGTTCTGCCAGTGCTGTGAATGAAACTACAAGGCTAAGACCTCCTGACAGGGTTCAAAATACAAACAAGTATCTTTTACAAGTTCAGTATAATATGTAAACACAATCTTCCCACTACTACAAATGAAACTACAAGACTAAGGTAAGGTCCCAGAACAAACTAAAAATGCAAACATAACTTTTTGGCTAAAACATGAAAAAAAGCAGAAAAGTGTATAAAAAGTATTGCCACACAGGTCACTGTAAGAGCAGCTTAAATATTTAAACAGGATTGAAATAAAAGCTTTATTTTCTTTCCTTTTTAATGAAAGGCATGTTACTCACAGTTCAAGGCTTTCTACACCTCTCTGACTTTTGCATAAAAGACCCTGGGTTGGGAATAGTTCTGTGTTGGATGTAACAGGCTCATTAGAGAGGGATCCACTCAAATAAAACCAATGTTGGAGTTGTAGTCCTATGACACTCAGTTACAGGTCTATGACCTCTGATACGTTAGAATTTCAGAAACTTTAGCTAAATGTCCTGGTGGGGAGAGAGCCAGACACAAATTACTGGGAAACAGAAAGGCATTGGAAGCAGGTAAATGATAAACAGAATATAATACTCTAGCAGGAAAACTGGAATATAAACAACTGTAAAAGCAGTGATGTACCAATCATGAAGCAAAATTTACAATACTCTCACTACGGCAATTCTAACGCCATCTAAGACATTGGACTATGCAGGAATTTACTAGTAACACTACTTGTGGGAAAATGTAGTAATAAATGATCAAATGAGGCTCAATTGTGGCATTAGTTCACAGTTCTGCCACAACTATGAGTGAAGCTACGATAATAATAAGGCCCCAGACTATGTTCAAAATACAGATAGCTTTTACAAGTAATTCCACTTAATGGAGATAGAGGTGTGATATAACTTCTAAACACATTCTTGCCACAACTGCAAATGAAGTTACAAGACTAAGGTCCCAGAACAAATTAAAAAATGCAAACAGATAACTTTTTGGATAAAGATGGAGAAAAAGCAGAAAAGTATAAAAAGTATCACCAAACAGGTTACTATAAATAGAACTTTAAATATTTAAGCAGAACTGAAATAAAAGCTTTTTTTCTTTCCTTTTTGATGAAAAGCTTGTTACTCACAGTTCATGGCTTTCCACACAAAACATTTACTTAGATTTGTTGCGTTTTGTGTCTTTCAGGCAAGATATTGTACTTGTAGGAGACTGTTGATGGTTTACCTAGCCACAGAACTACTTTTTCTCTACCTTGCACATGACTCATTCAGGTTCTTCTCCCCATTTTTGACATCTCTTCCTCATCTTTCCTATTGAGCAACTTCTGGTTTGAGCCATAGTACCTTCCCTTGTATGCAAAAAGAAGAAAGTTGTAAGAGTCTTCTGGAGTCAGGCCAGCTCCTATTCTGTTTCAGACACAGGTGGCTGACTCTGCTGTCGCCACTTGTTGTTCTTCAGACAACCCATCATTTTCTTCCAGTCTTCTTGGTGTAGCTTTTTCAAGTGCTGAAGAGTTGGGGTTAGCCATCTCTTTTTGTGACTATAGGGATACCCTTGGCAGGCAAGGGAGAGCCACTTTTGTCAATGTTAGTGAAAGAGGAAGATGAAGGGTCTTCACTTGGCAGGAAGCTAGCACCAGTATGCTTACTAAGATTCATTATTTTTTCAGGATGAGTGTGCTTAGTGTGAAAAACTCTGTCCCTTGTTTTTTTTTTTTTTTTTTTATGGACAGGGTAAATTTACTGGGATTTGCCAGGGAACTTATTAACGCTATTTCCTTGAATTCTGATTCCTTCTTCTTCTGACAGGGAATTTCATTTAGAAGAGACATTGAAGGGGGATGGTTGTATTTCAAGAATTTCTTCCACTTTGAACAATTTGATTCTGCGGATTACATGTCATCATATTTCCCTTCTGAAGGGATTTATTTTTACTGACACTTTAACTAAGTTGAAAGAGCTTTTTTAGTGTGAACAGAATGAATTTCTTGCATCACAGAAAATATATTAGAATTTGTTACAGTCGATAGAAAAGCAATAGATATGTTGGAGAAGAAAATGTATTCTTCTAGTACTTTAACTTTCAGCATTTTAAAATGTCAACCTCATAAATTAAAGCTGCTATTGTTATCTTTTGAGAACATGCAGAAGTTAATAGTGACCCATCTTTCTTCTGAAGTAAATAATTCACTAAACGTTTCTGTGACAGCTATTTCTCATGTGACGAAGGATATATTAAAGTGTGTTTATGATGCTGCTGCTTCTGGATCCATTTTGTGGAGATTTGTTCGATTTTATTTTCAAAATCTTTCTGATTATGTTATCTCTGGAATGTTATATTCTCCGTTTGATAAAGAGGTTCTGTAATAACTTTATGCAGCTGAGGTGCTTAAGAGGTATGAGGAAAATGGAAAACTGATTCAAGGAATGTTTCAAAATTTTCAACTCTCTTTTTCAAAACAAATATTAATTTTCCATTCTCCTCAGCTACCTTTTTCAATACGGAGTTTAAGCAGCAAGGAGCCAACAGGGATTTAGAAAGCAATGGAAAGGAGGATCTAAAAAGAAAGGAAAAGCCTTTGAAACATCAAGGACAGTACTCTCAGTCAGCATGACTGTCAGCATATTTAGGTTCTTCCCTCACTCCCACCCTGACAACCTTTCCATGTCTCTGGTATCAGGCTCCTTCAGACAGCTGGATTCTGAAGGTAATCCAATGGGAAACACTTGGGAATTAGAGTCCCTTTCTTCTTTCCAATTGATTCCCTCATGTGTAAAGAAAGACAATTTTCTATTTCTTCCTATCCTGTAGCACATGATGTCTCAGGGAGTTATAGAACCTGAGCCCCCCATCTCCTAGGCAAAAGCTTTTTAGTCAAGAATTGTTCATGATGTTCATCATATTGATCACTGTTGCAGTAGTTTTAGCTACATGGGTTATATCCTGCCAGGGATATAGCAGCAAACCAGCTTCCAAAGCTTCTTAGCACCTTCCACATACCCAAACTGTCAGTCAGCTTGAGCTGAGGTAACTAAAAAGACAAGTTTGGGTGCCAAGCCCTTGACAACTTTCCAGCCATTGAAGACTATGCTCCTCTGGAGGCTTTCAAAGACTGACAGATCGTCTTGTGCTGTACCTGTTCTGAGCAGATAAGTTTCCTTTGGGGAAAAAACTACATTCAAAAATGCTGATTTAGTTTGATTTCCTGTTTAGGAAAGTAATTTTTAAGCTAATAGTTTGTGTTTTAACAGTCTGTCATGAGACTTTACTTGTAAATGGGAGCATACTTTTTTCAGTTTAAAAAATGTTTAAAGAAATTAAAGACCATTCTTCTGTGGAAAAATTGTGTTTATTTTACTTTTGGGGGCTGACAGTGTGTTTTAATGTGCTTTTTATTTGTGCTTTTGTGTGAAAAAACTGATCTTCAAAAAAATTTAATTTTTACTGACTCTTGCTGCATGCTTTCCCTGGGGAAGAGGGATCATTTTTGGCTTGACAATGGTCCTTCTTCCAGTCGCAAAAAGAAAAAGTTGAACAAACAGCCTTTGCTACCATAGCAGGTTAGCACTTTGCTGCAGGTGGGTGGCTCTGCTGTGGCCATAGCCTGTTCCTCAGACTACTCAGGTTTTACTCCAGGTTTCGAAGTTGTAGCACTTACAGCCAGTATAGACCAGGGGGTTAGCCATATCCTTTGTGGCTGTTGGGGTCCCGTGAGTTAGCAAGGAAGATCCACTGATGTCGATCCTGAGAGATGGAACAGGGAAGATTTCTCTGTTTAGTCGGAATGTTGTACTCATTCCTGGGGAAGCTGCTGCTGCCATTAATAATACTGTTGACCCCATTTTGTCTGTTAAAAAGAAATAAAACTAAACATGAAGCTACTCCTAAATTTCTTTAGAGAGGAGTAATTTACTGGGTCTGGCTCAGGGATTAAATCAGACTATTGATCCTTCTTATAAGGTGGCGTTTGGCAAAAGAAAGAGGGATACCACTTTTACTGAGGAGCGTCAAGATTCTGAATCTTAACAGGAAGCTGAAGGGACAGATACAGGGTTTTCTCCTCAGTTTTCTGATTCAGACTCAGAGGAAGCTTCAGTCTCTGATTCTCCCTGTGGGGGTTTCTCTTTCCCTGACATTATTTTCTGAATATGCCAGTGTTTGCATTGAGAAGACACTGAAGTTTCTCAGTTTATCGGAAAAATGCTATGAGATGCTACAGAAGGATTTTCCAGAACTTTCCCCCATTCTTCTAGTTCTATCAGCTTTAGAGGATGTGCCTGTGTCAGCCTGTTGCCCCTAAAAAGGCAGAGAGAGTCCCCTGAATTTACGAAGCCCTTTATAGCATGCAGGATTAGTTTAAGATCTATTTTTGGCAATATGGCCGACGTGCAATCCATGAACGAGCTCCCGGGACATGCACGTGAGCTCTTAGGCTAATCCTGCACGGACCGAGCTCCTGTATGCAAATTACCCTCATTTGCAGGTGAAAATCATGCAAATGAGGGTAACATGCAATCCAGGAAGCTGGCAGCTGTCTGTGCAGGACGAGTGCAGTGTGCAAAGATGTACTCGGTTAGTAACCGAGTACAGTTCTGCAATCTACAAAACGGAGATATAACAGCTCCAAATAAAGGCTGAATATCATTGAGGAAGCATGCCAATGTCCAAGTAGAAGCCATTGTCATTGCAAACTGTAAAAAAAAAAAAAAAATAACATTTAATTTTCTTTTCGATGATCTCGCCAGGTTAAGCATAGGGCAGCGATGTGCAAACGGGATCGGGGAGAAATAATAAAATAAACCTAAAATAAGCATTCTAACTGAAATCAGTATTCTGCCATGTAAGTCAATGGCAGTCAGAAGACAACCTGTCCAGTGAGTAATGGTTGCTAAGGGGGGAGGCTCAGTGTGGGACATGTAGCTATGCATTAGCAGGCAATTCTATGCAAATGAGGGAAGGGTTAGTGAAGCCAAGTATGTGAGGCAGGTCCCAAGAGTGCAAGAGTATAAATAGCTGGGTGCAAGACTAGGATATAGATGACATCATGGGGGTGTTTGCCAGGCATACTGTAATTGGATTGGAGACCTGTGGCTCGGGATTGCTCCTAGCTTAGCACATCTAAGCTAGGGGTGTGTCTAAACCTGCCTAGCACTCTTTACATAGTGTAAGTGGGTGTGTGTGCCGCACACTGGGTTTTACAGGAAGAAAAAGGAAGTTAAACCAGGAAAAAGCAGCTCTGTGCACAATGGAGCACTCCATTTGCGCGGTGCGCACACGGGCCTAAACAAGGAGGCAATGGGAAGGGAAAACAGCAGTAGGAAGGTAATCAAGGAGAACTAGCTGAACTGCCAGGGGAAATGTATCAGAATCAGCTAATCACAGAGGAAGCAGACCAGACCAGCCCAGAACACCACTATAAACCAAGCAAACACCCACCCCCCTGGTTTTTCCACACTCTACACCACTGGTGTATACAGGCGGAGACATTTTAAAACCAAACCTACAAAATGAGAAGGGCTGCAGCAGGCAACATAGAACAACAAGTGCAAGAGGTTGAGAGTGGTGAGGATGTCAATGCTGCTGAACAACCCACAGTGAGGAGACAGAGAAGAGTGTACAGACCCAGGGTAACCTACCAGGGGCTACATGAGCTGCAGATAGTGGGGCACTATAGAGTGAACAGAGACCTTGTATGGCAAATTGTTGAGCTGTGCAGACCACACCTGACACACCACACTGGCTGAGGGGAACCCATCCCAGTGGATACCAAGGTATGTGTAGGCCTAGGTATACTAGCCACGGGTACCTCCCAAACTACAATTGGGGATAACATGGGCATCTCACAGGCATCAGCATCCAGAGTATTCCACCAGTTCCTGGATGCCATGTCAGCACATGCCAGTGAGCACGTATATTTCCTCAACACACGTGAGGTGCTGACCTGCAAAATGCGTCTCTTCCACCAAATAGCTAACTACCCTGGGTAGTGGGTGCTATAGACTGCATGCACTTACGTATCAAAGCACCACCCGGTGTGCAGGGTAGGGCCTAGATCAACCGCAGGGGTATCCCCTCCATCAACTGCCAGGTCGTATGTGATGCCCAGGGCATTATACTGGATGTGTGTGCTGGCTGCCCTGGAAGCTATGATGATTCACACATATGGCAACTGATGCAGCTGTACCACAGATTTGCTGATGTGGACATCCCCTATGGTCTCCTAGTGGGGAATGCTGGCTACCCACAGGAGCCGTGGCTGATGACACCCATCAGAAATGCACACACACCTGAACAACAATGCCATAATGATGCACACGCACAGGCCAGACATATAATATAGTGTGTGTTTGGGATGTTCAGGTCACGGTTCCAGTGTCTAGACATATCCGATGGAGCCCTGGAGTATTCACCAGCTACATGTACCCAGATAGTAATGGTATGTACTATGCTACGCAATATGATCCTTCGGAAACAGCTGCAGCAAGAACAGCATGGGGCAGGGCCACACAGCCCCCCACCAATGCCAAGGCCTGTACAGGTACAGAGTGACTCGGAGGAGTAACAACCTGAGCCTGGCCCAGTAGGCAAAAGGGGGCATGCCCAGTATGTCCTGGCCTTGGCAAAGAGGCAACACATAGAATATGCACTGACACAGTAGGGCCCCAGGGAATGACACCTCTCTCTGACTCACACAGACAGTAAACAGGATGCCAAACATGACACTACCTGTGCCCAACCATGTATAGGGAGTGTAGAATGTGCATCCGACATAGGCAGCCCTCCAGCACCATCCTCAAGTCCAGCACACCCTCAAGGTAAGTCAATCAACCTACCAATTGCCAAATGGAGTAGAATGTGTTTTTACCTGTAGCTATTTTATGGATGTGAACATGCTAGGGAATTGGGTGTCCGGATGTCAAGGCAGCAGAGAGTAGGCACCCATAGTGGCAGCATGAGATCTGTAACACATAACTGGAGTCACCATAGTAGCCAGTACTACACAGGGTGACAACACCCACTGCAGGAAATGGCCTAAGTGACAGGGGTGTCCATAAGAGCCACACATGCCAGTCAGGATGGATCACTTACCCAGCAACAGTCTCAGACAGCAGGACACATGAAGACAAACACAAACAAATGCTGTACTATGGCCTCCGAATGTGCCCTATGGTTAACCCCTCCCCCAAGCCTACACAGACAGACTGCAGCAGGCTAGGCAGTCGGATGTAAGTTGTGAAGGTTAGGAAGTTAGACACTAATAAGTAGGTAAACAAAGCTAGGATCTGTACTACACTGGTAAGCCCTAGCCAGCTGGATAGGTAAGACTACAGACTGAAATGGAGTACCTGACATAGCAGTACAGTCCTAGAAAATGTGTACAAGTGTCAAGTGTGCCCCCACATCTAACGTACACATAGAGTAACCGTCAGGTGTGCCCACCCCCACCCCTGTGTAGAACCATAGAAACAGTCAGGTGTCCCCCCCGCTTTGCAGAAATGTAGCAACAGTCCATGGCAAATGAGTGATGGATACCCTGCAAACACACCATGCTACCTGTCGGTGTACAACAAAAGGTCATCACCGCAGTACAAACAACCTGGACGTGATGCACACATGCAACACAGATGGCTATAATGGGCATGCTCACACACTTAGAGGAATGAAGGCAATGTCAGTCAACAACATACTGAGAGGTCATAGTGGGAATGCTCACGCATTTAAACACATGAAGGCCATATCTGCAAACACCAGTGGACCAGACATATCTGGAAGTTGCAGTTCACAGTGTGGATGCATGTCAGTATGCACCACTCCTGCCTTGCACACACAGTGGATAGGAATACAGACAAATATGTAAGGACAACACACTATAATAAGCCACAGGTACATGGGCATAGATGTATGGAAGAGGGTGTAAGTGACAAGGAGCCATGCGGGCCTGTCCCAATTGGCACACAGCCAAAGGGCTCTCAACACATGAGGTGCAGATGTAATCCACTGTGGATATTAGCCACCAGTACCTGTCAGCATGACAGACTATGTGGTGTTCGTGCCAGCTGTGCAATAAGAATGTACAAGGAAGCAGTCACCTAGTAGCTGTATATACTCACATGACATATGACCCCGTGTGTGCCCGCATGTGGCATGTCAACCCCTACATGAAAGGGGTATGGCCCATGCACACACTTCTCTCCCCATAGCAGTAGTATGACAAGCCTGCTGAGGTCATCCAATGTGAATTACACCTTTGGGAGAGCTATAACTCAGTAATATGCATGGTGCGTCCCATAACTGCGTACTGCTGTAGTAACAGAGTAGTTAGGTAGTAGTACTAACCCCAGACCTGTTAATTGTGTGAGTGTGTGTTTGTGTGCATGCCTGTCTGTCTCTGAATGTGTAGAGGGAAATGCTTGTTAGGCTACTCACACTCCGTACAATATATATATTCAACTTTGCCAAGGTTGCTGATGTCACTCACCTAGAAGTACACTTCTGGGAACGTGATAGCCCAGTAATTGCCGTAGTGCGTCCTGTAACTGCATACTGCTGTAGTGTGATAAACTAGTTAGGTAGGTGTTCGAACCCCAGCCCTGGAAATGTGTGTGTTTATGTGTGTGTGTGTGTGTGTGTGTGTGTGTGTGTGTGTGTGTGTGTGTGTGTGTGTGTGTGTGTGTGTGTCTGACTGGATAGATAGCAATGCTTTTTAGGCTACTCACACTCCATACAATACAAATACTCTACTTTGCCAAGGCTGCTGATGTCACTCACCTAGAAGTACACCTCTGGGAACGTGATAGCCCGGTAATCGCCGTAACACGTCCTGTAACTGCATACTGCTGCAGTGTGATAAACTAGTTAGGTAGGTGTTCGAACTCCAGCCATGTGAATCTGTGTGTTTGTGTGTGTGTCTGACTAGGTAGAGAGCAATGTTTTTTAGGTTACTCACACTCCATACAGTACAAATACTCTACTTTGCCAAGGCTGCTGATGTCACTCACCTAGAAGTACACCTCTGGGAATGTGATAGCTCAATAATTGCCATAGCACGTCCTGTAACTGCGTACTGCTGTAGTGTGATTTAGAATGGTGGTAGTGTTCCATCACCATCCATGACAGTTCCGGATGTGATGTGTGTGTCTCAGTGTCTCTGTATGGAGCAATGCATTATAGGCTACTCACTCGCAGTACATTACAAATGCCCTACTTTGGTAGTCTTGCTGATGTCATTAATTGTGAAATACACCTTTGGGGAAGATATACTTCAGTAATGTTCATGGCGCGTGATATAACTGCATAGTGCTGTAGTGTAGTAAACTAGTTAGGTAGGGGTTCTACTCCCAGACATGACAGGTGTGTGGGGGTCTGCTTGTGTGTGCGTGTGTGTGTTTGTAACACGTATCCCATATAGAGATGGTTGTAATTCTGTGACACCTGTGGGCAATGTGGAGGGGTTTTGCTAATTTCATTTATGGTGGCCCTACAATATATCACAATGTCAACCATACAGGGATAACAGATGTAAATGGCTGAGAGGCTGGGGTGCAAAGCCATACCCATACATGTGACATCAAGGCTTGCCAATCACAGTTAGCAATTCCACTGTGCCTTCACATGTGACTCACAATGAGCATACCCTGCCTAACAGCATGGCCTGTATGGACATATGACACTGACATAATGAAATGCTGTTAGCATGCTATCAATGTAGGTGCAGGGAAAATCTACTGATCAGTACCAATCCCTGCCACACGTGGGCAAGACTGGCACATCTGATGATAAGTTGTGTTCACAGCATGAGCCAGTCACCCCAAGTACAGTTCCACATGTCACTGTACATGCATGTGGGAGGTGTGCACATCCTAGACACCATCCAAGTCATGGACTAGGGAACACAGACATGGCAAGTGATGCACAGCATTGGCCACACACAATAGTCACCCAGGTGACTGGAAGACAGATGCAATACTCACCTGTGTGGGTAAATGCAGAAGCTACAGGCCTGTGCCACAATGCAGACCATTGTCATGTGGGCTGATGCCAAGGTATGCCCATCACCTACCCTTGTATGATACTGGCACTGTTGGCCACCACACACCTGTGCAGACATGCACCCATGCATGTCCAAACTGGACCCTCTGTGTTTGTGTGTGTGTTGTATGGTGTGTATGTCCACATCCACATGCACTACTCCCCCCAGGGCACAGTAAAGCATGCTGCCTTATGTCTGACACCCCCTCATACTCACTGCCCATATGACCTCCGTATCACCCATGTGGTGCATATCTTCCCTGCACATTGATGTGTTGTGGCAATCCCACTAGCGACGGGTTGCACTCCTGGCCCTGCCAAGTGTGTTAATGTGTATGCGTCCCGGTGTGAGTGTTCCTGTGCTGACGCTGGCACCCATTCATGCAGACAGGCACGTGTACGTCACCTACTGTACATCTACCGTATCCCTGTTGCAGATGTCACTCACCATCACATATATGTTCTGAGTGCTCCCCACCAGATAACCCATGTGGCGCATCCAATAACAGCATCGAACTGTGATAGCACTACATAGCTGTCAGGTGTTTGATACCTTGTGCTGGTAGGAGTGTGACACAAACATGTGTCCGTATTAACCTCCCACCCCTCCCTGACATATATTTGCCTCTGTCTGCCTCCCACACTCCCTCTCTGGTGGATGTGGAGGGCCACACCTGCATTGCTTACGCAGCAGCATGTGTATTTAATGTGATGCTCATGATCAGCTGATGGCCTCTGCACAAATGTGTTGGGGATTTACCTCTAACAACATACACTCTGGGAAGAGGGCAACAAACAGGTGGGGGATGTGCCTGACCTGACTCTGAACTGTAAGTGCTGCTATACTGCATATGGAGTAGTGTTGGATTAACAGTGTTTGTCTGGATATGCCTGTCTTACATGTCACAATACCTGCTATGTCAGTTCCATGTATATCAGGAATCCCCATCTGCAGGCTCATCTGCAGACTGGGTAGTGTTGTGCCTTTGGTGTCATGTGTTAGCCATGATGCATCTATCTGTGGAATGCAGAAGGTAATGTGAGGACTGCAGTCTGTTGATGGCGAAGGCCATCACAGTTACTGACTACATATCCCTCAATGGACATATGTTGCAGCAAACCCCGTTACAATGGTAGATTAATGAGGGTATCACAGCAACATGTCTATACTAGCCCTGTGTATGTGCTGTCAGCCACACCACTGTCAACCTTTGTACATATGTCATGCATGAAGTGGTGCATATGTGCTGTACACCGTAAATAGTGTCATCATATCTGATAACACACCAGTGATACATCAGAGTGTTATACATGTCATGTACAGTAGGGGTTACACTTAATGCCATACCCTGGAAATCCTGTGGATGTTTGTACAGTACTGAGGTCTGTGTAGTGATGGTGAATGTCAGCAGTGTGTGTATTGTTAATATGTACTATGACCTGTGTACAGACTGTGGTAGATGTCATTGTTCTAGCTCCCCTTCTATCTGTTATTACATGCTGCCCCACTGTATGGTACCATTTTACCTTACATGTGTGTAGGGCCATACACACACATGTCCCATACCACAGAAAGCCATCAGACCAGACTGTGTAGCAGTCCAGTATATGTAGTGTCATTCTGTGAGTGGCACATATGAGGATGGTGTAGGACAGGTAGTCCATATACTGTACTATTATTCTAGAGTACCATATGTGGATGTGGCTGTGTTCACACTTGTTGTGGTTATGCACTGTCACACAGGTGTATCCTACCCTGTGCTGTGACATGGCTGTTGAGCCTGCTATATATGCAGGTACTGTACCACAATAACCTTAGGATGTCTGTCAGTAGTCAATGGCACACATGTTATGAGCAGATGTCACCTTCCACACACACCGTGTCTGTGACAACAATCCCAATGACAGTAGCAAATTTTCTATTAATTTACCAGCTATACATACCAGACATCCCCTTGCACTCTACATTGGGACTAAAAGGGCTGGGGTAGGACTACACTCCATGACCAGGACATATGGTGGGACGATATGGACATGTACTTATCCAGATAGCCATATATATATCTGAGTACACATGTGTAGCACTTCCGATTACCACTGTCATGGCAACCACCCACTATGAATCCTATGCATGTAGGTGTATTCCCTGTACATTCCCTGTGTGATGGACATCCTTCCTTTGTGTGGGAATCAATGTTACAGACAGCAGGTAGCAATACCTCTTACAGGAGAATCTGCACACTCAGGGCAGCCACATATATGTATGAGGATCGGGACATACAGACAGACTGTGAGTAGAGTGGTGTAATGCTTTGCATAGTACTGGTGTTACAGGGTGTGCATGTGTGTACATACTAGTTTACCTTGGACTGCAATCTGTCTGCATAGCTCACTACTGTGGGCCTATCCTCTAGCTGGACAGAGGTGTGCCTATCATGTGTTGACTGTCCACCACACAGGTCCTGTGTCGGATATTACACTGGCAGTGTGTATGTGTTGCATGCTAGCAGTACATGGCTATATCCATTCATGTACATGATGTCGTACTCCTGCATTAGGGTATGTTGCAACACATCCTGTAACACCAGCATGTTCCAGGGTGTGTAACTGCAATATTGCAGGTAGGGCCCTGCGTACCTGCCTTTGTCCTCCACATACATGGCAGCCTTTGTCCTGCTGCTGTTAGGTAATGGCCTATCATTACCTACTGCTAGCATTCCTCCTATCATCCCAGATATAGCGTGGACACCCACAACATTTGTTGGCCAGGGACCATGCATGTGACTGATACATTGACATTACCACAAGTAATGAATGTCCCCCTAGGGCTTGACTACAGGGTGAATTGAAGGGCTTAGCCTGGACACCATAGTATGTTATATATCTGCACTGGCTGCATCTACTGTTTTGTATGGGCCTTGCATTTGAGGGGAAGAACGAAATTTAGGGATGTAAATTCAGCAATGGAAGCTAGATCAACCTCGAGGGGAAGAACGAAATTTAGGGATGTAAATTCAGCAATGGAAGCAGCTAGATCAACCTCGAAGGGAAGAACGAAATTTAGGGATGTAAATTCAGAAATGCATTGCACCCAGTATGTCCACAGTACTGCTACACATGTATGGCTACTAATACCCTTTGTCTGTGTATATGTCTATGTTCCCATATATCCCATGCATCTTATCTATCTATCTATATATATATATATATATATATATATATATATATATATATATATATATATATATATATACCTGCACATGATTGTCAATGTATGGATGTGTGTGCATATTTGTACCATTGTAATATGTAGCCCTTCAACATAGTACATTCCCTGCGGTACAATGGTGTATCTGCATGATATGTTACAGATATTGACCTGACATGTACAGGTGACATGGATAACTGTTGGAGCATTGTAGCTGTGTTGTGGTGGGTCCTGCTGTCAAGTACTGCATGTGCTGGATATTGGATTGCACAGCATATCCGTTAGGGCTGGGGGATACATAGCAATAATTACCAGGTGTCCCTTATTTGTGCCCCCACCCCCATTAACTGTGGTCATGGTCTGTTATGTAGTACGGAATGGGCCAGGAGTCCGTTCCCATGTGGAAATCATATACACATGTCTATCTGTGTGTATATATATATATATATATATATATATATATGTATATATATATATATATATATATATATATATATATATATATATATATATGTATATCTGCATAAGTATATATGTTACACTCCCATGTATAGAGGGATAGAACTGGACATTGATATAGCTCTAGCTATGTATATGAATGTATATATATATATATATATATATATATGTGTGTGTGTGTGTGTGTGTGTGTATGTGTGTGTGTATCTATGTAGATATATATATATATATATATATATATATATATATATATATATATATATATATATATATATATGGATATATACACTGAACATATTAATCTATCTATGTACGATTGCTGTTATATGATTATTTCTGAGTCATACATACACATATATATATTTATATATATATATACTTATAGCTGTCTATCTCTCCACATTTACAGATGTATAGCTGTCCATATGTCCATGCATGTTCGACCTATATGTGTGGCCTGTATCTCATTCTCTTGGCAGTTGACATGGATGACCTTAGGACTGAGGTCAGTCATTTGTGCCAACACGTACGTGTTTCAGACATATCATCTCCAGCAATACATGTGTTCTACCACATATAACTGTGTAACTTGCAATGTTTGAAGTGTATTAGGTTCATAGGTTCATACTAGGCTATCTGCCCTAGGGCATTTATAAGCCTAGCCAGAATGTGTTTGGCTTTCGCCACCCATTTTAAATTTATTTTGCTATGCCCTTTTTCGAGGTTAGTATACTGTGCCTCTGTCTAACAGTGACACAGAAGTGATACCCAGGGTAAACCTACAATCTCCCATCCACTCATCAAGATTCCTCTTGAAGAGAGTCAATGAGGGACTCTGCCTAACCTGGACTGGGATCTTATTCCAGAGTGAAGGGAGCCTCTGGGTTATGAATCTGTTCCTCCAGCATGTCCTATTTATATCAGTGCTGAGGTTCAAGTCTCTCGAGTGCATAGCTCGATGGGATTTGGATTTTCTGAGGTGCAGCATGTCCATTAATTCCGGGTTGGACATGGCTTTATACGTCAGGCACAGATCGCCTCTGAACAGGCGGTATGCCACTGAGTAGAGCTGGAGTTTCTTTAACCGGGCAGCATATGGCATCTGTTTGAGCCCTTTGATCCTCTTGGTGAGGTACTTTTGGGGTCTTTCCAGTTGCTGCAGGTGTCTGGTAAGGTACATCCCAAAAGGGGCATTGTACTCAATTATGGGCCTGATGAGAGATGAGTAAAGAGGCACGATGACCTCCCCTGATCTAGATGTGAATCCCTTCATGATTAGGTGGGCTATATAAAATGTTTTTCTAACCACTTTGGCCACGTGGTTGTCAAATGAGAGATTGCTATCAACTTGGGTCCCCAGGTCCCTAATTACTTCTTCTGTACTTAATGGATTACCACCTATGTGGTAATTTGTGGGAACTTTGTTTTGCCAAAGGGAAGACTATACACTTTTGGCATTTAGCTTGAGGCCATGGCTCTGGCACCAGTTGTCTGTTTCTATAAGGCCCTTTTGGAGGATGCTTGTGTCGGCTGGAGAGTCGATTATGGTGCCCAGTTTGCAGTCATCTGCGAACTTGGTCAGCCACAGTCCTTCCGTGTTGGCCTGTACCTCTGAGAAATATATACCAAACAAGAGAGGTCCCAGGACTGAGCCTTGTGGGACACCACTTGTAACTGGTTTGGAGTCTGACATGGCTCCAGCAATTCTAACCATGTGGGTTCTGTCCTTGAGCCAGTTTGCAATCCATCTAGTGACATAGGGGTTTATATTTAAGCTGGTGAGCTTATCTATAATGCCCGAGTGGGGTATTGTATCGAAGGCTTTTGCAAGGTCCAGGTAGGCTGTGTGGACCACCTTCCCCTCGTCAATGGCCTTGGTGACTGTTTCAAAGAAATCAACTAGGTTTAAGAGGCAGGATCTGCCCTTAGCAAAGCCAAACTGGGTAGGATCCAGTGTCTGTAGGTCCCCAATATCTTTATTTATGAGGTCCATGATGATCCTTTCCATAGCTTTGCAGACCAAGCTAGTCAGGTTTATGGGGCGATAGTTTCCAGGATCCATTGAGGCACCACCTTTATAGAGAGGGACCACTGTTGCTGTACGCCACTCTTTGGGCACATATCCTGTAGTAAGGCTGAGATTGAACAGTAGTTTTATGTTTGGGTTTAGCTCTTCTTGGAGTTTATGTAGGACACAGCCCGGGACACCGTCCGGTCCCATTGATGCTGTGTTTTTTGCTTTGGAGAGGGCGGCTCTTACCTGAGCATCTGAGATGTCAGGGGGGGCAGCACTCTGCTGGGATAGATATTTGCCCTTTTGGTGGGGAGGGAGTGGAGAAGTTTGCGCTGAACCTGTCAGCTAGGATGTTGGCAATGTCTGTGGGTTCAGTGCATTTTTTGTCATTTTGGACTAATTCTGAGCATGTCTGGGAATTACCACCCAGGTTCCTAACATAACTAAAGGAAGTCTTGTGATTATCCTTAGTGTCCTGTGCAATTTTTCTCTCGAAGCTGGCCTTAGACAATTTTATGAGTGCCCGTAGTTTTTTGCTAATACTGATCAGTGATGCCTTCCCTTTTTGGGATTTTGCTCTATCATTTAGTAGCTTCCTCCTTCTATTGTATAGTTTGTTTATGGCTGGGGTCCACCAGACAGGACGTCTGCCTTTGGAGGATTGGGTCTTGGTTTTATTTGGGATCGCATGATCCATGCATTCCTGAAGGTGTTCATAGAATTCGTTTATAAAGGATTCTGCGGTCTGGGCCGTATTTTCCACAGGCCCGGGGGCTTTGAAGGATTCCACCTCGGTTTTGAGGAGTGTGAAATTTGCTTTAGAGAAGTTTTTCACTGTGGTTTTCTGGGCAGGGGTGGGGTCGGGATGTGAATATCCAGTGAGATTAGTTTATGGTCTGATCTTACCAGTGAGGGATACACTTCTGGTCTGGAGCATAGAGTCCCTATGTTGGTGATGATCAGGTCCAGTATGTTTTCCCCTCTTGTGGGAGTGGTGACAAGTTGTTCCATAGCATTTGAGTTTATAAATTCTAGGAACCTTTGGGCTAGGGTGTTGGAGCTAGAGTAATGCTCCCAGTCTATGTCTGGGTAGTTGAAGTTGCCCAATATAATGGTGTTTGGAGAGACCTTCATATTTTCCAGTGTTCTCAGAAAGGCCGAGTGGGGTTCCTGGGTTTGGGAGGGTGGTCTGTAGCAGGCTATAAACTGGAAGGCAGTTTTACCCACTGTTAGTTGCACATGGATAGTCTCTGATGCTTCGTGCTTTGCCACCAACCTGGAGGTGTGGGTATCTTTGATGAATATCGATACTCCCCCTCCTTTTGTGGTTCAGTCCAAGTTTTGGGGCCGAAAAGCATGGTATGAGGTATAACCTGGTAGTGCTGGGGTGCTCTCGGGAGCTCTGAACCAGGTTTCTGTTACTGCACAGATATCGATGTTCTCCATGCTAAGGAGAGTTTTGAGTGCGTGCATCTTGAGATTTAGACTTCTGGCATTGAGTAGCATTACTCTTAGTTTCTTATCCCTTGTGATACCTATGGAGGTGGGTTTGTCTTTTGAGCCTTGCCTAAAAAGGCACTATGGGGTAGCAAGAGCCTTTGCCAATATCCAAAGCCCAGGGTGACAGGTGCAAGCCATCCCTAGTGAAGCATCGTGGCTTGTCGAGCATATCATCCCAAGCTGACAGGCATTGGATCCCCTTTGAATGACACCAGTACTTAAGCCAATTGTTGAAATTGATCATCTTGTCTTCATATTGTGGCATTATTCTTGGTGAGGGTAAGATGCTACTCAAGGTCAGGGTCATACCGGCCTGGGCTACATGCTCAGCGAGCTCCTTTATGTCTCTTTTCATGTAGTCCAGGGAGGTACGTCTCAGGTCATTCACACCAGCATGGACAATGACTGAGTCATATTTGTACTTGCCTTGGAGTGACCTGAGTGCTTGTGTTATGTGGTGGATCCCAGCACCCGACAGGCTGCTCACAGTGACCCTCTCCTTTTTCAACCTGGTGAGTGGGACGTCAGTGTGCCTGACGATAGAGTCACCTGTTACAAGTGTATCAGGTGTGTTGTTTAGTCTTAAGGGCTGTGACTGTTCGGCACACTGGCTTTGTGAGATATGTGTTGCACGTGTTTTGTTTTGGGGTAGCGGTTGCTTGGATGTCTGCTTTGGAGGTCTCTGCTGCTTAGGCAGATCTTTATTTAGAGCCTCCGAGTATGTTTTTGTGTGATTATGTGTTTGGTTTGCTGTCGTAGTAGGTCTATGTGAGACTGGAATTGTAGTGAGTGTGGTTTCCTTCTCCTCCTGACTGGTTATGCCAGTACTGAGTTGAGAGAGCTTAGCCTCCAGTTTGGCTATATGGTTGCATCTCTCACATGTGTTGGAATTTGTTGGGAGGAGGGGAGGGTTGTCTGTGTACATGAGGCAGTTGTAACATTGCCTCAAGATTCCCAGATTCACCAGCTGGACCGGAGAGGAGATTGACAACTGACCTTTGGACATGCTAGAATAATATTGGGAATTCCTTAATAATTGAAAACAAGGGCCAGTGGGGAGTGAGTGTGTAGTACTTTTAATTTTTAGTGCTGACTTATATAATTGCTTTAGCGAGCAAGTGCCAGGTAACTTAAGTGCAATGTGTTACAGGTAACTTAAATGCAAAAATGACAAACAGTAACTTTCTTTCAAGTGAAACAAGGAAATAAGTACAGTAAGCAATGCAGATATCACTAGTGATCCACAGAAGCGCTAAGAAGCCGCATATTAGGTGGAATTAGCGTTCCAGGGAAATAACAAGCAAACAAACAACAAGCATATAAACAAAGCTAGATTCAGCAGGCCTGGATCTAGTCTATGCTACAGCAAGCAAGGTGTACCAATTTCAGTAAGATACAGTTCAAATATTCAGGCACTATAAACCTTTAACCAGAAATTCCCAGCTCAGAAGGGCAGAGTCCAGCCTCTTCTCCCACAAGAGTGCAGACCATGAACCTTCTTAATGTAAAATAACTGGCCTGAAGCCCAAGTGATTAAACCAGAACTAATACACTTTAAGAATAACAGACACTGGGCTCTCAATCAGCAGTTCCCAACTTAGAAGGATGAAAGCTACCTGTCCTGCCACCACAGTGCATGCCACAAACCTTCCTAATGTAAAACAACTGGTCTGAAGCCCAAGTGCTTAATCCAAAAGACTTTGAATGATAGCTACACTTTAATCAAGTTACTACCAAGCAGTAATAAATACAATTGAATAATTTAGAGAATGCCTGGATTAGTGCTCAAGTTACACAAACAAAGCTAGATCCAGCAGGCCCGAATCCAGTCTATGCCACAGCAAACAAGGTGCACTAACTTCACTAAGAAGCAGTTCAGATATGCATGCACTATAAGCCTTTAACCAGAAATTCCCAGCTCAGAAGGGCAGAGTCCAGCCTCTCCTCCCACAAGAGTGCAGACCACGAACCCTCTTAATGTAAAATAACTGGCCTGAAAGCCCAAGTGCTTAAACCAGAATTAATACACTTTTAGAATGACAGACACTGAGCCCTCAATCAGCAGTTCCCAACCTAGAAGGATGTAAGCTACCTGTTCTGCCACTACAGTGCAGACCACAAACCCTCTCAGTGCAAAACAACTGGTCCGAAGCCCAAGTGTTTAAACCAAAAGGCTTAGAATGAGTTACACCAAGCAGTAATAAATACAATTGAGTACTTTTAAGATGATGCAAAAGTAAAATAAAGTAGGTAGAAACACAAGTACAGTAAAAGCAGATGAAATTTTTTTTTTTCTGAACAAGTGCTGAGATCAAAGAAACAGATTTGAGTGCTGAAACTAGAAAACTGGCTAGTTATAAGGAAAAAAAAAACTAAGCTAGAAGGCTTCCCTCCAACACAGAAGGGCTTGGGGGCTCAGAAGCCTACAAATAGTCTATACCACTTAACAGGAAAGGCAGGAAACAAGCTTAAATTTTTTTTTCTGTTTCCCAGATGCTCTCTTTGTACACAGTAGGAGTGCCTGAAATCAGAATATGATCTCACTACACTCAGTTGAGTGAGGAAATGAGATGGGCCCAGAAGGAGTATCCAAACACAAATTTACAAGAGGGGCGGGCAGTTTCAAGGCCACTAAGATTAACACCAAAACAAAAACATGGAGGGTGGGTGGGACTAACTGAAGAGCAGAGTCAAAACTTTCAGTTCAGTTAATATTCCTGCAACACACAGTTAAAATCAATTTAAATACTGTATTTTTTTGAAAAAAAAAGTGCAGATAAAGGTGCTTAAATTCTCTTATACATCCAGTTGAATACAGCAAGTTCTTAGCTGGCCAAAGCTGAGGTTTTTAAGCAGAAAATATTTCACACTGTACCACTTAAATAGGCAAGGACAGGAAATCAAAGAAGCAGGATATGACAGATATTCCTATATGTACCCACATTATGGCGCACTATGTCTGGGATTCATGCATTAAGAAGTTGTGTGGTGTGTTATTACTACATTCCCTGTGCTGTTGACTGATTGTGCTAGATGATATGTATGTGAAATGACTGGTTATGTACATCTGTCATGGTTTAATGGTAAATCATGTAGTGTATGATGTGCAGCATCCCGGGTGTGGCCCTTCCAGAGGCTGTATAATGTGTTTCAGGGCAGAACACCGGCTGTCAGATACAGAGTGAGTTAGGAACATTTGTGCGGTCGTATGCGGGTGTGTGCGGGTTTGTGCAGAGCTAAGCAATGCTATGCTCGGGTTGAGTTTCCTTAGACTCAGCTTGCATCTACTTAACTCAATCTTTGTAGGCAATGCTTACCCCCATGCGAATACAAGTGCACACACTTAAATCTGCTTATCCATGAGTACTACTGCTGTTATGCGCTTACACATGCTTACTAGTGCCTTAGTCATTATGACACTTCACATGTACATTTAAGGCAGTGCTCCTGTGCAAATATAAATGTTACTTAGTAGGTTATACAGCACAACAAAGTTAACATACGGATATCACATGGAATATAGTATGTGCTGCAATGGGACTCGACCCAGGAAGCGTGCGCATTAGCTGGATGCTCTGGCCACTACACTATTGCTGTTTTGCTTCATTTGCATATGTCTACCATAATGACATACCCATGTTCCCTTCCCCTGGTCCCCGAGCTCCACGTACACAGCATCCATCCATTCCCCAATCGCTAGCCCTGCCATACTACACCTCCACACATTTCCCTCTCTGCATGTCTCGGTACACCTCAAGTTTACTGTCTGCACCCAAGCTTCTGCAGGCTCTTCATCCGTTTATTTCATGTACATACCAGCCTTCCCTTGATCCTCCTTTGATACTGGTGGTGACATCGATGTGACCCACAATGTTGGTTCATCCCGCCAGGGACAGACCTGTCATTGTGTCAAGAGTAGACCTAGCTGGTGTACAGTGTTTCTCCCACTGGTAGTATCCTGGCAGGATATTGTGTAGCAGCGGTTTGCTCACACACCTGGCCAGCCTCATCTCCCAGTTCCACGGAAGCAACGCCCCAAGTGTGACATACTGTGCATGAAGCATGCTCACACACCCCCATGGTGTGCACCGTATATCATTATTCCCTTCGGTATTATGTAGGACTACTGTTCTCATAGAATGATTGGACAGGCACCGTTCTGTGCTGCACTTAGACTGCTCATAATACTGTGGATGAGCAATGGACACATGCTCTGGTATTAATCTACACACTTATATACATTTCCTATACTGTTGGATGCTTGTGCTGGATGATGTGTTTGTGATCACAGCAGCTGTATGTGTATCTGCCATGGCTTAGTGGAACTCATGTCTACTATAGTGTGCAGGGTTGGGGGTTTGTAACCTGGCAGTGCATATTATTTTGTTAATAGCCACAACAGCTGTTGGCTACAGAGTGACTATGGCACTGTAGAACATTTGTAGGCAGGTATGCGCTTGTTTGCACGAAGCACATTACTGACCTCTGGTTGTGGCGTCTTGCACTCAGCCTCTACATTGCTTCACCAGTGTGGTACTCACATATCAGCGGCCAAACAGGCTTACACCCGCTTGCTCCCGCATACACATGCAGAACATTGTGCATTTTATTCACATCTGTCAACCGAGACACTCGAACTGTATGCTTGTCCATTGTCAGCGGTGGCCCAGGGTGTAGAGCTCCACATTGACCCCAGCTATGTATCCGGATTAATATTGGGGTGTTCACATTCATAGAGGGTAACAGACATAACATAGCTACTTCCCCCATTAATCATGCTTAGTTTATGTTAAACTGTCGGTATTATCCATGCTTAGGTCAGGTTTACATGTCATGTGTGACTATTGACAAAGGTCAGTGTAAGGTGAGGTTGGATTGCTGTTTCACAGGTCTGGATAGGTTACATGCAGGTATTCGGGGTAGGTGTAGTTATTCCATACCTGTGTGGTACAGTAGAGGTGAATAGCTAAGGAGTAGGCAGGTAGGTTGTGGGGGTGACATTGTAACTCTATAGTAGCCCATAGGTATAATTGGATGGGGAGCAATAGGGAAGGTATGTCAGATGTTGGGATTTGTATGTGAGGCAGTACAAGAGATGTCGGTATCACTAGTTGATGTAGTGGTATAGAGTGTGAGTTGGGGGGAGGGTTTCACAAGGTGGTGAGCCTGTGCTGCTCCAGGTGTGCTTGTGGTGTTCCTTCATGTGTTAGTTACATGTGTCCTGTGGGACAGCTGTGATACTACATGTGGGTTGGGGTTCCAGATACTGGCAATATAGTGGGGGATGTGGGTGTCACCTACGTGTACCCGTAGACATTAATAGAAATGGAACAGGGGCTGATAGGTACATGGTGTGCATGGGGCACAAGGGGGGGGTGTTAGTAGGGGGATTACCCAGGGATGTGCAGGATGGCTGCAGGGAAGGTCCACAGCTGGCCATGTTGTCTACAACAACAGCTGTGCATATGCACTGCATTTGGTGTTTGCATTGGACATTCACACCCCTGGGTGGGGGTGAGGACTACAATAATATCTTGTGATGCCTATTACATCGGCTTACATGCCTACAGTGGGGTGTTGCAACCATGTGTTCGTAGGTGTCGTGTAGTGGGTTATGCAACAACACATATGGTTATACTGTACTTTGCCATGTAAACTGGACTGTGCTGCCATGGGACCCATATCGGGAATGGCTGCCAGTTAGGCGTAAGCATGCCTGTCGACTGTACAGAATCCACGGCCTGTCCAAAGTTTGCTTCATAATATTGGTGCGTTCCTCTTACAATCTGCACCTGTCTGGCAAATACCTGGGAACTAATGCCATTAAATACAGACACGTAATTGGGTTTAAGACTCCACATCCTTCAGAAGAGTCATGCTAATGCATAACCTATTATTCTATCAGCTTTCTAAGGTTGTAAGTGGAATATATGCTTTCTGTCCCTATTTGTTCCCCCAACGGTTTAGGTTCTGTCCAGTGGTTTTGCTCTTAGAGGTTGAGAGGTATGGGCGTAAGCTCTGCCCAATTCGCAATATTACTTACATCCCTGGGGTGGTCCGAATACAACTGTGCCAGCCAACACCTGCACGCCTAGGCCAATAATTGCATACCCATAGTTCCCCCACCTGCCCCTCCTCTACAGCACTCATCCTTACTGTGGGTGCAGGTGGGGTCTAACCACACCACTACACACTGCCCACTTTCCACATGTCAGGACCCATGTCGTACTTTGTCTTGACCCATGGGTCATCAGGCTTGCACAACCTACTGGTCTGTGTACGTATACAGCCTGGTTAGATGAATCGTTACAGGGACTGACTGCAATAATCATTAATTTTTGGGGTGTCCCACAAGGGACATTGATGTCTTTGTTTCAAGATTAGACTTGGCAGGTCTCTCCCACTGGTAGTATCCTGCCTGTGGTCTGGGAAGCAGTGGTGTGTTTACTTGTATCGTGCATTTGTATGTTTCACCTGTCTAGGTGGGGGGGTTGCTGCTACGTGTTACACGTTTGTTGATTGGACCCCTCACCCCCATTAGCACGGCCTGTGAATATATGTAATCCTTAAATGGTGTATCATATCTATATCTATATCTATCTATATATATATATATATATATATATATATATATATATATATATATATATATATGCTGTATACTACTATTTAACAAATTGTTCTCTAGTCCTGAGGAGCTTTTCTCCCCGGGTCTCTGCTGTAAATGAGCCAAAAGCACAGCCAGACTTACCCGGTTAACAGATGTGATTTAAATACATAATTCATTTAATATTCTAGCTATATATGTGCGTATGTTTACACACATATATACATTTCTATTTCTACATATATATATATATATATATATATATATATATATATATATATATGGGTCTACCTGAAATGGTCGACAATTCATTTGATCGACTTTTATTTGGTCGGCAATTCATTTGATCGACAGGCAGATTTGCCCCCCTTCTCAATGCTGTGTGACCATGGAGTTGATATATATAGTTAGAGGGTGTGTGGGGGCACAGCCCCCCACATGGGGGGGTGGGGGGCAAAGCCCCCCACATAAAACTGCTTGTCGATCAAATGAATTGTCGACCAAATAAAAGTCGATCAAATTAATTGTCGACCATCTCAGGTAGACCCATATATATATATATATATATATATATATATATATATATATATATATATATATTGCTGTTTATATGTATAACGACATATGGATGTATGAGTGTCTGCATATGTATATATCTATATGTGGGTATTTAATTATATTCTGTCTCTGTATGTACACATTTGTACTACGGAGAAGGGGAGGTTTCACTCCATGTAGGTATGGGTATATATACACACACACCTCTACAGTTGTACATCTACATCTGGTTATTCCATTGTTTGCCATATACAATAGACTGTGCTGCAGTGGGACTTGTAGCGGGAGTGGCTGTCCATTGGGCGGCAACCCTGCCCAATGCACACTATTGCTTACATCCCTGGGGCAGTCCACATATACCCACTCCAGCAAATACCTGCTCAGCTAGGCCCATAATTTCATACCCATAGTTCCCAATCTGCACATCCTCTTCGGCACTCTTCCTTACTCTGGGTGCAGGTCGGGTCTGGCCACACCTGTACACTGTACCCACTCCCCACTTCTCGGGACCCATCAGGTATGTTGTCTCGCCCCATGGATCATCAGGCTTCCCCTGCCTTGTACACTGGGAACATGCGCGGCCTGCCGTTCGACATCGGTGTAATGGCAGGAAACCCAAAAATTTTTGAATTTTTGGGTGTCCCACAAGGGACATACATGTCTTTGTTTCAAGATTAGACTTGGCGGGTCTCTCCCACTGGTAGTATCCTGCCTGTAGTCCGGGAAGCAGTGTTGTGTTTACTTTTATTGTGTGTCTGTATGTTTCACCGGTCTAGCTGGGGGGGGGTTGATGTTATGTGTTACACGTTTGTTGATTGAAACCCTCACCCCCATTTGCACGACTTGTGAACATATGTAATTTGTAATTGCTGTATCATATCCTAGCTATATACATGTGTATATTTACACACCCACACACACACACACACATATATATATATATATATATATCTATATATATATATATATATATATATATATATATATATATCTACATTACTATATACAGATATATCTGTATATGTATGTATGCATACATGTATATATATCTATATTACTGTATATATATATATATATATATATATATATATATATATATATATATATATATCTAACGACATATGGGTGTATGGGTGTCTGCATATGTATATATCTATATGTGGGTATTTATATGTATTCTGTCTCTGTATGTATACATTAGTACTACAGAGAGGGAGAGGTATATCTCCAAGTAGCTATGGGTAGATATACACACACATACCTGTACATATATACATCTACATCTGATTATTCCGTTCTTTGCCATGCAGGTTAAACTTTGCTGCAGTGGGGCTCATAGTGGGTGTGGCTGCTCATTGGGTGACTCCTCTGCCCAATGAACACTTTTGCTTACATCCCTGGGGCTGTCCGTATAGACTCACTTCAGCCAATACCTGCACACCTAAACCCATAACTATCTACCTATAGTTCCCCCACCCACCCCTCCTCCACAGCACTCATCCTTACTCTGGGTGCAGGTCGGGTCTGAACACACCACTACACGCTGCCCACTCTCCACTTCATGCGACCCATGTCGTACAGTGTTTTGACCCATGGGTCATCAGGCTTTCCCACCCTTGTATTCCGGGTATGTACACACCCCGCCCAGAAAGGTTGTCGAGCTGGCATCCTCCCATAATATGTCAATATTTGGGGCATCCCGCAAGGGACGCTCCTGTCTGTGTTCCAAGATTAGATTTCATGGGTCCACTGTGTACCCCCCAGTTGTATCCTGCCTGTGGTCTAGGGAGCAGTGGACTATTTACATTGTATGTGGGTTTGTGTGCATGTTTCGTCTGTCTGGCTTGGGGGGAGGTCATGCTATGTGTTACATGATTCTTCCTTGGGCCCCTCACTTCCATTGGCATAGCCTGTGAACATATGTCATTCTTGTGTGCTGTTTCGCATCATAGCTATATATCTGTGTATATCTACGCACACACACACACACACACACACACACACACATATATATATATACTTTTATATATGTATATGTCTGCATATATATATATATATATATATATATATATATATATATATACATATTGCTGTATATATATATATATATATATATATATATATCTAATACCATGCGGATGTATGGCCTTAATCTTGCTTATCTATTGCTATGATGGCTTAGTGGTTAGCTACTGTGATGGGTCTACTTCACCCTGTTGAAGGCCGACAATATCGAAGCTGATATTGTCGGCACCAAAATGTCGAAAGTGAAAGTCATTGCGCGTGTAAATGGAAATCTCCATAAGGGGAGATTTCCATTTACTGCAATGTAGTGCGATCTCGGAGTTGGTATATTTAAGTAGCAGGGGGTGTGGGGGTGCAGGGGGGCTTGCCCCTCTGCATAGAGCAATTTGTGTTGTGTTTGGGTGTTTTTTTTTGTGTATGTTTGATGTTCGGGGGTTTCGACATTTTCAAGCCAATTATTACACTGTCGACAGTTTGAATTTTCAACAGTGTAATATAAATGCACTGTGACTATAGTATACAGGGTCCTGGGTTTGAGCCTTGCAGAGGCAGTTTATTTTGTTGCTGGGTAGAACATGGGCCATTGGATTCAGAGTGATTAAGGCACTTTAAAGCAGTTGTAAGCAGGTTTGCGCAAAGGTAAGCACTGCTAATATCTGGTTGCAGTTTCTTACACTCAGCTTCTACTTTGCTTAATCTGTGTGGGCAATGCATACCTCTGTGCAAAATTACTTGGACATGCTTACCGCTGCTTATTTCTGCTTAGACCTGCTTACTTGTGCCTTATTCATTATGACACTAACACTACACATGTGCATTTCATGCAGTACTCCAGTTCACATTTAAATGTTATTATGTAGGCTATACAGCAAAACGATGTAAAATTATGTTCATATACAGATTTCCTGTGGAAAATGATTTGTGCTGCAGTGGGACTCGAACCGGGAATGCCTGTTCATTAGGCAGATTCTCTAACCACTACACTATTGCTGTGCTATTTCATTTGCATATATATTCCTTGTTTTCATCTTCAGCCTTTTCGTCTGCTTTAACCGTAGCTAAGCGACGGACAAACCCACGCACCTATCGTTAGCTGTACTCGGGGTTTAAAAAAACAAATACAAGGGTTTTTTCATTTTATTTCAATGTACTGTTGCTGTTGAACACATGGGGACTGTTGGTGGAGATATGCGGACACCTATGAGCGGTTTCGCTCATTTATTTATACTTCACTTTCTTCTGTTCTACTTTGCAGGGGCTTGTTTATTCTGAGAGCTCTGCTCTCAGACACTCCCCTTGCACTCATCCACGCTCAGTGTAGGATTTGGAGCACCAGCGGCACGCATTCATTATTATTCATGGTGCACTGCCATCCTCCTCTTCAACTGCCGCTTACGTGCAGGACTAGTTTAGTCCTGCACGGCAGATTAGTGAATCCAGGGGAATGTATAAAGTTTCTCAGTCATTTTCTATATACTCTTCCAAAACCTGACCAGCAGCTATAACTGTAGTTAATCCTACTGCTGCTAAATGTTTAGGTCATTCCAATAATACTCTTTCTGACAAGGATGGGAAGATTACTGATAACTATAGAAAAAAATGTATGCTTCTGAAACTTTGATTTTCAGAAGTTTGAATTACCAGGTTTATTATTCTGACTACTTGTGAAAATATGAATAATGTTTTGTCTGCAGTTTCTTTTTGTGAGGAAAAATCTGCTTTAAATAATTTAGTTTCATCCATTGTACAATTCACAGGTTATTGTTTACAGTGTGCATATGACTCAATTAATACTTCTTCCAAGGCTGTGGCCACTGGTACTGTTTTGAGGAGGTTTGCCTGGCTGCTTTCTCAGAACTTTCTAGACGATGTAAAAATGTGGTGTTTCAAATTTCCTCTTGAAAGATAATTGTTGAAAACAAATTCTTCCCACCAGAGTAATAATTAAAAAAAATATGATAGAGATTTAGTTTTTGGTTCCTCTGCTGCAGTGTGATGAAAGGGGTAAGCTGATAAAGGGAAACTCTAATTTTTCAACCTTCCTTTTCCAAGGTTTATAAAGGATTCTCTAACCCTTTATCCCATTTTGGCAAAAAAACAAAACAAAAACAAAACAAAACAAAATAAAACAGTCTCAACAAAATCATAAACATACATTTAAGAAGAAATGGTAGAGGAACCCTTTAAAACTAAGTATAGTCCAAGAAGTCAGAATGACTAATTAATTAATGATTAATGTTTAAGGGACCTTATTCTCTCCTCCCACCTTGCAGTCCCTTTTCCCTTCCAGAATGTCTGAATCTCTATGTTTCTCTTTGGCAATGAATAGTCTCAACAAACAAATGGATTCTGAAGATCATTCATCAAGGTTACAGATGGCAAGGGGAGGAAATCCATCCTTTCCAGGGGGGTAATTCCATATTCACCAGCCCAGACTCCTTTATTTCCCCTTGTACTTCACCACATGCTGTCCCAGGGAGTGCTAGAAACAGTTATTCCTTCTGAGGCTGGGAAAGGCTTTTATTCAAAGTTGTTTTTGCTGCCAAAGAAAGAAGATGCCTGGAGACCAGTTCTAGATCTTTCTTTCCCAAAACAATTTGTGATATTGTCCAGGTTCAAAATGCTGTCACTTCACACCCTGTTACCTCTTCTTTCTTGTTTAAGTTTCCTGGTAACACTAGATTTAAAAGATGCTTATCATCATGTCCTTATCCATCTGGAGTTCAAGCATTTCTTAAGGTTCTGTATATCTTGATTACATTATCAGTTCTCCACCTCACCCTTTGAATTATCCCCAGACCATGAGTGTCCACAAAATGTTTAGCTCCATTATAGTTCATTGCAGACTACAAAATATCCACATTTACCATCTTTAGATGACTTACTTATCTTTGCAGAGTCTTATTCAAAATGTCAGGAATCTCTCACTTGGGTGAGGAATCTCTAACACAAGCTGGGATTCCAAGAATACATTCAAAAGTTCTTTTCAACTCCTTCACACAGGATTTTGTAGCAGTGTTTAAAGAGCTTTTCTTCCCCAGGAAGAAAGTTCCACTCAGACTTTGGTCACCTCAAGGGAATACCTCAGGATTTTGGGTCTCATGCCATCTGTGATTCTCATGATACCTGTGGCAAGATTTCACATGAGAAAATACTATGGTATCCAAAGTCTTTTTATTCCCAGCACCAACATCTTTTGTCTTTTCAGATCCAAGTACTGGGGGTTGCCAGAAGAGAAATCACTTGGTTGAGACAGCAAATATTTCTAAATCTAGGTCTCACTTTTCCCTCTCTGCTCCAAACCAGTCATTTACAACAGAAGCCTCTGATTCTGCTTGGGAAGCAGTTTCAGGAAGGATAAAAGTGCGAGGAGTGTGGGTTACCAAAGGCAGATGCAAGCATTCACTGATATGACAAACAAGTAGCTAAGATAATAGTCAAAGTCAAAGTAAACTTTATTGCCATTTAGACCCACATACAATGTGACTTAAAAAAAATGTAGCACCCCCGCAGGTGTAGCTGAAGTAGATATGGGTTCCTTCCTACCTGACTCTGGTGACACCACTATATGCCTAACATACCAAGGTGGCAAGATTGACAGATTTTATTCTAGGTGACACAGATAGTTAAAAAAGCAAAAGCACAACCCCAAACAACTTATTTCAACAGTGCACCAGTTAGCAATAAGGCAAGGTGAGATATGCATGCAGTGAAACATACATTCACCCTCTTCCCCAGAACTCAAAAGAAGAAGGTCTTGACAGTCAAACATGTACAAAGAAGGCAATATCAATGAGCAGTAAAGCTTTATAATGCAGCAATACAAACAGGAAAAATGCAATGTCATTAAGCAATAAAAGAGTCATGATACAACAATACAGATATGAGAAAATGCAATGTCATTGAGTAGTACTAAAACCTTCAACCCCATTGATCAATTCTAAACAGACCAACTATGAAACACTCTATTATTCCCTGTTCCCTGGCCAGTGACTACTTACAGTCTTGCTGCCGGCGTGATGGGGCCCAAGTTGGAGCTCATATGGATCCCAGTTATTTGTCATCCACAAAGCATTTAAAAGGATGGGGAAACCACAATCTTATAAAATGTAAAAAGATGGCCAGAGCCTCTCATCACTCCATCGAGATTATCCTAGTGACCAGGCACAGTGGTTCCTCTGATGAGAAAAGTAGAAAAATCACCTGCCAGAACTCTGGTAATCATCTATGGCTTCTCTGTACTAGGCCCAAATGAAGTCATTTTCTTGCTGAATCATATGCAGGCGTGGAACTACTGGTTTCATCCTTCTCTCCTTATTCCACAAAATGCCATCATCCAGGATTTCGGCAACAGACATAAGCTGCTACTTCACTTTCCTGTCCCAAAGCACCAGAGAAGGAAATCCAGTCATGCTGCAAGGCTCTTTTCCCTTCAGCTCACAGTTTGAGTCTTCCCTCCTTCAGCTAGTAACTCAGTCCCCCCTTTCACTTTCGAAATTGTCTTTTATATCCCTCAAACAGCTCCACCTTGTGGTGTAATGGAAAACTACAGTCTATTATTTCTGCAAGGAAATACAGTGGGAGCTACAAAAATTAAGTTGCTTCAGTTTCAAGTGCATATATCACATACAGCTACAAGGAATAACAAGGACATATAACAGTGCAGTGACATATACATATACTAAACAAGATTGGCTAGATCTGAGATACCTCTATAACACTGTTATCAGCATTCATCAAATATTGCACATGTGGAAAAGCAGTTATTGCACAGAGTATACAGTATATACTGAATAGCACAAATATATTGTATGGTATGTTCAGTCACTACTGACTGCACTTTTAAAGCAGCTTGATGTAGTTATTGCACAAGAAGATAGCTGTACTACTGATTGTTTTGGTCACTAGCTATTGATATGTTGTAGAGGTCAACAGTCTGATTTTAGGGCCCGGTTATTAATATCACACCAGTTAATGAGGTGTTTCACATCATCTCTATAGGCAGTCTCATCTCCACTCCTGATAAGACTCACTACAGTGATGTCATCTGCAACCTTGACAATCTTGTTCGAATTATGTCTGGTGATGCAATCATGAGTTAGTAAGGTAAACAGAAGAGGGCTCAGGACACACCCCTGAGCACCTCCCATGCTTTATAAGTGAAACCATTCTATGTTACCCAAATTATAGGTAAGGGTATGGCATCTGGGTCCAGGGAAGTTATAGTACCACTCTACTTGGCCCTTATCATACCTATCATTGAATACAATGCCTCCTTTTGCAATTATCGAACCAGACACTTGCAAAACTGGTACGCCCACAAATGTTTTTCACCAGGAAAATTCAGGGTAAAAATAGCCTGTCCTACACTGATCACCTAAAGGCTCTGCCTCTGTATTCATTCTCTTACAGGCTGCTGAGAGGAGATATTTGCCTGTCTTTCAGGGCTTCCTCAGACCCAGCCCTAATGAATCTGTTGCACATGTATAAAACAAGCAGCACCTGAAACACTAGATCCAGAGATCTGAACTTTGACTGAAACATTTTATTTTTTATTTTATTTGACATTTTTTGACCAGGAATGCCCAACTGAGCCAGAGCCCTTCTTCAGTGGAGGCTTGGGGAGAAAAGCTTGAAGAAGAAGAGCAATTTAGGGGTAGAAGTGGAAAGAGTAGTAGAGAGGTTATAGTTAGAGGGGTCAGAGACAGTGGGTTTAAGGGGTGTTATAAGGGGAGGAAGTTCAAGGAGGGCTTTTATAGTGACATGACCAGGTATTAAGAAGGTATTCTTTGTGAGTTTTTTTAATTCTTGTGTGTGAGTAATTGTACAGATGGCCAAGGGAAGCTTGCTCCAGGATAGTGTAGGAGAGTTGCTATAAATGCTTTGGGCTATTGATCTTTTAGGATTATATATGCCTTAAGGGTTGTTGGTCAGAGCTCCTGAAGTTTCTGGCTGGGGTAAAAAGAGAGATGAGTGAGGAGATGTCAGGGTAGGAGGAGGGCTTATAGGGGATGGAATGACTTATAAGTAGTTGAGAGGATAGAAGTTGGTAGGGAAACTCTAACCAATTTACAGCCATGAGTGAATGACAGTGATGAGAGTTAGCCATCTGGTTCACTGCAAACCAGGCTGCTTTGTTGTAGGTGGCTTCGAGTTTAGCTAGTAGACTGATCTGTAAGTTGGTTAACATTTGTGAGCTGTAGAGGAGGCTGGGGAGAAGGTAGGCATAATCAAGAGAGATGTGAGAGTCCTTTGTAAGAAACTTTTTATTTCTGAATAGTAAGCCAAGTTTTTGGTGGGTTTTCATTTTACAGTGGTGGACATGGAGGTCGAGTTTGAGTTGATCATCTATGATGGCCTCCAGAAGCTTAGTGTGAGTTTCTTCATTAACGGCAGTGTTGTTATGTGATGTTATAGAGAAGGTGGGTGAGCAATTTTGGGAGAAACTGAAAAGGTTTGGTCTTTTGGGGATTGAGAATAAGTTGGTTGTTAGAGAACCAATTTTCATACTAGGAGACTTCAACTACCCCTCCATTAACTGGAAAAATACTCAAGCACCAATACACTGGCACAACACTTTCTGGAATTCATCAGTTCCAAAGCCCTGGACCAGCTCATTCTGACCCCCACTAGAGAAAGCAACATCCTTGACCTGGTTATTACTAACATGGACGACCGTTGCTCTATACCAATAGTCAATCCCCCCCCGGTCAGATCTGACCATAAACTAATCACCATGGAAATCCATATCTCACCCACACCTCCTGCAAAGGTAACCACCTTGAAAAACTTCTCCAAAGCTGACTTTAGTCACCTAAAAACAGAGGTGGCTAACTTCAAGGCACCCGTGCCAATGGAAAATAGCTGCATGACTACTGAATCATACACCAATGCACTGGACAAACATGTACATAAATGCATGGAACTAGCCATACTGGAAAAAGAGAAAAGCCCTGCAAGTAGGATCCAAGTGCAAGGCAAAACAAACTATCAGTAACTGAAAAAATGCCAGCACAAAACTCATTATATATCAGCAACAAAACTACAGCAACACTAAGGTAAAACTTAAGTGTTTTAATACATATCGAACAATTCAATAATCCAGACCGGTTTCAGCCTAACATGGCTTTCCTCAGTGGAACAAGAAAAGTACAAACAGGAAATGATGCACAAATGCAGGTTTAAATAAGGTCCATAGACCAATGATGTGCTTCCAAAGGGTTTTAGGCATGCCCATAATACTGCCTGAAAGAAAAACTGGAAAGAAAAATACAAACTAGAAAATAAAAAATAACAAGTAAAAAATAGATGATCCAAATAGCAAATTTGGTAATAAAACATAAGTATGATAATACATTCAATATTGGATATATTAATTGGTTATGAATGATCATTTAAACCAGGAGAAAATAGTGCCCCTAACTTGATAATCCAGTATTTCTCTTTTTGGTTGAGAATGGAATTCCATCCCTGTTTGTTGGATCTGTCACCCAAAATTCTATCTACAATACAAAATTGAAATCTAGTAGTATGATGTTGTGTGTGGTATCTGAACAGAGCGTTGGTTTCTCTTTTGGTTCAAATGTCACTACGATGTTCCAACATCCGTAATCTCAACGCCTGTGATGTCTGACCCACATAAAATGAACCACATGTGCCAGTTGCAAGATATACCACCCAATCACTATTACAGTTGCCAAAAAATTTCATGTTAAAAATCCTGTCAGTGTTTTTACTGGAAAATTGTTTGGATATGAATATAAATGGACATGATGAACAATGGCCGCATTGATAAATGCCCCAAAGTTTGTCACCAGTCATCGTAAGTTGTTGATGTATAATGCCACCTGAACCTATCCTCTTATAATGTGAAAAAAATGAACTTAGTGTTCTCCCTCTACGGCAACCATATTGACAAGTGTTACCGACTAAGGAGACAATATCCTCATTGGCAGTGAGGATGTTCCAATGTTTCATCATGGTATTTCTAATCAAATTGATGTTACGCCCATAGGTAGTAATAAACCGTAATCCTCCATCCTGTGCATCCCTATTTCTGTCACAATATTTGGGAAGGGAAGTTCTGGTGGAATTGGTTGCAAAGTGACGTGCCAACTGAATTTCAGGCTCCTTGTATCCCCTGGTGCTAAATCTGTTGGTTAGATCTTGTTGTGATTCTTCAAAGTCATTTTTTTGTGGAACAAATCCTGCATATCCTGAGGAACTGGGATTTGGGTATATTCCGGATGATGTGGCTAGGGTGCATACTAGTTGCATGTAATAAAGTATTGTATTGCGGATATTTACGAAATGTTTTGCTTCGTAAAGTACCATCTGAGTTCCTGATGACTGTTACATCCAAAACGTTGATTTGATTTTGGTGATGAGTTGAAGTAAATTCAATACTCCATTTGTTATGGTTGAGGTATGACACAAATTCAGCCAAATATTCTTCATCAGAACGCCAGACTAACCAACAATCATCAAGATAATGTCGCCAAATATCCAGCTCCTCAAGATAGATGTTATGTGTTTGATCATAAATGAGTTGCTCCTCAATGTAGCCCATGAATAAATCCACACATGTATAGGAGCAAAAGTTTTCATGTGTGTCAACTGTCCCTTCTTGCATTTTCAATGGGCTTTGTTTATTGGTTGCCAACATTATTTTTGTTACTGAATAATTACATTAATACAAATGGAACTTTACTGAGTTCATGCTTTTGGCTTAGGTTCAAGAAGGGTTCCTTTCTTCTCCCACCCCCCATCCCCCTTATTTCTTCCTATGTATGGTTCTTGTTTGGCTTATTTAAAGAACATTCCAACTGGCGTATTTGGGTGCTTGATATTATTCCTCAGGTTCACACATTAGCTATACATATACAGACTAAAAACATTTTATTTTGGCCTTAAAAATATACTAGTCTCAAATACAGATATAACAACTGCAGTTACGTATGTACTCATATATGTGTTGGTGTGTTTAGACACTGACACTAGCATATGTATGGGGGCAGGATTGTGGTGGTGAACAAGAGTATAGGTACATGTACATCATCTCACCTATTATTCTTTGGTGGCACTGGGATTGCCCCCCTGATAATTGGAATAATTTTGGTTACACATTTTTGTTTAACTTTAGGCTTACTACCATTTGACAGTTTACTGGCATATTATTGTATATCAGCTTTTATTCTATCTGGAGATCTAAATAGATTTCATATAGATCAGCTTATTGTCATGGATCTTGAACAAATACTTCAGGGCCTTTGTGCCGACAAAAATGATATCGGGGTTTTTGGTATACCCGAAGGAGATGGTCTTCCTCAACCCATGGATCCAGTTGACTGCTGTAATGATGCTTTTTATAAACTCAGCAAAGGTATGAAGAATTTGAGATCTAACATTTGGCATTTGAGGCTTTTCAAAGCCTATATGAACAAACAAATTATGCCTAGGGGCTTAAGAATCAAAATTCAACTGTTGGTGAGCAAGATAGATGACATCCTTAGCAAAGAATGGCATTTGGCACAACAACAGGCATCTATAAATTTCGTTCAGATTTTAAGTTCGTATTATGAACGGACTATTGAAATTAATATTAAAGAAGTTGGTGATCTGTGTAGACAAGCTAAAACATTTGACGGTCACCCACAATTTTCTATATGCCTTAATAAACTGTCAAAGGAATTGCTTTTGTTTGAAAAACAGACTAAAGAAAAAAAGATTAAAAAATTCAACAGAGATATTATTGACTATCAGAGGGGCCAACCCTTTGAGGCCACCAAAATGTTAGGTTCATGGAAACTGGCCAGAGGTCTAGTAGATATACCAACCCCCAAAAAAGACCTAGATCTATACTCAAGGGGTCTCAGACATATAGTAGTACCTCAGGAGATGATTCTTCGACAACTGATACAGATGGTATTTGTACTGGTGAGTCTCCAACTCTCAAAAAGCCTAAAAGCCAAACACATTCTTTAAACTCACTAGGAGGAGGGGTGGGAGAAAGCATAGGAAACACCAAGATACATACAATCGAAGCACTTATCCAAACATTCATGACACGATAGAAGACAATATTTTGAATATTTCCAAAATTGTCTTGACAGAAGATCAAAAGAAAGTGTTAAATAAAGGTTTAAACTTTGTTCCAGGGTTTTTTGTGGATGAATTTCATATTGACAAAGATGTTAACAATTTTTGTCACAGAATCAACCTCAACTTGTTTTTTGGACCCAAGTCTGATTCTCAAAGATCCACAGAATTCAAATTCCATAAATCCAATTTTGTTCCACCTATGAATCGGAATGTGGCTATCTTTCGGCAAGCTGTACTCAAAGACATACATTTTAAACTAGATCACTTTTCACCTCTGGAACATAATCTCTCTACTCCTGAACTACAGGCTTTACAACAGCTTAGGGACAACAAAAATATTGTTATTATTCAGGTTGACAAGGGTGGGGCAATAGTAATCATGGATACAGATTATTATCTGGGGGAGGGAAATGGACAATTAGCCAACCCATCCCACTACATGAAAATGCCTATTGACCCCACCCCGAACTTTAAAAGAGAAATTGACAATTTTCTTGAGTTAGCAGCTTTGGAGGGCATTATATCAGACACAGTTAAATCACAATTAATGGTATGGGACCCACAACAACAGATTCTTTATTTACTACCTAAGATACACATGTGCCTGAACAAACCACCTGGTAGACCCATTGTGTCTGGTATGGGGTCATTGATGGAACCACTGTCTGAGTTTTTGACTTCATACTTGAAACCACTACTAAATTTGATTCAAGCAAGGATACAAGACACCACCCAATTCTTATCCATTATAAATGATAACCAATTAGAACCTGAGTGGTTACTTTGTACATTAGATGTCAAGGCTTTATACACCAATATACCACATTGGGCTGGACTTGAGGCCCTCACGTTTTGGTTAGATAGAGCCAAATTATATCCAGTTGGTTTCAATACGTTTTTGATTTGTATGGTGGAACATGTTTTGAATAAAAATGTTTTCTATTTTCAAGGTGAATGCTATTGGCATTTGAAGAGTACCGCTATGGGAGCCTCTTTTGCTCCTATATATGCGGACTTATTCATGGGCTACATTGAGGAGCAACTCATTTATGATCAAACACATAACATCTATCTTGAGGAGCTGGATATTTGGCGACATTATCTTGATGATTGTTGGTTAGTTTGGCGTTCCGATGAAGAATATTTGGCTGAATTTGTGTCATACCTCAACCATAACAAATGGGGTATTGAATTTACTTCAACTTATCACCAAAATCAAATCAACTTTTTGGATGTAACAGTCATCAGGAACCCAGATGGTACTTTACGAAGCAAAACATTTTGTAAATACCCGCAATACAATACTTTATTACATGCAACTAGTATGCACCCTAGCCACATCATCCGGAATATACCCAAATCCCAGTTCCTCAGGATACGCTGGATTTGTTCCGCAAAAAAATACTTTGAAGAATCACAACAAGATCTAGCCAACAGATTTAGCACCAGGGGATACAAGGAGCCTGACATTCAGTTGGCACGTCACTTTGCAACCAATTCCACCAGAACTTCCCTTCTCAAATATTGTGACAGAAATAGGGATGCACAGGATGGAGGATTACGGTTTATTACTACCTATGGGCATAACATCAATTTGATTAGAAATACCATGATGAAACATTGGAACATCCTTACTGCCAATGAGGATATTGCCTCCTTAGTTGGTAACACTTGTCAATATGGTTACCATAGAGGGAGAACACTAAGTTCATTTTTTTCACATTATAAGAGGATAGGTTCAGGTGGCATTATACATCAACAACTTACGATGACTGGTGACAAACTTTGGGGCACTTATCAATGCGGCCATTGTTCATCATGTCCATTTGTATTCATATCCAAACAATTTTCCAGTAAAAACACTGACAGGATTTTTAACATGAAATTTTTTGGCAACTGTAATAGTGATTGGGTGGTATATCTTGCGACTTGCACATGTGGTTCATTTTATGTGGGTCAGACATCACGGGCATTGAGATTACGCATGTCGGAACATCGTAGTGACATTTGAACCAAAAGAGAAACAAACGCTCTTTTCAGGCACCACACACAACATCATACTGCTAGATTTCAATTTTGTATTGTAGATATAATTTTGGGTGACAGATCCAACAAACAGGGATGGCATTCTATTCTCAACCAAAAAGAGAAATACTGGATTATCAAGCTAGGGGCACTATTTTCTCCTGGTTTAAATGATCATTTATAACCAATTGATATATCCAATATTGAATGTATTATCATGGAACTAGCCATACCCAACAGAACCAAGACGCTCTCCACCAAAAAAAGGAAGCCAATCTGTCGGTCCCCTGCCATTAATAAACTCTACAACAGAAAGAAGAAACTGTTGTAGAAAAAGGTGAAGTCCCAAGACTAGAAAAACTCCCTTATTAGATTCAACAAAAAGTTGAGATCCCTCATCAAATCCTCCAAAGCCAGCTATTAAGGCAGAATTGCTGCAGACACTAAAAACAATCACAAAGCCTTTTATAGATATATCAAGAACCTCCACGGCAATACCCAGATTTGCTCTGAGCTGCTGCACAATGGTACCTCCTATACTGAGCCAACAGATATTGCAACATACTGGCCGACAGATTCAGTGCCAACTTTAACCCCCCCAAAGGACCAATCACAATACCAGAAGAATGCCAGGCACCCAGCATTACTGCAGCACAGGTTAAAGCTGTATTGTCCAAAGCCAAGAATACAGCTTCTGTGGGACCCAATAATATCCCTGGCTGTGTTCTACATGATTTACAAAGCAAAATGGCACCACATCTGTGTGCCCAGTTCAAGTCACAGCCTCACCTCAGGCTTTGTCCCTTCCAAATGGCGCACTGCTATAGTCATCCCTCTTCATAAAGGGGACGCAATTACAGACCCTGGGAATTATCACCCCAGTACCCAGATGAGTCTGATATGTAAAGCTATGGAGCGCATCATCATGGACCTGATTTAGCAAAGATATAGGAAATCTCCAACTTCAGACTCCACGCAATTTGGCTTTGTGAAAGGGAGATCATGGCTGCTCAACCTGGTTGACTTTTTTGAGTCAGTCACCAGGGCTGTGGATGAAGGTAAGGCAGTCCATACAGCCTACCTCAATCTGACCAAGGCCTTTAATACCATTCCTCACTCAGGAATTATTGATAAACTCACCAAACTAGGCATCAACCCCTATATCACTAGGTCAAATGTTAAACAGCAGCCACTACTCTTAGGCTCTCATAATAAAATAAAAAATACATGAAATGGAAAACATTCCATCAAAATAAATTTATTGAGACATCAAAATGTTCCAAACGCCAAAAGGTGTATAAATAAACCCAAACACCATAAGGTGTATACAGCATACTGGTTTCAGCTTGTAGCCTTCATCAGTGCTAATACAAAAAATTATGTATCACACAGATATATACACATATCCCACATCATCAGTACACTTAAATGTGTTAATTACTTATTCAGAATTGTTCATTAATTCCTGGGGAAAACAACGCCCCCAACTTAATTATCCATTTACATTCCTTAAAAGTTAAAAGGGAATGTAATGCATCTTGATGTACATTTCTACTTTGAATCTTGTCAATAATATTAAAAGTAAATGTAGCAGTTATATGTTTATTGTAGTTCTAGCACACCTGATATCACTTAAATGTTGTGATATTCTAAGTTTAAAAGGTCTTGAAGTCTGTCCTACATAAAATGCAGAGCATGTACATGTAGCCATGTAAATAACCCAATCTGAGCTACAACTGCCATAAACCGGAATATCAAATACTCTAGAACAATTAGAAGAAATGAAAGAGCACTGTTTGGGAACAAATTTACAAAAGTTACAGTGTCCACAAGGGTAAGATCCCATAAGTGTACTGCCATCCAACTTGACTTGAATATGTGCAGTGGACTCCATATGACATTTCTTATAGTGGTTGAACCAACCCCCCATTATTTTACCCCACCTGTAAAAAAAACTACATCTGGCAGATAAAAAATCTTGGAGTCTATCTTCCATGTATAATACATCCCAATGTCGATGTATAATTTTTGCAAGAATCTGCTATTACTCCCATAATCCATAAGAAATCTAATAGGTGACCTTACTGTCTTTTGTTTAGTCCGATATTGTAGTGATTGCTCTCTATGTATTCTTCGTACCGAGGTCAAAGCCTGTGGAAGCTTACCCATCCAATAACCCCTATTTTGAAACCTAAGCATCATATCTTGTGCCTGTTGTTCAAAATCTTTAGTCACTGAACATATCCTTTTAAGTCTCAAAAAGTGAGACTTTGGAATGTTTTCAACCATATGTTGAGGATGGCAACTGTTAGCATGTAAGAGAGTGTTAAATTTAGGATATTTCCTATATACTGAGCTTTGCAATGTGCCATCCTCCAATATGGTTACCTGAACATCTAAAAAGGTTATTGTATGGGCATGGTGAATAATGGTAAAATTAATACCCCATTTGTTCTAATTGAGATATTGGACAAATTCTTGCAGATAAGTCACATCGGAATGCCAAATGAGCCAAGAGTCATCAAGGTAGCATCTCCAAATATCCATGGCATCAAGAAAAATATTATGTCTGCTATCATAAATAAGCTGCTCCTCTATGTATCCCATGAACAAATCAGCATAGATGGGAGCAAAAGAAGCTCCCATCGCATTACCCTTCAACTGTAGATAAAAGGAATCATCAAAATAAAAAAAAATTAGTAAGCACATGCTCAGTCAAGCACAATAAAAAAGTATTAAATCCAGGGCTATATATAGCAGCCTGGGTAAGTCAAAAGTCCAGGGCTGCTGAACCAGCCCAATATGGAATATTGGTGTATAAAGCTGAAACATCCAGCGTACATAGCAGCCAACCAATTTCAATTTGTATCTCCTTAATAATATTCAGGAATTGGGTTGTATCCTGCATTTGTGAATGTACATGCACCAATAAAGGTTTCAGATATTTAGTCAAAAAGGCTGAAAGGGGTTCTGTTAAAGAACCCCTGCCCGACACTATCGGTCTCCCTGGAGGTTTAAGGTAATTTTTATGTATTTTTGGTAGCATGTAAAAAATGTGTTTAGTGGGTTTAACCACTGTCAAATGATGTCTAACTTCTCTGGAAGTAATACCTTCCTCATGGGCCAAAAGCAAAAATTGGTCAATTTCTTTTTTAAATATTATAGTAGGATCAAGATACATCAGCTGATAGTACTGACGATCTGATAGTTGTTGAATGGCCTTATGGTACATACTCAGTTCCAAACTATTACAGCTCCCCCTTATCTGCTTGGTTAATCACAATATTGTGATTTTGACTAAGCTGCTGCAAAGCTGAACGTTCAACCATAGTCAAATTATCTACATTTTTAGGAGCATGTGAAAAATAAAAAAAAGTGTAATTCCTTCAAAACCAAATTTTGAAACATGGCTACATATTTGTTCATGGGGGCCATAAAGGAGGAAGCTTTAAACCTGAACTCATGTGGCTCATTTTCTATGAGTGACCTATCTGCAAAATATAATTTTAAATTCACATTCCTACAAAATGCTAGAACATCATGAGCAAAAGCATGTTCAGAAACCATAAAGTTAGGAACAAAACCTAAACCTTTATTCAACAGTTCGCATTCCGTTTGAGTTAACTGAACATTTGAAATATTGTGAACATTCTGACTGGTATTTATTTGCGTATCAGCATGGCTAGTATGGATTCCAGATCTGTGAAACCTACCCCTGTGTTTTCTACCACCCCTTCTAACTCTGCTAAAGGGAAGTTAACATTCCCCTTCTTACTGGGTGGAGAACAAGCCGGTGTAGTTCCTCCATTATCTGTAGTTGAAGAAAACTCATCAGCTGATGTATCAGAAAGATTTTTGGCTCCCTTAAGTTTAGAATATTTCCTCTTCTGTTTAAAATTAGTATAAGGGGTAGATTTCTTATCCCTAACCTGAACCGATTTTTTAAGCTCAGAAGGTTTACCTAGAGAGTAATCTTTAGTATCACGTTGAAATGTTTTAATCATCCTTGATTTGAGTTCCTTCTCTAACCACTTAAACCACTTGACAATGTAGAAATGTGTGTTGGATATGTGACTTCTTCTTGATAGGATTTGACCTGCTTACATAATTCCATAACATTCTTAGATAAGGCCAAAATCCTACGTTTATAAAATTCTATAAGAATTTTAACAAAAGCCATAGAGGCAGACTGTTGGGCTTCCTGCCATTGTGTAAGTAATAACCCATCAATGCCTTGAACAAAAGGTTGTATCCTAACCCTAAGACCCCTAGGTGTAATATTTTTATTCAGATAGGCTTTAAATAGCATCAAATGCCAAATATGTGTTCTCAATTCTTTCATATCCCCCAATAATTGGATAAAGAGGGCCCTGCATTTATTTATTTGTGACCCATCCATCTGGTCCAGATTTTTGGGTTGTTGAGAAACATCAAAAACTAATAGATCATCTCTATCAGCACATAACCCCTTAAAGATCTGCATAAGATCTATATTTGGGTAAACAAAAATCAATATATAAACACAGACAAGAGTTTTCAATACAGCTAATTTTGTGTGTATCTGTTAATAATATGGAACGCTGTTGATGTAATGACTCTACTCTAAGTGTACCAAAGTTCCCTCAAACATCCAACCATGTGTAAGTATACTAGCAAATATATCCCTCACAGTAATTAACAAGCTAGAAACTAATCAACATAGATGGATATATCACTAGGTGGGTTGCAAATTAGCTCACAGATAGAACACTCAGTGTGAAAGTAGTGGACTCCAAGTCAGACTGCTGACCAGTCATGAGTGGAGTCCCACAGGGATCGGTCCTGGGTCCTCTCCTGTTTAGCATTTACTTCTCAGACGTCCAGGCCAACATAAGGGGACTCTGGCTGACCATGTTTGCAGACAATTGCAAGCTGGGAGCCATTATTAACTCCCCAAGTGATGCAGGCATCCTATAGAAAGCCTTCACTGAGACCAATGACTGGTGACGAAACCATGGCCTTAAGCTTAATGCTAAAAAATGCATTGTCATCCCCTTTGGTAAAACTCAGTTCCCACTAATTATCACATCGATGGAAGCCCGCTGAACACTGAAGGCATTATAAGAGATCTGGGGATGCAAGTTGGCAGTAACCTCTCCTTCGACCACCACATTGCAACTGTGGTCAGAAAGTCCTTCTATGTGGCACATCTCATTACCAACGGTTTTGCATCCAGGAAGAAAAAAGTCATGATCTCTCTCTCTACTCTTCCCTCATTAGACCAATCATAGAGTATAATACCCCATTTGGCATGCACCTCACTAGACACTTGCAACAGCTGGAGAGGCTACAGAAGTACCACACAAAGAGGATCCTAGGCATTAAACACATGTCCTATATGGACAGACTCAAAAGACTCCAGCTATTCCCTGTCTCATATCGCCTACTTAAAGGTGATCTCTGCTTGACTTACAAAGCCATGTCTGACCCAGCTCTGTTAGAAATGCTACATCTAAAGAAATTCCAATCCCTCCGCACCACACACTCCAGAGACCTCAACCTCATTACCACAATCAACAGAACATGCTAAAAGGACAGGTTCCTGACCCAGAGACTGCCCATGCTCTGGAATAGACTTCCCATACATGTGAAGCAGAGCACTTTGCTATCCCTCTTCAAGAGAAATCTTGATGAGTGGATGGGTAATAGAAAGTTCACCCCAGGGATCACTCCAGTGGCTCTACTTGATAGAGGCACTGGGAACTAACATTAAGCGGCATGATTCCAGGGCACTTCTAATGGCTAGGCTTTTAAAGGCTCCAGAGCCATTACCCTAGTACACACCTATGAACCTATTGAATAGAGTTGAAGCAGTTTTGGGTGAGGATGTGCAGGTTAGAGATGGTATCAGAGGTGGAGATGACAGTGGAGACATAAACAGAACATGTTGGAGAGACAGATATGCACCTCAAAGGATCCCTACACTATGGAATAGGCTCCCCATCCATGTAAAACATAATATATTTCCCAACCCTGTTCAAACAAAATCTTGACAATTAGATGAGAAATTGTAAATTTACCCCCTGTCTGGCCCCAATGTCCCTTATGGACATAGGCTGTAAATAAGAAAAGTATTATCCTAATAACACCCCCTCCCCACAAATCGTACGCTACCTGCCGACTAACATGCTTCTCCCATATGATACTTGGGACCAAAATGGTTCAAGGTGTGCTGCTAGACTTGTAAGGGCCATAATGGGCATTAGCCTAGTAACAACTTATGATCCTATGATATCCAGGATACTTCTGAAGACTCCGAAGGAATCCACCAAGATCATTATGGTGACTCCCCTCTGACTTAAGCAACAGTGGTTCTACCATTTTTTTTTTTTTTTAAATGGCCACTGGCAATTACCAAAAGCTTCTTCACAGAATGGATCTACTCACACAAGATTGGGGGTGTTTGAAAGTCTTCATGTATTGTGTGTTTTGTAGTCATTTGTGGTTCGAGTTTCAATCTTTGTTTTGATTGGGCAGATATGATGTCCTTCAGAGTCTCGACAGGAGTAGCTGGGTCCGGCCAAGGAGGGGAAGGTGATCATGGCTCTTTGCTGGATATGTGGAGGTTGAGGGAAGAAAGTTGTGCAGCAGATGATTTGTGGTCCCTTGGTGGTGTGAACGTACAATCTGATGAGTTTGAGAGACTGGAAAGGTTGTTGGTAAAATAAGTGACTTTGTTTTATGATACAAAATTGTTAGATAAATATCTGGCAACCAGATTAACTCCTCGTGGCCTTAGGGCTGATCAACTTCTGGCCTTTGAATTTGCAGAAGATGAAGCAGATTTGTTACAGGAGTGGAAGATGGCATCACTTGCTTGCACCATGGCATGGTTAAAGACTTTGGTTAAACGTAACGGTAGAGTACAAGAGAAGTTGCAGGCAGAAATCTTAGGGCTGCAAGAGGATTTATTAAGAAGTGTTTTTGGTGACTGTTTTGCTGATAAGATGAAAACCATTAGGGGTTGAGTATCCAAGACAGAAGGAGAGGTAATTTCAAGAAAGAAGTGTAAGCTTGAGTGTGATTATAAAGACTATGAAAATAACTTGTTTTTTTCTTGGCAGAGGAAGACCAGGAGGGGCAGGAATGTTAATCAACGGGTTGGAGCGAATGCTCATGTAAACAGAGACTCGTCCATTTCATCAGGGGAAACAGCCTCCAGCAGCAGGAAAAGTGTCTCATTTGAGGATTTAAATGAAGAAAGCAACAAAGGTGCACAGAACCAGCAACGGAACAGTCCCCAGCAAACACGAGGGAGAGGCCAGACGTGACAAAGGAACAATGGAGGTACCGGGCCAAACAGCAGGGGAAGGAGAAGATAAATGTTAATGTGAACTTTGAGCCGGTCTTGTTTTGGGCAGAAGGAGGTGGGTTCATGCATCATGACGAACTTGGACATTTTGACATCATTAATTTATCCAGGTTTGAGATTACTGATAAGGTTAAATGCTTGTTAAATAAGGATATAAAATTTGTATTCACTCATTTTCCCAGCCTAGCGGATATATTACTTGAAGTTGGATGTTTTTGTAGAAAACCGAATTTAGTCATGTTTTTCCAAAATGAAAATACTCAGGTTAGTAATGTAAATGAGTTTCAGTGGGAGAGTCCTGTGGGGGAAATGGACAATTATGATTCTGATGATTCATTTTTAAACTTGTCTGTGTATGACAATATGTTCATAGATGTTAATGTAGAAATGTGTTTACAAGATGAGTCTGAGGAATTTTATGTCCAGGATATGGAGAAATTGATGGGACAATAATGGAAGTAACAGTGATGGGGGGAAGTGTTTGTTAATGGTTATGGAATGTTAACGGTTCCGCCTGTTCCTTATGAAAGTAATTTTGTTCCTCCCAAGAATACTGTTGCCATTAAGAATTTTGTAAAAAAAGAAAAAAGTGTATAATTTAACTAAAGAGGAATGGGGTACATTGCAAACATTGAGATATAATGATGAGAACCTGGTTTTCACTCAGGCCGACAAAGGAGGGAATTGGGTCATTTTCTCCAGATAACAGTATAACAAAATGGCGTTTGAATTGTTAAATGATGAGGATGTTTATACAAAATTGGAACAGGATCCCACTGTGGAGTTTAAGGCATGTTTATTAGAAATTTTAGAAAGGGGGAAAGACTAGGCTTTTTTGAAGCCAAAGATATAAAAAATTGCTCATTAAAAATCTGAAAAAAGCCAGGTTTTTTACAATCCCCAAAGTTCATAAAAATTTAAGGAACCCTCCAGGGAGGCCTATAGTCTCTGGAGTAGGAGGTTATTTACAAAATGTAGGGATTTTTTTGGATGAACAGCTTAAGAAGTTCAGTCTCAAAGTACCTTTACACATTAGAAATAGTCAAGATTTTTGCCAGTTGGTGGGGGGATGCAATGGGAAGGTGATTTTTATTGGGCTTGTGTAGACGGAAAAGCTTTATATACCAGTATCAGTCATAGAGTGGGTTTGGAAGCCATAGCAAAAATGTTGAGGGAAGGACCTAGAACAAATTATATTCTCCAGCTGCTTGAGTTCTGCCTGACACACAATTTCTTTGAGTTTAATGAGGAGCTGTTTTTTGCAAAAGGGAGGCACCGCCATGGGTGCCTCATTTGCTCCTTCGTATGCAATCATTTTCATTAATTTTTTTGAACAGAAATTCATGTATAATAAATGTTTTTTCAATAATAAGGTCATGGTCTATAGCAGGTATATAGATGACCTGATTTTTGTGTATTGAGGGGAAATGGAACAATTTGAAACTTACATGGCTGAACTGGAAGGAAATAATTTTGGTATTTCTTTTATGCAGAAGACCAATAGAAAGGTAATGCAGTTTTTGGATTTAGAGTTATATGTGAGTCAAGATAAGGTGGTGCAATTTAGACCTTATCATAAAGAAACTGCAGCTAATAACGTTTTATTAGTCTCAAGTATGCATCCCCCCCACTTGTTGAATTCTTTGCCTTATGGGGAGTATAAACATATTTTTGATAATACATCAGATAAGGGAAGAATAGGTCAAAAATTTTTAAAAGTAAGAAACAGGCTATCTTGTAGATGTTATTCCTCTGAGTTGTTGGCTAGGATGGAGAATAGGGTTTTAGGAATCTGACAAAGAGATGACAAAGGGGTAAGCAGGAGACATGAAGAGCAATCCTTGGGTGAAGGTACAAGGAAAATGTATTTTGTTAGCAAATTTACACCTTTTTTACATTGTTACAGGGTTAGTTAGGAAACTCTGGCCCATAGTGATGCAAGATGAATCTACCAAATGTGTATTTTCGGAGCATATAACTTTTTCATATAAGAGGTGCATGAATTTGAAACAGTTATTGAATAGGAAGCTGGACAAGATAGATGGTCAGGTGGGATGCCATCCCTGTCGTAGATGTAAGGTATACTGAAAAGTTAGAAATTTACATGGCTGTAGCATTAATGAGAGAATTTATAAGGCTACACAGAGGTTTTCTTGTCAATCAAGTGGAGTTGTTTATATCCTGGGTTATGATTGTTCACCTAAGAAATGGTATATTGGACAAACTAAGAGACAAGTTAAAAAACATATTTTGGAGCATATGGGGGACATCAGACATAGGAGATTAGATAGTCCAGTGACACATCATTTCTGTTCATATCATGCAGGCTCAGATTCTTCCTTATTCTTCAGTGTGTTGGCAATGCCTTCACATCAACATGGGGAAACTCACCATAGAAAATTGTTAGCCTTGGAAACCAGGTTTATCATTAATTACAACACTTTATTTCCTTCAGGTCTTAACCTGGAGGTAAATATTAATATGGGAACTTGATGTTGATAAAGTAAATCAGACTTTAATTTTGTTTTCACATGGGTTTGTCCGATTTGAAGCATGTAGGTTAAATATAAAACATACATATTGACTTTAAATTATAGTCAATATAGTGTATAAAAAATGTAACTGGGAAATGAGTTTACAAGCATTTTTTTAATGGTTCGAAGTCACTTTAAATGAAAAGAGTTTGTGCAATGTGTATAATTGGTTAACATCATGTGATTCATTATACATAATGTGTTGGTGTAACAACGTATCCCTTGAAGGCTTTTTAGCCGAGGTACCAGGAGACACCAGTAAAGTTTGTTTGCACTTTACTTTTGAGAGTCTTTGTTTTTTGTGTGTTTTGTATTCATGGGTGTTTGATGCACCCCAACCCCAGTCAACTTCAACTGACTGCCTGGATGATAGGGTTTTAATTACCTTTAGGCATCTGTTTACTGATGATGTACACAGACACTAATGCAGGCAAGAAAGCCTGCTATTATAGAAAATTATGTATTAGCAAATGGAAAAGGTTTTTTTAGTTGGTGCCAACAACTTAAATAGCACCTATTCAGAGTAGTTGTTCTCTTTTTATACAATATTTGTGGGAGTTACTATCCAATGACCTTTTTTTACTCCTTCATCAAGGTTTATTTATGGGCCATTTCTTCATGTTTGCCCATGAATTCTCATGTTTCAATGCAGTCTCACGTCAAAAAGTTTTGGAAAGGGGTTTTGCATAGAGTCCTTCAAGAAATGTGGTAGCCCCTACTTGGGATCTTCATTTTGTGTTGAGGAAGCTAACATTTGCTTCATTTGATTCAGCTATAATCTGGCTAACTTGAGGTTCTTAACACAGAAATCTATTTTACTGATTGCTCTGACCTTTGCAAGAAGAGTATCTGTATTGAAAGCTCGTATGGTGAGTCAACCCTATCTCATTTTCCGAAGAGGCAGTTTTTTTTCCCAGAACTAATCCTTTTATTCCTAAAGTTGTGTCTGAGTTTACTTTAAGCTAAACTATCCATCTCCCCATTTTCTTTATTGAACCTAAAAATGAGGGAGAAAGGATACTCTGTACTTTGGATGTCCACAGACAACTCGGGTGCTATCTTGCCAGAACTAAATCTTTCAGATCTTCAAATCAGTTGTTTATTTCTTGTGAAAGTAAGAAGAAAGGGCAACCTCAGTCAAAACAGACTATTTCCAAATGGGTTGTCTCACCCTATTACCTTTTGTTATTCTCACCACAGCAAAACTATTCCAGGCAAAGCGAAGGGCCAGTCTACCAGAGCCTTGGCTTCATCTATGGCTTTTTGGAAAGGGTTGAATTATAGAAGTACTCTAGAAGTATCAAATTGGTCCTTTATAAATGTATTTATAAGGTATTACAAGCTCAATTCCATCTATAAGTCCAGATCAAGCTGTGCTAGGACCATTCTCCAGGGGCTGCTGGACCCTTCCATTTTCACCTCCTAAATGTAGCAAGCTAGGGTAATCTACCAATATAGCTAAGGGGCTACAAGAGCAGTTATCAATATGGTGAACATAGTATAGATGATTAAGCAAACTTACCATAATAATAGATGTTCAAATGATCACTGCTGCAGTAGCTGCTCTCTCCCTCCATCCGCTGAGTTATTGGTGTGTTGTTTATGCCAGGGTGTGGTTACTTATTTTTTTTTTATCCTAGCATTGCCCTTTCAGGGCTCAGCCTCCTTCTGTCTGTTGGCATGAAAGTTCTGAAAGGCTTGGTGCCCAAACCTGTCTTTTTGGTCATCTCAGCTTGAGCTAACTGAAGGTTTGGCCATGTTTCAAGTGCCCAGAAGCTTATGAAGCTGACCTGCTGTTATACCCTTAACAGGTTATAACCCATATAGCTAAGGTTTACAGAAATGTGCTTTCCCATTATTTTGTACTTGATATATCTAAAAAAGGATATTTTCGTGTTGTGGAACATTTTGAGACAGTTTCAAGTCATTTTGGGATATAAAATCAATAAAAATAATTTATGTCTATAGTCTTTATTTTATGTACCCACACATGAATTGATTCAGCAATACCCATTTTTATGTGGACAAAATAAGGTGAGGTATTTAGGAGTTTGGATTAAAAAGGTTTCTGTTATGGCAGCTAAGGCTATGTAGGAAGAGACTAAACAAAAGATAAAATAAAAACTGAGAAACTGGTAGCTCTTGTTTATGGATATGGATAGTAAGATAGAAGCAGCGAAAATGAATGTTTTTAGTCCCTTTAGTTTTATATATAGGTCAGGCATATTTTATCAACCAGAGGAAAACTTGTGGATAACCCAGCCACTGGGGATGCACAAGCCAGTGCATTTCTTTGTGCTGGTCCCAGGCCCGGATAAATGGGGAGGGTTGCGTCAGGAAGGGCATCCAGCATAAAATTTTGCCAAATCATACATGCAGACAAAAGTATACATATACATACCGGATCAGTCGAGGCCCGGGTTAACAACGACCGCCACCAGTACTGTTTGCCAACAGGGTGCTGGCGGAAATTAGGCTACTGTTGGCTGAAGGAGGAGAAGAGGTGGAAGGCATGGCCGAAGGCAGGTAAAGGCTAGGACTGTGATAGTGAAGGCCAGAACTTTGAATGTTGGCAGTATGACTGGTATAGGGAGAGAGCTAGCCGATAAGATGGACCGAAGGAAAGTTGGTATATTGTGTGTGCAAGAGACCAGATGGAAGGGGACCATGGCTAGGTGTATCAGAGGCAGGTTCAAATTGTTTTATCATGGTATGGATGGGAGGAGAAATGGCATATGCATTATCCTGAAGGAACAGTATGCTAAGAGTGTTTTGGAGATGAAAAGAGTGTCGGATACAGTGATGTTTATGAAGCTGGAACTTGATGGTGTAATGATGAATGTTGTTAGTGCATATGCTCCACAAGTTGGGTGTGCGATGGATGAGAAAGAAAAATTCTGGAGTGAGTTGGATGAAGTGGTGATGACTGTACCCAAGGGTGAGAGACTGGTGATTGGAGCAGATTTCAATGGGCATGTTGGTGAAGGGAACAGAGGGGATGAGGAAGTGATTGGTAGGTATGGTGTTAAGCAAAGGAATGCAGAAGGTGAGATGTTAGTGAATTTTGCGAAAAGGATGGACATGGCTGTGTTAAATACGTATTTTAACGAGAGGGAGGAGCATAGGGTGACATACAAGAGTGGAGGAAGATGCACACAGGTGGATTATATCTTATGTAGAAGGGCCAGTCTGAAGGAGACTGGAGACTGTAAAGTGGTGGCTAGAGAAAGTGTAGTTAGGTAGCATAGGATGGTGGTTTGTAGGATGACATTGCTGATCAAGAAGAGGAGGATGAGTGTGAGGGCAGCACCAATGATCAAATGGTGAAAATTGAAAAATGGTAATTATGAGGTGATGTTCAGGGAAGAGTTAAGACAGGCACTGGGTGGCAGTGAAGAGTTACCGAATAGCTGGGTAACTACAGCAGAGCTAGTAAGAGAGATGGCTAGAAAGGTGCTTGGTGTGACATCTGGAAAGAGGAAGGAGGACAAGGAGACCTGGTGGTGGAATGAAGAAGTACAGGAGAATATACAGAGAAAGAGGTTTGCGAAGAAGAAGTGGGATTGTCAGAGCGATGAAGAAAGTAGACAAGAGTATAAGGAGATGAGGTGCATGGCAAAGAGAGAGGTGGCGAAGGCTAAGGATAAGGCATATGATAGGTTGTATAAAAGGTTGGACACTAAGGAGGGAGAAAAGGATCTGTACCGATTGGCTAGACAGAGGGACCGAGCTAGTAAAGATGTGCAGCAGGTATGGGTGATAAAGGATAATGGAGGAAACGTACTCACAAGCGAGGAGAGTGTGTTGAGCAGATGGATAGAGTACTTTGAGGGGCTGATGAATGAAGAGAATGAGAGGGAGAGAAGGTTGGATGATGTGCAGATAGTAAATCATGAAGTGCAATGGATTAGCAAGGAGGAAGTAAGGATAGCTATGAAGAGGATGAAGAACGGAAAGGCTGTCGGTCCAGATGACATACCTGTGGAAGCATGGAGGTGTTTAGGTGAAATGGCAGTGGAGTTTTTAACTAGATTGTTTAATGAAATCTTGGAAGCTGAGAAGATGCCTGAGGAATGGAGAAAAAGTGTTTTGGTACCGATTTTTAAGAATAAGGGTGATGTGCAGAGCTGTAGTAACTACAGAGCGATTAAATTGATCAGTCACAGCATGAAGTTATGGGAAAGAGTAGTGGAAGGTAGGTTAAGAGGGGAGGTGATGATTAGTGATCAGCAGTATGGTTTCATGCCAGGAAAGAGCACTACAGATGCTATGTTTGCTTTGAGAGTGTTGATGGAGAAGTACAGAGAATGTCAGAAGGAATTGCATTGTGTCTTTGTGGATTTAAAGAAAGCATATGACAGGGTGCCTAGAGAGGAGTTGTGGTATTGTATGAGGAAGCTGGGAGTGTCAGAGAAGTATGTAAGAGTAGTACAGGATATGTACGAGAGTAGTGTGACAGCGGTAAGGTCTGCGGTGGGGGTGACGGATGCATTTAAGGTGGAGGTGGGATTACATCAAGGTTCAGCTCTGAGCCCTTTCTTATTTGTAATGGTGATGGACAGGTTGACAGACAAGATCAGACAGCAGTCCCCGTGGACTATGATGTTTGCAGATGACATTGTGATCTGTAGTGAGAGTAGGGAACAGGTGGAGGAGACCCTGGAGAGGTGGAGATATGCTCTAGAGAGAAGAGAAATGAAGGTCAGCAGGACTAAGACAGAATATATGTGTGTGAATGAGAGGGAGGATAGAGGAATGGTGAGGATGCAGGGATTAGAGTGGTGAAGGTGGATGAGTTTAAATACCTGGGATCAGCAGTTCAGAGTAATGGTAAGTGTGGAAGAGAGTACAGGCAGGGTGGAGAAGAATGTCAGAAGTGATTTGTGACAGACGAGTACCAGTAAGAGTGAAAGGGAAGGTTTACAAGAGGGTAGGGAGACCAGCTATGTTATATGGGTTGGAGACAGTGGCATTGACAAAAAGGCAGGAGTCAGAGCTTGACATGGCAGAGTTGAAGATGTTAAGATTTGCACTGGGTGTGATGAGGATGGACAGGATTAGGAATAAGTATATTAGAGGGTCAGCCCAGGTTGGAAGGTTTGGCAACAAAGCCAGAGAGGCAAAATTATGTTGGATTGGACATGTGCTGAGGAGGGATGCAGAGTATATTGGGAAAAAGATGCTAAGGATGAAGCTGCCAGGTAACAGGAAAAGAGGAAGGTCTAAGATAAGGTTTATGGATGTGGTGAGAGAGGACATGGAGGTGGTTGGTGTGATAGAGCAAGATGCAGAGGACAGGAAGAAATGGAAACAGTTGATCTGCTGTGGTGACCCCTGATGGGAGCAGCCGAAAGAAGAAGAAGAGGAAAACTTGTTAATAATAATTAATAAAGAGCTGAAGGAATTTATCTCGGAGGAGAAGAGTTTAGTGGGATGAGCTGATCCTCCCAAAAGAACAAGGTGGTTTAGGATTTCCTTATTTTACATGGATACTTTAAAGGTATGCAGTTAAGGCTCATATGCATATCACAAGCAGAGGATTATAATTTGAAGTGGAAAGGGATGATGATTAACTGGTGGTGGGGATCAAAAAATGTGGAGAGAATAGGATTTTGGATGCAGATCCCTACCGAGAATAATAGCAACTATCAAACCTCTCAACCTCTTAGTGAAAGAAATCTGGACAAAGCCATAAAAAAAAGTGGAACAAAGACCCACAAATAGGTACATTTTTTGAATAGTGCTCTTACAAGCTAGAGGGCATTAAGTCTCCATTTATTTATTGAAACAATGAAAGTTTTACATATGTGACTGAATTTTAATCATTGTATTTTTTATCAATTTTTTCAGTAGTAATATATTTATTAAAGTTATGCAATTGTTAATATATTTTTATGTACAAATATTTATAAAGAATGAAGAAATTTTAAGTAACTAATATATAAGGTACTTGGTATTTTAGATGTTTCAAAAATGTTTTATTAATGTAATTGAATATTTATGAGATGAGCCTAATCTGATTTGATAACGTAAGATGCACTTCAAAATTATAGGGTGATCCAGCTTTCAAATACATTTATAAGCAAGTCTAATTAATGGAAATGTGTTTATCTGATGAAGTCCAACAGCTTGAGTGGACGAAAACGCAGTGTTTGTAAAGAGCGTTTATGTTTTGTTTGCTACGTGATTGTGGATTAAATCGATGTGGAATTAACTTCTCAGGCATTTTCCTTTCATCCACACTGCTCGTTTTTGCATTTCTTGGTCATTTTGAGTGCCTGGTATTTCTTGGTTTGCTCTTACAAGCTTAGAACATTGATAGAATAACAGGTTTTGCATTAGCATGAATTTTCTGAAGGATATGAAGCGCAAATGTCTGTCATTATTTTCTAATGCCAGTCTATAATGAATTTTAATTTTATGAAAAACGGGCCAAAATCTGAGGCAAAAATCTGGACATTCTGAGAAAATCTGTACAGTTGAGAGATATGGCAACTATACATATTACTATCTTCATAAAGTTGCAGAAAGTATTCTGAGAACTAAACCAACATGGGAATGGAGGAAAGAGATTTTATTAATATGGATGATTGCAAATAGGGGTACAAAGAATAGGTAAGAGGTGTCTGGAATTTACTGGAGAAAACTGGCAAAGGAACTTAGGTGTTGGTAGCAAATAACTAGAGAAGGAAAGGTAATAGAGTGGGATAAGGCCAAGAGGAGGTTTGGACTGCCGGTTAGAGATAGGTTTTCCTACCACTGATTGATACTAGAATATAAGGAAACAGAAAGGGATAGGAGACTCCTAAGTGAATGACCTACCCTGGTAGAGTTTTTAGTCAAATCTGGAACAAAAGCTGTTTTTAAAAAAGGAATGGTTGGTAGGGTATATTAAATATTACATGATAACTATAAGAATCAATCAGAGGAAGTTAGAAAAAATTGGGAAGAGAGGCTAGAAAAGCAATTTACAAGGGAACAATATGTATGACTACCAAATACCTAACATAGTCCAGAAGGTTTAGGATGTTTGCTTGGAAGTGTTTGCATGGTTAGTATTATACCCCAATCAGACTTCAAAGAATTTTTCCTCAGGTAGCTGGCAAATGTTGGAGGTGTGACAGGGAAGAAAGAAGTAAATGGTGACATGTTTTGTGGGACAGTAATGAGTTGGCAGGTTTTAAAAATTCCCTGCAGGGTACTCTGTCAGAAATATTAGGGGGAGAAAATGAGTGTATCTACGGAAATTATTCTTTAGAGGTGGGATACAGGACCTGAATTGCTGATGCATAGTAAGGCTTTATTATGTTTAAATGGACAGTGCATTGGTTAATGTTGTCACCTCACAGCACAAGGTTCTTCAATTTGATTCTTGGCTGGGGTACCTTCTGTGTGGAGTCTGCATGTCTTCTCTGTGTTGGTGTGGGTTTCCTCCGGGTGCTCTGGTTTCTTCCCACATTACAAAGACATGCGCCTGGAGCATTTCTCACTGGGTATCGGCTGAAAATTGGCTTGTTCCAAGTTGGACTTACCTGGTAAACAAATGTAAAACAAATAAAATAATTTTATTGGCTGCCAAAAAATAGCAATTACTAGAAAATGGAAATCAAAATCTGAACCAGTTGTACTTGTAGTATTGAATATTGTTAGAGATGAAAGAATTGGAAGTGGGATCTTTAGAAAATGGAAGGAGCAAATTATAAAGCAAAACATGGAATTAGCAGGAACAGCACATTAAAAATAATGCTCAAGAGCAGGAGGAGTGAGCTTTAAGGGAATGCAGGAACTGAGCAATTTATGTAATGTTGGACTGAATGACAATTGTTATAAAGATAGAAAGCATATGTATGTAAGTGAAAAAAAATGTTAAAAATTTGTTTCTAGTTCCCAAAACAGAAGGATCCTGCAGGTCTATACTGGATCTTTCTATTCAAAACCTTTGTGTCAAGATTATTTAGTTCAAAATGTTATCTCTTCAGTATCTCTGATCCCACCCTCTAGCTTTCATGGCAAAGATGGATTAAAGGGGTGCCTATCATGACATCCACATTGCACAACAGTTCAAGTGTTTAAGATTTAGATTAAGATTAAGCTTTGGCAAGAGTTAGACAATGGAGTTCATTACTTTGGGAGTTAGTAATAAGCCAGCAGATTTTACTCAAGATGGTTTGTAAGATGGTGGCATTTTTCTTTGAGGTTGCAGCTATAATGGGTAGTCCATATTTTTGTTGGGATCAGAGTATTCCTTTTCCTATGGCAGATATGGCTGGCTTGGACAGAAGAAGTGATAACTTGTTCACCCAGAACAGTACTCTGTTGATCTTTTTACATGTGTTTTGATTGTGTAGTTTTTAAGTTATGAGATTGCTCTAGCCAAATGCCAAGGTATTTGAAGCATATGATAGTTTCTGTGGTGGTATTGTTAACGTTTTTAATATGAAGGAATCTGTGTGCTTTGGCTATTTTTTTTTTGGTTGGTTCCAAATAGCATTGCTTTTGTTTTTGAGGGATTGGATATGACTTTCTGGCCTATTAGCCCCTGGTTGAGGGTTTGGAGGTCTTCTTGGAGCTGAGTTTGTATAACAGAGTGGGATTTGTTTGACCTATAGATGACCATGTAATCTGCATAAAGAAATAAAGGTATATGAGGTTGATCAGATGGAAATTTGTTGATAGATATGGAAAATAGCAGAGGTGCTAAAGTGGAACATTGGGGAACTCTTTTCATAAGAGGAGCTGTTTCAGTGATGGTGAACCTGTTTTCACCTTGAAGGATCTATTGATGAGGAAGTTTACAAACCAAGATTTTGCATCATCACTAATGACTGTTTCATTTAATTTGTTAAACTGTAAGTTATGGTCAGTTAGATAAAAAGCTGTTGAGAGGTCAATAAAGATGACTCCTGTCAGGTTTCCTTTGCCCATATTGGACAGGAGATCATCTGTGAGGGAATAGAGAGATGGTATGGTACTGCGTCCAGACCAGAGTCCATGTTGCTTTCTGGATAGAAGATGGTACTGATGTAAATAAGCAGTAATTTTGTTGTAGATATTTTTTCTAGTATTTTTACCTACGTAGGATGGTATTACAAAGCAGTAGTCAGTGTGATGTCCCACCACTGGCAGCAGTAATCAAGGATCCTCAATCCTCACTACTAGCATCAGTGGGGGACATACATTGGGAGGATGACAAGTACACACACAGTATTTCCAGATGCAGCTCTCTGCATCAAGTGCAATTTCCCTTAAGAGCACACAGAGACCACAGTCAGTCTTAGGCTGTTTTTTTCCTCTTTCTCAAGATCCCCAATAAGACTCCCCACTGGCACAGCTATAGAGTTGATATCTCAGTTGAGTGGCCAAGCCAAGACCTCCAGCATTCTTTTTGTCCAACCAGTGCTCTACATCCCTGCCCAAGTAGCCGACACACACACACTCTTGGAGATTTGTTTTACAAACACACACACACACACACACACACACACACACACACACACACACACACACCTTGGAAAGGCTGGCATAGGGTTACTAGCTATGCCCCCTTCTGCCCAGACTATAACGTAGCTATTACTGCCACCAGCTAACTCTTTATTAGCTATTTTAAGGCCCTTAACAAAGGGTGTCCAATCTTACTATGTAATATTTCTGTTAATACAAATGGTAGTTTGACCAAGAGCAAGGCTATTGGGAGTGCCCCACAGTGTCACCAAATTAATATGCAAGTACTCTCAGAACTTAAATATGCCTAACAGATATCAGCTACAATTAAAAGTTTAAATATATTTAATAATAAAAAATAAAAGAACAAGCAGATACTCAATATATAATCACAGTAAAATCAGAGTTCAAAATCACAGGAAATATTTAAAACAACTTTGCAGGACAGTCTCAAATAAATAAAGAAAAACATCTAAATTATGCCTTGCTATATTCCTGACTATATCTAGAGAATTACTATACCATAGTTAACTTACTTACAGAGCAATGCAGATGTGTGGTGAATGAATCATCATGTCAGGTCAAAGACAAAATACAGAAAACTCAGTCTCAGAAAGTTCTTAAATTAATATCTCAAATATTACTGCTGGGATAGCTTGCAGAGTGACATAATTTCTTGTCTTCTGACTCTGTCTCAGGTGAAAAACAACCACTGATGCAGCTGGTAGCATTTAGCATCTACCTGTGAAAATGCACAGACAGGGCTTTTCTTAGATCTAAAGCAGATCCTGGAAGTCATAAAACAATATAACAGTTCCACATCTCAAGCCTAGTAATTATTTCTCTTTCAAGACAATGCAGAGAGCTCCCTAGTATAGACTTCCTGTCTCTTGCTGTCATAAAGTAATTTAATTTCAGCTATTTTTCTGAAATTAACCTCTTGTGTTCCAGTTTCCATTGTTAAAACACATGCATCTAAACAGTTACAATAGTGCAAGTACATTTCTGTTCTAATCCAGTAGGGTACACTGTAGTTACATTTTTAAGTGCAGTACTTTACAAACCCTTTTCAACACACACTTCTGTACCAGCAGTTTGATATACACATAACATACAGTTCTAATACATTTGTAACACAAGCATATGAACCATGTTGATATTCACAAATGCCATATAATTATTTACAAAATTCCAGATAGCTGGGCTGGCAGTATCTCCTTTCGTGACAATCAGCTTAAGTTGTTTTAGAATAGGAGTGACTATTGCTGTTTTCCATATTTTAGGCATAATCTCATTAGTTATGCCGAGATTGTTTATGTGAGCGAGAGGACTGGAGATGAAGTTCTTACAAAGTGGATGAACCAAGGGGCCAGGTTATATGAGCCTGGAAGAGTATCTGTTTGCATTTAGTCCAATTGTGTTTGAGTCTTTTTAGTTCTAATCTTTTTGAAGTGGCTTAGTGGAATCATTCTTCTGGGCAATAACTTTACACAGCCTCTGAACATCTTTACATAAAGTATTAGTCATATATGTTCATCTGCATAGAAAAGATAATTGTGGAACACAGGAGGGTTGTAATCATAAATATGAACATTATAAATTAATCTCATCTCTCCACCTGTGATGCACAAATAACTATGAACATCTGTATACCTTTCTCGCAAAATGATTTTCTTGCAATGTTTATTGAACTCTGATTTGAGAAGAACTTCTCACTTCACACCCTAGACAGAGTAAAGAGATTTCAACAGTTCTTCCTGACTTTCTCCAGTCAAAAAACATGCATCTGCAAGGGAGTTTCTCAGGATTCTGGAATACAGAGCATCAGTGAGTCTCATACTTCCTTTAACCAGACTGCACCTGAGGAAAATACAGTGCTGCCTCAGGTCAGTCTGGACTAAGTATCTACCCCCTTTGTCCATTAAGATCCCAGTTCTGGAATTTGTAAAGAGGGAGATTGGATGGTGGATTGACCAGATAGCTTGAAATGTAGGTCTTTCATTCTCCCTACTGACTTCCCCCACCAGTCAGTCATAACACTTGCTTCAGACCCGGCGATGGGAGCAGTTTTGAATGGGGTAAAAATGCAAGCTCTGCAGAATCATATAGATGGAAAGAGCCACATAAATATCAGAGAAATATTGGCAGCTGTGAATGCTTTGAAGGCATTGAATAATCTCTGACCTCCAGAATCTCTGCAGGTATACACAGACAATACAACAGTGATATAGTACATAAACAAACAGGAGGTCACTACATTTTACCCTCTTTGCAGACTTGCTATGATAGCCAGGGAGGTAGCAATTCAGCTCAGTTTGACTCTTCAGCCTTCATACATTCTGACAGAGCAAAACATTACAGGCAAACTTAGCAGGACCAAGACAGACCTCCCCACAAATGGAAACTTCATCCTCTTCTCTTCCAAGAACTGATCCAACTGTGTTGAACGTGTGAAGTAGATCTGTTTGCCTGTCTTCAGAACAGACACCTTAAGATATTTTGCTCCAGGACTCCTTGCAAACAGGTCTGGAGTAAAGATGCTTTCACATTTCTACTGGAGGGAATGTTCCTGTATGCTTTTCCACCCTTTACACTGATATCCTGGGTCCTTATAAAGAGCCAGAAGGACTCTCCAATAATTGTGGTGGTGATTCTCTTTTTGACCAAGGGCACAATGGTTCTCCCTTCTTTTCAGTTTGGACAAGGCGGTTACCACAGGCATAAACACAGATTGGATTTAATCACACAAGATGGGTAGTTTGATACACCTTAGTCTAGAAACTCTTCAGCTGATTGCCTGAAAAAAAGACATTTGATACCTTTCAGGCATTTTTGAGAAAGTGTGAGTTGTACTGAAGTCAGTGAGAAACCCCCCTACTAGAAAATCATATATGTGCAAGTGGAAAAGATTTTCTGGTTGGTACCAGTCAAAGAACCATGATACTGTTCAGGCCTCATTGCTCTTGGTTCTTTATTATTTATGTGAGTGTCTGTCCAAAGATTTTTCATATTCCTCTATTAAGTTATATTTGTTGGCCATTTCTGCTTGTCTGCCTTTATTTCTCACCTTTCTAATAATGCTTAAGTTGAACAGGTTTTTAAAGGGGTGTTAAATACTTGTCCTTCTAGGAAACAGATACTCATCCTTGGGATCTAAAGTGGCTCCTTATTCAAATGCTGAGAGCTGACAAGCTGGAAAAAAACACTAAAAACATAGGAGAAGAGCAAATCTCAAAGATTGCTCTTCTTCCTTAAACTTATTTTTTTGCAAGGAACCAAGCCTCCCAACACCCCTAATGTTGGGGGGTGGTGGGAATAAGCCCCCCTTGAACTTATATATACCAACTCCGAGATCTCCATACCTAGGAGAAAAGGAAATATTCCAGGAAATGGCCATCTTGGACTTGGTATATGTAACTCAGTTTTTTTTAATTTCAGTCTCCATGTTGAAGATCCCAACATTTCAAATGGTTACCATCTGAACTTTTTGCTTAAGATGTTTATGCTGTCTTCACTTGAACCAGTTCATCATGCTGAGTTGAGGTTTTTAACTTGGAAGACTGTTTTATTGATTGCTGTGACATTTGCTAGGAGAGTTATAAACTGTTATGGAGATTCATCCTTACTGTGTTTTCCACTGGGACAGGGTTCCTTTGAGGACCTAGGTTCATAGGTTCATAGGTAGGTACTAGGCTATCTGCCTGAAGACATTTATAAGCCTAGCCGGAATGTGTTGGCTTTCGCCACCCCCTTAGATTAGTTCCCTGTGCCTCTGTCCAGCAGAGCCATTGAAGTGATCCCTGGGGTAAACTTTCTGTTTCCCATCCACTCATCAAGGTTTTTCTTGAAGAGGGTTAGCGAGGAGCTCTGTCTAATGTAGATTGGAATCTTGTTCCAGAGCATGGGAAGTCTCTGGGACAGGAATCTATCCCTCCAGCACATCCTATTTATTGTTGTGATGAGGTTTAGATCCCTGGAGCGTGTGGCTCGAGAGGATATGGTTTTCTTTAGGTGGAGCATGTCCATCAATTCTGGGTTGGACATGGCCTTGTATGTCAGGCAGAGATCACCTCTGACTAGGCGGTATGCAACCGAGTACAGCTGGAGTTTCTTCATTCGAGATGCATAGGGCATCTGCTTGAGGCCAGTGATCCTCTTGGTGAGGTACTTCTGTGGTCTTTTCAGCTGTTGCAGGTGTCTTGTAAGGTACATCCCAAATGGGGCATTGTACTCTATGATGGGTCTGATGAGTGATGCATAGAGGGGCCCAATGACCTCTTTCGATCTGGATGCAAACCCTTTTGTGATTAGGTGGGCCAAATAGAAGGATTTTCTAACCACTTTGGCAATGTGATTATCAAAGGAGAGGTTACTATCTACTTGGGTCCCCAGATCCCTTATTGCGTCTTCCATATTTAGGGGGCTACCACCTATGTGGTAGTTTGTGGGTACTTTGTTTTTTCCAAAGGGGATGACTATGCACTTTTTGGCATTTAGCTTGAGGCCATGGATTTGACACCATGTATCTGTCTCAGTGAGACCCTTTTGGAGGATGTCTGTGTCAGCCAGAGAATCAATTATAGCCCCTAGTTTGCAGTCGTCTGTGAACTTAGTCAGCCATAGTCCTGTGCTTGCCTGTACTTCTGAGAAGTATATGCTGAACAGCAGGGGTCCTAGGACTGAGCTGTGGGGAACACCACTTGTAACCGGTTTAGAGTCAGACCTAGCTCTCACAACTCTTACCATGTGGGTTCTATCTGTGAGCCAGTTGGCAACCCATCTCGTGACGTAGGGGCTTATGTTCAGGCTAGTGAGCTTGTCTATAATACCTGAGTGGGGAATGATGTCGAAGGCCTTTGCGAGGTCTAGGTAGGCTGTGTGGACCATTTTTCCCTCATCTCTAGCCCTGGTAACTATCTCAAAGAAGTCCACCATGTTTAGGAGGCATGATCTGCCCTTAACAAAGCCGAACTGGGTAGGTTCCAGTGTTTGGAGGTTCCCAATGTCTCTGTTAACGAGATCCATGATGATGTGCTCCATAGCTTTGCAGACCAAGGTAGTCAGGCTTATAGGGCAATAGTGCCCAGGGTCCGTTGTGGCTCCACCTTTGTGGAGCAGAATAACCATTGCTGTGCGTCACTCTGTGGGCATGTAGCCTGTGGAGAGGCTGAGTTTAAACAGTGTGTTTAGGTGAGGGGTTAGTTCATCTTTGAGCTTGTGTAGGATGCAGCCTGGGACACTGTCCGGTCCCATTGATGCTGTGTTTTTGGCTTTGGAGAGGGCTGTTTTAACCTCACTGTATGTGATTTCAGGGGCACTACATTCTTCTGGTATAGTTATGGGCCCTTTTGGGCATGAGAGTGGGGTGAAGTTTGCACTGAACTTGTCTGCCAGGATGTTGGCTATATTGGTTGGTTCAGTGTATTTTGTGCCATTCTGCACTAACTCTGAGCAGATCTGAGAATTGCCACTTAGATTCTTGACATAGCTAAAAAATGTCTTGTGGTTATCTTTGGAGTCCATGGCAATTTTTCTTTCGAAGCTAGCCTTGGGTGATTTTATAAGGGAATGTAGTTTCTTGCTGATACTGATCAGGGATGTCTTCCCTTCTTGGGATTTTACTCTTTTCTGTACTAGTTTCCTCCTTCAATTGTATAGCTTGTTTATGGTAGGGGTCCACCAGACTGGTTTCCTTTTCTTAGAGGAGTGAGTCTTGGTTTTGTTTGAGATAGCATGATCCATGCATTCTTGTAGGTGCCTGTAGAGTGCATTAGTAAAGGATTTTGCAGCTTGGACAGCGTTATCCTTTTGCATCGGGGCTTTGAAACTTCCCACCTTGGTCTTAAGTAAAGTGAAGTTTGCTTTTGAAAAGTTTTTTACAGTGGTTTCTTTGACCAGGGGTGGTGGCGGAATGTGGATATCCAGAGTGATTAGTTTATGGTCAGATCTAACCAGCGAGGGGTTGACCACCGGTGTGGAACACCAGTCGCCCATATTGGTGATGACCAGGTCCAATACGTTGTCACCTCTGGTGGGGGTATTGACCAGCTGATCCAGGGCATTTGAGTTTATAAATTCTAGGAAATGTTGTACAAGGGAGTTTATACTTGAGTAGTTCTCCCAGTTAATGTTTGGGTAATTGAAATCACCCATTATCAGGATGTTTGGTAGGGCCTTTATGTTTCCCAGTGTTTTCAGGAATGCGGAGTGGGGGTCCTGGGACATGGTGGGTGATCTGTAGCAAGCTATAATTTGAATAGCAGTTTTGCTCATTGTTAGTTACACGTGGATAATCTCTGAAGCATCGTGCTGTGCCACTAACTTGGAGGTGTGGGTATCCTTGTTGAATATGGATACTCCTCCGCCTTTTGTATTTCGGTCCGGGTTTTGTGGCTGAAATGTATGGTATGAGTTGTAGCCTGGTAATACTGGGGTGCTCTCTGGAGCCTTAAACCAGGTTTCTGTTACTGCACATATATCTATTTTCTCCATACTGAGGAGTGCCTCTACTGCGTGCATTGTGAGGTTTAGACTTCTGGCATTGAGTAGCATTACCCTCAGTTTTTTGTTATTTGTGTTGTTTACAGCTGTGGGTTTGTCTTTTGAGCCTTGCCTAAAAAAGGCACTATTTGGGGTGGCAAGAGTATTGGACAGCATTTGAAAGCCTAAGGGTGACAGGTGCAAGCCATCTCTAAAGAAGCAGCGTGGCTTGTCGAGCATGTCATCCCAGGCTTACAGATACTGGATCCCCTTTGAATGACACCAGAAGCTTAGCCAATTTTTGAAATTGATAATTTTTTCTATATACCGTGGTATTATTCTTGGTGAGGGCAGGATGCTGCTCTGGGTCAGGGTCATACCGGCCTGGGCTACGTGATCAGAGAGCTCCTCCATGTCTCTTTTCATGTAGTCCAGGGAGGTACGGTTCAGGTCATTCACACCAACGTGGACAATGACAGAGTTATATTTGTACTTGTTCTGGAGTGACCTGAGTGCTTGTGTTATGTGGTGGATCCTGGCACCTGACAGGCAGTTAACAGTAACCTTCTCCTTGTTCAGCCTAGTGAGTGGGATGTCAGTGTGCCTGACTATAGAGTCACCAATTACTAGTGTGTTGGGTATGTTATTTTGCCTTAAGGGCTGTGATTGTGTGGCACACTGGTTTTGTGAAGTATGTGTTTCATGGTTTGTGTTGGGGGGGTGGAGGTTGCTTGGATATTTGCTTTGGAGGACTCTGTTGCTTTTGCAGATTTTTATTTAGAGCCTCTGAGTATGTTTTCGTGTATTTATGTGTGTTTTTTGCCGGTGCTGGTTTCATAGGTCTATGTGAGACTGGTGGTGTGATACAAGTAATTCCCTTCTCCTCTTGACTGCTTGGTCCAGTCTTGGGTTGAGAGAGCTTAGCCTCCAGTATGGCTGTATAATTGCATCTCTCGCATGTATTAGTGTTTGGTGGAAGGAGGAGAGGGTTGTCTGTGTACATGAGGCAATTGTAACATTGCCTCAAAATGCCCAGATTCACCAGTTGGACCGGAGAGTACACGTGAAACTGCCCATTGGACATACCTGGATAGGTACAGTGAACTGTTTTACTGATTGGCTGATAAGGTCGAATAGAGAGCCTTGTCCTTCTCTACAGTATAGGGGGGGGGTCTAGTGCTAAGGTTTATTAGTGCTTGCTATGAGTTTTAAGCAAGTGTCGGGATGAGAAGTGAATCGTTTGAGTGCTTAAGCTGAAAGTTTGTCTAGTTCCAAGGGAAAAATTGAACAGTAGACTTTGTGGAGCCGGGAATAGTTATACCCTAGCTAACCGGTGCTGCCCAGCATGCTAAACTGCACAAATGCAGTTTTATAGCAGGGAAATGAAAGAGATGGAAATTAGCCCAAAATGGCCAATAAACTACTAATTTCTGGGCTAAAACCACTCCTCCAGGGACAGATAGGCTGCTCAAAGCTCCCTCTCACACAGTGAACAGAGAAACTTTCTTCTATCCAAGTAAGGTATGGGCAAACACAGAAACTTGTAATACAGACCTGAATTCAGCACTAACCTGAAAACTGGACTACACTAGCTTAGAAAGGCGGGAAACAAGTATTTTTTTTTTGTTTTTTTTTCAGAAAATAAAGAAGATACAATCAAAAAAACACTTTAAATGCACATAAATGGCTATCACACTTGAGTGTGTAGCCTACAACAGTTAAACAGGTAATTTAAACACAAAAATAATTTTGTTAAAGTGCAGGCAGTAAAGTAAGTACAATATGTAGCTGAAACAAGCTTTTTAAATCACAGAAACTCTAGGAAATCGGCGTTTTAGGCGGAATTGGCTAAAGGCAGCAAGAAAATGCAGAAAAATTATATTTAATCACTCCAAAGTCTCTCTTGTCTCTCTGCTGCTGCAGAACTCTGCAGGGCACCAAAGAGGAGCTTGCTGAGCTGTATACTAGCCAAAAACCTTGCAAATGCGGGTTTTATAGCAGAGAAATTAAAGAGATAGAAATTAGCCCAAAAATGGCCAATAAACTACTAATGTCTGGGCTAAAACCACTCCTCCAGGGACAGATAGGCTGCTCAAAGCTCCTTGTCTCTCAGTGAACAGAGAAACTTCCTTCTATCTAAGTGAGGTATGCATATTCTACTTGTGTGCCTAAATGGTCTTGGAGTTTACTTTAAGTCAGACTATTCATCTCCCAGCTTTCATTCCTGATCCTAAGGATAAAGGAGAAAGGATGTTCTGAATATAGATGCCCACATGCAGCTCAGAAACTAACTAGACAAAACTCAAACCTTTATGAAAGTTGTCTTCTTTGAAGGTAAGAGGAAAGTAAATCAATGTCAAAATAGATAATTTCCAGGTGGTTGTCTCATGCTATTGCCATTTGTAATATTCACCATAATAAACCACTTCCAGGCAGGGTTACAGCCCACTGGCTTTTGCAGTGGCTTTCTGGAAAGGGGCGGACTCTAGAAATATTCCAGAGGCAGAAACATGGTCCATTGTACACACATTTACAAAACACTACAAACTGGATTTATTTTCCTGGACCAGAACAGGCTTTGCTGGGACCCTTCTTCAGAGGCTCTTGGTGTCTTAGTTTATTGGCCTCCTTCCTTTCTTCCTTTCTTCTTTAAAGTATTGTAATCTAGCCATATAGCTTAGGCTACTGCAGTAGTGATCTATGTGCAAACAGTACAGTTGCATGAGTAAACGTCTCATAACAGTAGATGTTTTAGTAGATCACTGTGGCAGTAGCCTGCTCTCTCACAGCTCCCATTGACTTGGGACGAAGCCCATATGGAGGAAGAGTGTTGTTAGGGGTTTGGCTAAATTATGCTTCATTCTGTTCAAAATGAATTCTAGGATACTGTCAGGATTCATTGCTGCAGTGTTTTTTGCTTTTGATAGCACATTCAGGACTTCGTCTTGTGTGATTGGTGGTGACGAGTCTGTTTGAGATATTTAACATGAGGTAGACTGGGGGAGGGGTAAAGTCTGAGCTGAATTTCTTGGCCAGTAGGTTAGCTAATTCTTCATCTCCAGTGCAGGTAACATCATTTACAATCAGCTCATTGCGTTGTTGTGGTGTGTTCCTGTGATTATGAACATAACTAAAAAAGGTCTTGTAATTGTCTTTTTCTTAGGTGGCTATTTTCACCTCAAACTTTGCTTTGGTATGTTAAGCCGCTGAGTTGCTTGTTTAATTTAATAATGAGAGGTCTGTCATTCTGTGTATTGCTCTTCTTACTTTTAACTAATAATCTCTACCTTTCATTGTAAAGCTTGATGATATTAAAACTCCACTAGGAGTTTTTGTTTTTTGAGATATACCCATTAATTGTTTCTACAGAATATAGCCTCATCTATGCAGCTGTTTCAACTCTGGTATATGGAATTTTTTTTAAAAGTACCAGGGGCAAAGTGGTCCCTGGATTCAGTTTTATTTCAAAGGAGATAGCTTTATGTTCAGACCTAACAAGAGAGGAAGATACACAAGGGATGGGGCAAGATGCCCCCATAGTATTAAGGACAAGGTCTAAGATGTATTCCTCCTAGTAGGTACTCTGACTAGTTTTTCCAGGGTGTCTGTATTGACAAAGCCCAGGAATCTCTGTGCTTGTCATTAATGATGGTGTAGGTTTCCCAGTCTATAGCTGGATAGTTTACATCACCCATGAAAATGATATTGGATTTAATACTAAATGAGTCTAGTTCTTGTAAATAGGTATTGTGGTTTTCTTTGGTCGTAGAGGGAGTTCTGTAGCTAACCAGTGTGTGGTAAGAGACCTTTCTAATGTTGATTTGGACACGAAGAAGCTCTATTGCATCATGATGTTTAACCAGCCTTGATGTGAGTCTCTTCTGAATGAAGACTGAGACACCTCCAAATTTTTCCCTCCTGCGCAGTGGCTGGTCTGAAAGTGTAGAGGGCATTATAGCCCAGCACAGTCAGAGTGCTCTCTACACTTTAAACCATGTCTCAGTCACTACATGGAAGTTTACTTCCTCCAGAGTGAGGAAGGCTTGCAGGGAGTACAGTTTCTTGTTTAGGCTCCTACCATTGATAAGTAACACCTTCTTATTTCCTTTGCTTGTTTCATTGTGGTGGTAGCTATATCTGGTTGGCATTGTGAGAAAAAGGCTATATGGGGTGGATAATGTCTTTGACAATATTCAAAAGCCTAGAGGGGACAGGTGCAGGCCATTCCCAATGAAACAATGTGGTCTGCAATCATGTTATCCAGGCTGAACAAATATTGGACCCCCTTCAAATCACACCAAAAACTAAGCCAGTTATTGAAGTCAATTAATTTTTGCTTATATTGTGGCATCATCATCATTGGAAAAGGTAGAGTGCTGCTTAACGCTAGGCTCATAACTGCCTGGGGCACATAGTCTGAGCACCCCATCATGTTTCTCTTCATATAGTCCAAGGAGGTATGTGTGAAGTCACTGACACCCACATACACTATGATGGAGTCATACCTTTAGTTGTTGTTCAAAGACTTGAGTGCATGTGTGATCTGATGAATTCTGGTACCAGAGAGGCAACTAACCATTACTCCTTCCTTGCACAGCCTAGTAAGAGGTACATCAATATATCTTAGAATGGAGTCAGCTATAACTAGAATGTTTGGTTTAGTGGATGCATTCCTTATGAGCTTACCATTCATGACTCTGGAACTTCTTGCACTATGTAACATGATAGGCTTAACAGGTGGACAGTGTTGCTGAGGATGCTTTGTGTCTGTGTGCTGCATTTTAGTGGTTTTTGAGGATTAGGCAAGTTAATCTCTTTAGAAACTCAGCATATGAAGGATTATTTGTAGCATGACGGGTCATGGTGACGTGTGGTATGTGGTGTGCTGCTGACGATCCTGATGTCTGAGTTGTCTGTGTGTGAAACTGTAGCCTCCAGTACCATAATATATGTACATCTCTCACACACTGTGTTATGCTGTTTGAGTAACAGATGATTATCAGAAAGCATGAGACTCTTCTAACATTGTCTCAAGATTCCTGTCATTTTCAGGCTGGCTACAGAATTTGTAGAGAAGTGCTGGTCCATGGTTTAGACAGATAGAATTCTGGGGGCTTGTTAGACCGTAACTGCTTTGAGCTGGGTTGGTATTGAGATGCAGAGATTAGATTAAGTGGACATATTAATGAGCAGTGAGGGAGTTACCTAATTTCTTAGGCTAGAGTTACCACCTGTCCCACTTTGCGAGGGACAGTCCCTCTTTGGGCAGTTGTGTCCTGACAAAAAAATTAAAAAATGGCAAATGTCCTGAGATTTTAGGACAAAATTATTTCCTGTATTTTATGTAATAGTTGCATAAAACAGTTATTCTGTATCTAAAATACCAAAATGTTATAAGAAACAGAATAAGCAACTAAAATGTTACAAGAATAAGCTTTTATTTAGGCAAAAAAGTTAAGTTCTATCCTTTGTACTGACCGTGGGTATGTGTCGGCCTGTAAAATCTGATGTTTGCACCGAAAATGTCCCACTTTGGCCGTTTGAAAAGATGGCAACCCTATCTTAGGCTGGGACGTATAGATATCCCAGGCAGGTTTTACTATAACTCAGGGTGTGATTTATTTCACTCAATGCAGGTTACTCAAGCCTCAAGTTTAAATTGCTAATGGTGTATGGATTAGGAAGGCTTTCTATAGAGAAAAAGGTTTTTGCACATCCAACTCACTATAGAGTGAGTCCAATGACAGCTGTGCAGCTTTGTTTCTTCTGTTTTTGATGAAGAAGAGGCTTTCCACTCTTCTCAGAGTCTTGAGTAAAAAAATGCTTTAAGTTCAGTACGGTGCAGGTTATAGGAGACAAGCTGTAGAGAAAACCAATCCAAAAAACCCCAGTTAATCCAGCCAATGGATCTCTGTAACTCAGAACCTGTAACAAATTACAGTTCTCTCACAGCTATGATTCTGTGCTACAGGTCTAAGGTCCCAGTTAGGCAAGAAATTCAGGAGTTTAACTTTTCCACAGGGAGCAGGGTAACCTATGGTTACTTTAGCAACCAGGATGTAGAAACAGACAGGAGCTAACAGCAGGGAGAGCAGTCACCTATGATTACTATTTCTGAATGAGCGGAGATGTATGTTGACCTAGATAATCTAAATTTAAGTCACCTAGGATTGCTATTTTCTTATTTTTGCAAACTGACACGATATGAGAGAAACTTTCTTTGATAACTGTCAAGGATGTGGGAGGACAGATGTACAAATCTGCCACAGGCAGTTTAGTACCCTTACCCAGAAGTAGTTGAAGTAATTCACAGGTTGAGGCAGTGTCTCAGGTGGTACTGCTTCTTTTGATTGGGTTGAAATTTAGTGGCTAGAATCTGCAGATGTGTAGAGCAATGTGCATCAAAGATCAGTGCAGGTAGTGGCAATGCATGGGGTGTAGGTGATTCAGTGATGCATATAACAGGGCAGTGCATACATAAACATAACACAGTATGCATAGTGATATGGAAATGAACACAAATGAGATACATAGATTGTGCAAAGGATGGCATTGTTTGAGAAATGTACAACAGAGGTGCATTGCACCACTGTGAAAACCTATTCTGACCACTGAAGATTTATAGTGTACAGCTGAGTGGAGATGCAAAGAGTAGCAGCTGCTGTAGCGGGACAGTATATGTAGATGACCACTGTTTGAGACACTGCATGTGATGTGGTATTTAGCAGCCATCTGTGCCACCAGAGGAGGAACCATCAGCTCTTGACTTACCATCACCTTTTAGACCAGCAGATAATGAATCATTGCCACATGGACAGGAAGACCATACCGGGTCTAGTTGAACTGTGTTGCCCATAACTGGAATTGAGAGGTTTACGTGGATAGCTCTGACCATGTGACCATTGATACAGTGCATTTGGCTTGTCTAATCAGGAGAATAAATGAGCAAATAAATGAGAACTTGTCAGACATTTGCGATGCATAACTAGGCTTAAACAGGCCCCATTGGTTGTTGGCCTATTATCCATCTATGAACCTGTAAACACCTTGACCTGGAAAAGCATGACCTGGAGACTTATCTCAAGGAAGAGAGACTGATACAAAAAGTGGCTTACGTCATACAGTGGCATTATCTAAATATGGTAAAACATTTATTTTTAAATAATGGCAAATATATCATGGCAGAGTAGTGGATGGTTAATATTTTAATCATTATGGGAGCAAAGATGCTATTCATTGGTTGTTCCGACTGCACCCATGTGACCAAACAACAGTTCCTAATTTTGGGAAAATATGAATTTCTCACTCTCTGCCATTATATATGGCTAATTATAATGTTTCATTCTGCTAAATTGTTAAAGACATTCTTTTACAATATAAAGCATCAGCATTTCTTTGTTTTTACATCCATGGATAAACACCATAAAACAAACTAAATGCCAACAAATCACAAGTAACTATAATGTGCATATTATTTACAAATGTACAGATCAAGATCTAATGAGACTTAATGGGTTATTATGGGATTGTAGTCTGTATTAAAAGACATACATATAACTGTAATCTATTATTTTAGATTATTTTAAGTCCATACTTCCCGATCTGTACATATGCAGATAATAATCTGTGTTTTAGTTACTTGTGATTTAGTGATACCTACTTTAATGTTTTATGCTGTGCATCTATGGGTGTATTTCCTGTGTATGTTTTGATATTTATGATTCTTTTGTAGATTAACTTGGATGCTTTCTATTATATATCTAAGCTAAAACTTTTCACTGCCTAGCTATTTCTAAATGTAAACATAATTTAATTCTAAAGTTCTGCTATAACTTCCAGAAAGTAGCTGGAGTAGGTCCGTATTGGATCAGTTCACAATCTCTACCCAAATCAACAAGCATTAAAAAAATACAATTGAACTAATTCCTTTCTCATTGGAAGTTTATTATCTATGCTATATAGACATCAAGCCACCAGATGGCAATAGCATTCCACAGAAGAAGTAAGAGCCTGCCATCATATGACAGGCAGATGGTTTCATCTGATGTACATTAAGTAATGTTTGCACAATGTTTTCCATAACCAAAAACACCTGTAATTATATTTAAGCTTATCAGTCGCACATGCATGATTTCATAGGATGGCTCATCAGCTTGTAGTATTTCTGAATGATGTTCATCGTATTGTGATAGGCTGAAAAACTCTTCTTTCTTGTAGATGATATAAAATTGCATGTTGGATGTTGGAAAGATGTGTTTAATAGACAGTGTTCCAGCTATCAGAATCACTGTAATACCTGTAAACAGTGTAGACATGCCACAACTACATGCAGCACTGCAGAGTTACAATTAAACATGTATTTCTATATGTTAAAAAAATACCCTGCCTTCTCCCATTTGAATGATAGTGCTGGGTGACTGGGCATCACAAAAATCACTTCAAAATTCCCTTCATCAGCTACAGAGCAGGTCAAAACAAACATTGGTAATCTTGTAGTATGCAAACAGGTGTCCATACTGCTGAAGCCCAGATGGCTTTCTAGTTGCATATGCATACTTGTTTTGCATTTTCAGTTGTTGAAGCTATTATTAAACATTTAGCATATTAAAATGTTAGCTCCTTAATAGAAGCTTGTGAAAATAAATATGTGAAACAATTCTATAGGTACAGTTGCAGGCCTCAGTCTTCAGTACTTCAACAATTTATGCGATTTACAGCTTCCTTTTGCAGCCATATGTGCATTACCATATAACCAATAGGCATGAAACTCACATTAAGTGTGTATGACCAGGCAAGAACACAGATTAAAGCGAACAGCATTGTTTGATTTGGTACTTGGAAGACTATCTCTGCCATTTCTACCCAGATCCTGCGGGCTAGGGGTGCACCCAAAACTTATGTTTTGCATCTGCTAGTGGATCCTTACAGTTATTACACTTGGCGTCAGCTATCCCTGCTTATACCTGTGCATTGGCTGTAGTAGTAGCCATTATGAGCAAATGGTAGCTATTCGATCTGATGTTGTCCTTTTCATTATTCCACAACACATTTGTATGGATCTGATCCTCAGATCTGACTTGGCCACCTACTCTAGACTTTGGATCTAACTCTTGAGCTCCTCCATTTACCCATAATGCCGTATTCCATAACCAGTACTTCAGATCTTGTTGGCTGCCATCATGCTCAGATGCAGGTTCCTTTCTTGAGCGAGTATTAGTGATTTATCATGAGTTATTTCCATATTTTTCTCTAAAAGTTTCTTCTGAGTTATTCCATTGTGATCTTTCTATCCTTCCTCTTAGCTTTTGCAGGTGTTATGTCTTTTTTACTACCTCGTATAGTGGTTTCTCTTGTATCATAGTTGTATTGTTTTTCCCTATTATACTTTAATTAGGTATTTTACCATTGTTGGTAAGTCTTCCTTTTTCCTCCTTATTTATTTTTTTGCCTTCCACAAAAAAAAAAAAAACTTATTCCTTTTCTTCCAGTGTTTTTTTTTTTTTTTTTTTTTTTACTGTACTGCTTGGAACTAGTTATTCTGCATTATTTCCTGCCATGTTGAAAAAACTGACAGGTTTCAAGAAATGCACTTCTTGTAGGCATAAAATTCTGAACTTGGTTGTCAATAAGGAGTGTGTTTATTGCCTCGGAGCCAGCCACTTGGATACTAACTTCAATATCTGCTCCACCTTTAACCCAAGTGCTCTGGCTGAGCGACACAACAAACTGATTTTAAAAGGCCTTTTACCTGCTATTTCGACTTTATCTTCTGGGGCTCAGACTTCTGCCAAAGTTACTAAGTCTGCTCCATTAGAGCACAGAACACATTCCCCACCAAAGTTCCCTAGGACTTCATCGAAGCCACTTGTTAAAACTTGAAAAACCTCAGATGCAACATCATCAGAGAAAAGATCTGATCTTCGGATCCAAAATCTTCTGATCTAAAATCATATTGGCTAGTGCAATGGTGCCTTCCTCAGATCCCAGATCCTTGGATCTGATGCCTAGCATGTCTCATGGAAGTCACATGCCAGAGTATTTGATAAAACCAATCTCTCTTACTCTGAGCTCTCCATTGTTACAAACTCCAAAAAAAAAACACTCAAGGCCATAATCCACTACATCCTTCAGGTCATCCAGAAGTTTGTCAGAAGTGAATGTGGATAGAATGTTGTGAAAATTTGTCAGAGCTCAGGTCCAGATGGGGATCATACTGGCTCTGTCCCCTACTGGATCCGTGAGCCTTCCAACAACATGTCATACTATTCTCTCTCCTTCTCCAATCCATCCCACTGTTTTTGAGTCCCAGGATCTGAAAACCCTGAGAGGTCTGGAGATGGATCAAAGAAGTTCTCTTCTTTGCCTCTGATGGCATTCCTGACTAGTTCTGCTCCAATACCTTCAGATCGGAATGGGTCCTGGAGCAGAAGTGTCATCATCGGATCCATGAGGCTGGGATCAACTCCAGTGTTGCCAAATCTGTCCCTGCCCCTTGGAACCTAGGCCCTGGACAGTTTTGGTCTGGTTCCATCCTTGAGGTACAGATCCGAGGGCAGTTGTGACCTGCCTGTACTGAGAGCTTCTGCTCAAGTACAGTTGTTCACAGCTTCTCTAGGGCCATCTGCATTTGAGATCATGGAAATTGCTTTTTCTGTCTCCCGAGAACCACCTTCTCATTCATTGGATCCAGCCCCTATTCCCTTGTCAGTTCTACACTCTGAGTCAATCAAGCCTACCCCACAGGGACAGCAATTTCCAACTAGTTTCCAAGCAGTTCCTGTAGTGAAACTCTCCCTCTCTTCTGATACCACCCCTGACCATCCCACAGAGGATATCCATCAGAAGAAAACTTGCAAGAGGAAAAACATAGATTCCCCTTTGGAGTCTCTCATGAAGGCGAAGGTTTCCCCAAATCACCACTGGATGATATCTCCTTTGGAGACATTTTAGAGATTCCCAGACAAAAAGGTGGTTGGTCTTCCAAAAATTCCTCTTCAGAGGAATCAGTATTTTTGGAAGCTTTTTGTTCTGGCTCATCTATGTCTTGGGTTACCCCCTGGAGGATGAGCTTATTGATTTAGTTCTCCACCAGGCATGGAAGTGGCTGGATACCATCAAACCCATCCCAAAGAGACCTGATAAATTTTAATCTCACCCCAAAGATAGACCCCACTGGAGCAAAGGAGTCCCAGTAGATGCTATGGTGGTGGTGGCAACCACTAAGAAAGAGCTAGCAGAACAGAGCTCTTCTGTCCATCCACCAAACAGAAAGTTTAGGGCACTGCACAGATTCAGAAAGGTAGCCTTTGCCTCAGTGACCTTCACTCTGAGGGCTATTAACTACTTCACACACTTCATGAGGCTTCAGAGAGATTTGACCAAGGAGCTTTCAAATACTGTCTCAGAGTCCATGTCTGTAGAGGATTTCAAAAGAACGTCCTTCCAACTAGCTACTCTATTGCCTATTTCAAATGCTTCAGTGAGGTTAATCTCACACACAGTGGTAGGCACCTCATGAGTGACTGGTTCAGGCATTGTCCTAAGGAGGCATGCCTGGATATGGCTATACAACTTTGTGGAGCCTTTTAAGAAGTCCTTCATCAATGCCCCCTTTGATGGCACATCTTTATTTGGGCCATCAATAAAAGAGACACTTACCTACAGTGAACAAGAAGGAAAGACTGTCTGTTAAGTAAATCAAGTTTTCTACCCCTCACAAACCTTTTCCGGGAATCAGAGAAGTGGTAGGAAAATGTGGTTCTGAAAATTTCAGGGACCTTTCCAGGATCCATATGGGGACAACTCCTCCAGAGGCAATGGAGGAAGTTCAAATGGGAGACATCACCCTACAGGCAGAAGAGGCCCACAAAACCAGGGTTTCTGGGATTCCTTTCTGGACAGACCCTCCCAGCGAGGCTGAAGTGCTGCCCGACTGTCCTACTCTGGAGGTATTTCTTCACAAGGATGATTGGATGTGCTCCATAGAGCTCCAGGATGCAAGTTATCACATCAAAATAGACAGATGATCCAGACGACATTTATGCTTTTGGCTGGGAGACAGTCATTACCAATTCAGTACCCTGCCCTTTGGACTCATCACAGCCCCCAGGGTGTTTACCAAATCCCTGACAGTGGTAGCTGTTCATCTGAGACTTAAAGGATTCCAAATATTTCCATATCTGGATGACTGGCTCCTCACTGCCCACTCCAAGCATCTTTTATGTCAGTCCAGGGATTATTTGCTTCAGATTTTCCAGCCACTGGGGATAACAATAAATTATGCCAAATCAGACTTGACACCAGTCAAGAGCCTGGAGTCCATTGGTACACATCTGAACACAACAATGCCTCCTTCAGCCAGATCAATTCTTCATGCACTAGGATCCATGAGAGCAGCCATTGTATTGCTTCTTTTAGCATGATTCTTTATGGATGTTCTTCACTGGACTCTAGCTGTTCAGTGGTCTATTCTTCAACATCTCCTATCCTTTGCAGTCAATCTTACTCCTATTTTCAAATGTCACATCAGCTGGAAGATTCAGTCGGATAACATTCATCTAGGACGACCTTTTATTCTACCATCCACAAACGGTCACAGTGACTATGGATGCCTCCCAACTGGGGTGGAAGGGGCATTTCCTGGGATGGACAGTTCAAGGCATGTGGTCCCCCCAAGAGACTAGTCTGAGTATCAATGTACTAGAGATGACAGCAGTCCCATTAGCATTTTGGGCTTTTCAAAATGCTGTTCCTCTAGGGATTATTGCGATTCAGACTGACAACATGTCTGTTGTTTGGTGCATCAACAAGCAAGGAGTAACTTGATCTTACCACCTCTGCAGAGAGGTCATGACAGTGTGGGAATAGGCGATCTCCTCAGACCACTTTCTAGTTGCAATGCACATACTGGGAAAAACCAAAGTGTTAGTGGACAAATTGAGCAGGTCCATTTTGATACTGCATGAGTGGTCTCTCAAACAGTCTATTGCGGAAGAAAATTTTCATCAATGAGGTTATCCTTGCTGCAATCTCTTTGTCTTCCCCAACAACAACAAGTGCAGCAGATACTTTGCTCTTATCCTCCATTGGTGGATCACTGAGAGATACTCCAGTCCATGCTTAGCCCTCAAGTCTCCTTTATGCTTACCCTGTTCTTCCCTTGATTCCCAAATTTCTGCAGAAAACAAGTTGGCTGAAGAGCTCAGTCCTCCTCATTGTCCCTTTCTGGTCTCAACATGTATGGTTCTCCTTCCTATGGTCTCACCTTTATTATCCTCCCTGGATACTGGAACCTTCTCCGGATCTCCTCTCACACTGCTCAGGATCAAACACCCAATATTCAGGCCCTTATCCTAACAAGCACTAAGGAATTATGGGTAGAGGGAGGGGCTCAAGGGTTGGATCCAAAGTTCAGAGTATGCGGCCAAGTGGGATCCGAGGATCGGATCCAAACCCATGTGTTCAGGAAGAATGAAAATGGACAACACAGATGCCTAGCTATGGTGAGTACGTAACTTTTAATTTTACAACCTGAGGACCTTTTTCAGCTTTTATAGAACTTTAATCTGCAGGTCAAACAACTCAAGAGTCTTCCTCCTTTTAATTTCTCCAAGTTTTTTGTGTTTCTATTACCATGACAGGAATGAACCCTATTCCTAAGTCAAAGTATGATTAAAGTTTGGAAATTAGTATTGTTTCAAACTTTACTCTTTGCAGCACCTGCAATGCACCCAGAACTGTCTCCTTCTGCCAAGTCATATGAAGTTACATATATTGGTAGTATATCTAAATAAGAGTGTAAAGTCTTTTTTTATGAGACACATTGCTCCTGCTACTATTGGAAATGTCTGGGTACCTTCTTTCACATTACCCTAGTTTCTGCCTACAAATCCAGGTATTTTATAACTTTGTGTCTCTCTCTGTATGTAAAACACTGTAATCACTGCATGTAGCAATTTCAATGGTCAATGCTACTTTTGTATCTTTTCATGGACTATTATATCTGGTTTTCTCACATCTAGTTTTTGAACTGTTTGTAGTCGGTGATCCCATGTAATATAAACTTCATCAATCTCTATAATGCCTTGTGGCTTATATTTCGAATGCTTCTCAGCTACTTCAAATACTGTAATGTTTGCAGAATCCTCAGTGCAAAAGTCTTGCCACATTATTATGCATTTCAGCATACAGGCTGTCTGGCATTAGTGTATCATACCCAGCAACAAGATGTGTGACTGTTTCTAGTTCTGTTTTACAGAACCTGCATTTGTCTGTTTCTCCCACATGCTCAACTGACCTTGTGAACCAATGTGTACATAGTCCATTATCCTGGGCTGCCAATATTAACCTTTCATCTTTTGGTTTAAATTCACATCTCCTTAACCATTCCTACATCAAGTTCTGATCGGCCTGAGGTTGTTCCAGGAGTTTTCTGTACCTGCAAATAAGTTTATGCCTTTTCCACATTTCTTGCTTTCTTATCTGATCCTTCTCCTTTAAATTCTTTCTTTTGTTTATTTATTTTTTTGGCACATTCAGTTGGTGCCTGATTTTCGTCTATTTCTGGTTTAATTTCCATTGATTTGCATGAATGCTGCACAGCTGATACATTATATTGCCTCTTGTCAAGTAGACCCTGTCACTAAACCACTGAGTAGATGCACTCAGATTTCTCAAATTGGGTTGACTAGTGCTTCCACAACAGATTGGCCACTACTGTAGTACCTGTGTACAAAGGTGTCAGATTTTAGAGACGTTTGGCTCAGCTGAAACTCATGCAGGGAGCTTATCTTCTGGGGATGTGTGCCATTCCTCAGTCTCTGCAAACTGTATTCTTTCAATGGTACCCTACATGGATATAGGTGTGTTGTTTTGCCTGCATCCTAGGAGTCACATGTTTGTTGTAGAAACTGACATGATGGTTCCTGACTGTGTGCAATCCTTTCTCTGATCTCTGCAAGCAGTGCATATGTGGATTCTCGCCAGCATCAGGCTGGTAATGATATACGGTGGTCATTTGCAGCACCTCTCCTCCTTCCCCTGTGATACTGACTGCATATTCATTGCACTTCTCAATGTTTTAATCTGTAAGCCCAGTAGGATTTCCCATTAATGTGCTTCTCCCACATGTTTAGATATCCCTCAACATCCAGCATGCATCTTCTACACCTGATAGTGACACTGAACAGCATTTCCTTACAGTTTCTGGTAATCATACATTTCCTCCTATTGTCAGCCATGACAAATTCAGCTCCTGCTTTACCCCCACCCCCCCAGGAAATATCATCTAACTTAATTCCTTCAACTATCAGTAGAGAGGAGATCTTATATGCACTATCTATGGCCAATAATACAGCTTCAATAATATTCCAGGATGCCTTTTAAATAGATTAAAATATAACCTGTCAGGGCTGCTGGACTATTCATCCATAGCCTCTGCATAGGCTTTGTGCCATATGAATGGAAGACTGCAACCATCATTCTTATGCATAAGGGTGGACCATTACAGATCCCATGAACTACAGACACATTAGTCTGACTAGTCTCATATGCAAAACCATGTAAAGAATTAGCATATAAATGATTAAGAGTGACATAGGAAACCTTCAGACACTCAACCCAACCCAGTTTGGTTTCATCAATGGCAGGTCATGCCTACTGAACCTGGTGGACTTCTTTGAGAAGATCACCAAAGCAATGTATGAGGGCAAAACTGTGCATACTGCTTATCTTGACCTAGCTGAGATATTTGAAACAATACCTCACTCAGTCATTTAAACAAACTCATAGAATTAGGAATAAACCCCTATATAACTTACTGGATAGCCAGTTGGCTCACAGACAGGATGCAGTAAGTTAGGAATGGAGAGACCACCTTCACATATTGGCCAGTCATCAATGGTATCCCCAGAGCTCTGAGCTGGGTCCACTCCTCTTTGATGTTTATTTTTCGGAAGTCAAGGCCAATGTCAATGTCCTCTGGTTTATGAAGTTTACAGATGATTGCAAGCTAGGAGCAATCACAGAAATGCCTCAAGATACTAACATCTTACAGGAAGGTCTAACACAGACAAATGACTGGTGCCAAAGTCAGAGCTTAAACCTCAATGCCAATAAATGCACAACAGTACTTTTCAGGAAGTCAGACACCTAGGGGGAAACTACCTCATTGATAAAACTCCCTGAAAAGTAGATGCTGTAGTCAGGGATTTGGGGACTCATGTAGATAATAACCTGGCTTTGACCAATATGTGTCTAAGGTTGTAAGAAAATCATTCTAAGTCACTTAACTTATAAGTTAGGGCATGACATCTAGGTCCAGGGAAGTGATTGTGCCAAGGTAGTCCGCCATCATTGAGTATAATGCCCCTTTCTGTATGTACCTGACTGGGCACGTGCAGCAATTAGAATATCCACACAAGTTTCTCACAAATAGAATACAGGGTGTAAACACAATGCCCTATGCATTTCGCCCCAAAGCCATATTTCCATACTCTGTTTTCTACATACTGCTGAGAGGTGACTTATGCCTGACATACAAGGTATCCTTGGATCCCACTCTGATAGCCTTTTTGCATATCCTCAAAATGAATTGCACCTACTAGACCTAAGGGTTTAAACCATACCTCTCAACTTAGTTAAAAATCAGGAGAAAGCCAAAAATATTGGGGTGACAAAGACCCAAAAATACGAACAGATTTTAAATATTGTTCTTATAAACTTAGAATGTTGTTACAATAAAAAAGTGAAAAAATAATCTAAACAGCCAAAAGAGGACCAAAAGGTAACCAAATATCCAATCAAAAGATAAAAAAAACAAAGGTCCAAAACCGTCAATTTATTATATAACAATATAACACTGCAGCCTTTTAATTTAAAATCTGAAGCCACAGCATCTAATTCTCTCTCAAAACCATCATCAGTAGTGTTTAGTCTGCTGGCTCTCAAAAATTGACTTTTTACAACATTTTATGTATATAACCAGGGTGCATGTGCATATATCTCGTTGCCTGCACATTTTTCTTATAAATAACGTATCAAAAGAGGGATAATTGTGCATTATACTAACATCCAGAAAGTTGATAGTAGTGTCTGAACAAGACATATTAAATGATAAAAAGGTAGTTGTACTCTGCAAATATACCACAAAAGCTTCTAGTTCTTCTGTCATCCCTTTCCACAAAAGAAAAATGCCATCCACGAATCTTTTATAAAAATCAAACTTGTATTTTGAAAATCATTAGGTTCACAGATGACTTGCTCCTCCCAATGAGCTAAAACCATGTTTGCATAGGTATTAGTCACTGGGGTGCCCATAGCTACCTGCAGTAGCTGATGAAAAAAAACTCTTACCAAAACTGAATAAATTATTAGAAACCACTATATCTAACATAGAGCATAACATGTTGATCTTTGTTGCACTAAAGCCACTATAAGAACTAAGACATTCTCTCATAGATTGTATTCGTATATCATTAGGTATGAGCATAAACAGTGACTTAATATTTGAGGTGACCAAAAGTACTCTTGAAGTGCTGTTCTCTTTCGACCAAGCATGTAATGATAAAAAATCATTTACGTCTTTAATAAAACTCTTACTATAAATCAACATAGCATGCAACTCTTTCTCTAGATATTTTGATAAAGCAGTGGTAATCCATCTTTTCCCTGATACAATCGGTCTCATTGGTGGGTTAGTGATGTTCTTATGAATTTTTTGGAAGACCATAGCTATTAGGAATTACTGGGTGCACTAAATATAAATAATTATATAACTCTGGAACACTTCATTAATAAATTATAAAGAAAAGTTTGCACTTTATAGACAATGTCATTCACCTGCAAATGGTTAATCACCTTAAAAGTGTTCACATCCCGCAGTATTTGTAACATGCAATCATTATAATCATCAGTATTATAACTATTTTTCCTCCTTCATCTGCTTGTTTAATAACTATATAATTTCTAGTTAGTAACACATTAAATGCACGTCTTTCCCCAGTTGTTAAATTAATATATCTATTACCACTTTTCTTAAAAAATAAGTCATATAACTCATTTTGTAAAATGCTTTTGTACATTTATTTATTTAACCGGGGAAGTCCGACTTGTTCAAAGCCAATTTTCAGCACAGGCCCAGGGAGAAATGCTCCAGATACATGTCTTTGTAATGTGAGAGGAAACCGGGGCACACGGAGGAAGCCCACACAAGCACAGGGAGGACATGCAGACTCCGCACAGGAGGCACCCCAGCCAAGAATCAAACTGGAGAACCTCTTGCTGTGAAGTGACAACACTACCACTGCACCACTGCGCCATCCATGGTGTGCCATTAGGTATAAAGGTACTAGTGAGTTTAAATTGTAAGTCATAACCAATTTCGCTGTTCTTATACATACTTTTAAGATCTAAGTTCCTTACAAAAAACCTAAGCTCTGACAAAGCATCATTTAAATTCCCATCTTTTGCTGGAATGTAAGTCAGGCCCTTGCCTAGCAGCTGTAGCTCAACATCAGTAAAAATATTGTCAGATAAATTTAAAACAGTATTACTGATAGAATGTATTACTTCACCATTATTTGGCTTCGGGTCGTTGGTCCTACCTTCTTGAAGGTTGTGATCCCCATCTGAGTCTATGTCTGTCTGGTTTCCTTCTGCTCCTGCTTCTCCCTCTCATTCTGTTCCTGGATTTTTTATCATCATTACATGCTTGGTTGAAATAGAATAGCGCTACGAGAGTACTTTTGGTCACCTTAGATATTAAGTCACTATTTATGGTCATACCTAATGACATGGGAATACAATCTGTAAGAGAAAGTCTTAGTTCTTATAGTGGCTTTAGTGCAACAAAGATCAACATGTTATGCTCTATGTTAGATATAGTGGTTTCTAATAATTTATTCAGTTTTGGTAAGAGTTTTTTTTCATCAGCTACTGCGGGTAGCTATGGGCACCCCAGTGACTAATACCTATGCAAACATGGTTTTAGCTCATTGGGAGGAGCAAGTCATCTATGAACCTAATGATTTTCAACATAGAAGTTAGATTTTTTATAAAAGATTTGTGGATGACATTTTTCTTTTGTGGAAAGGGACGACAGAAGAACTAGAAGCTTTTGTGGTATATCTGCAAAGTACAACTACCTTTTTATCATTTAATATGTCTTGTTCAGGCACTACTATCAGTTTTCTTGATGTTAGTATTACGCACAATTATCCCTCTTTTGCTACGTCTGTTTATAAGAAAAATGTGCAGATGCATGCACGAAGCATGCACCCTGGTTATATACATAAAATGTTGTAAAAAGTCAATTTTTGAGAGCCAGGAGGCTAAACACTACTGATGATGGTTTTGAGAGAGAATTAGATGCTATGGCTTCAGATTTTAAATTAAAAGGCTACAGTGTTATATTGTTATATAATAAATTGATGGTCTTGAACCTTTGTTTTTTTTTTCTTTTGAACATTGCTACAATAACAGGTTTTGTGTTAGTATGCATTTTCTGAAGGATATGAAGTCTGAAACTCAAATATATTTTCATTATTTAGTGACTTCAATCCTCAGTAATTTGCGAGAAAACCAAATATTGTAAGAGGAACAGACCTTAAATATGTGGCAAAAATCTGGACATTCTGCAAAAATCTGGACAGTTGAGAGGTATGGTTTAAACGTTTCCTATGAATTAGATAGGACATGTTGAAGATACAGATATGTATCTCAGAGAATCCCCATTCTCTAGAATAGCCTTCCCATCCATGTGAAGCAGAACCCTTCCCTAACTTTATTCAAGCCCAACCTGGACCAGTGGATGGGAAATCAAAAATTCATCCCTGGTCTGATACCTATGTCTCTGCTGGACAGAGACAGCAGTTACATCATGCCCTAACCAACATACAACTCTTAAAATACTCTCTAAGGCACAATAACTTGTGGGATACATTTGGGTTGTATGGCTAGGCTTATAAAGACCCCAGGGATGGCCTTTTTTTAGTTGGTGCCCTAGACAAAAGGTCTCCATAGCGTCCCCCAACAACACCCGGTGCCCCCATCCTGGTCTACTTACACCATCCAGATTACTGGAAAAGTGCCCCTACTAGAGCAGAGCCCTAGGCAGCCACCTAGTTGGCCTATGCCTTTGGCCGGCTATGAAAGACCCCAGTGGTTATTAGCCTAGTATACACCTGTGAACCTATAAAAGTAAAACATTTCCTCACAGAAAGTTTACATAAGCATAAACACGACAGTCTCTTAAAATGAAGCACAGTACCAAAACATTCAGTTTCCTAGATAAAACTTAACATTTTGACAGAAAAACATGTTTTCCTCATAAAATAAAAGATAGTGAAAAGTTTCCCCAAAGGGGACTTATCTGCCCGCTTTTGAAAATTGATAACAGAGCAATAAATCTATGGGGCCCAATAAAGGAGTATTGTCTTTAGTAGTGAAAAAGCAGTGATGCTTTTCACACTCCAACTGTTCTTTTATGGAGCTCTGCTTGAGCTCCTGACAGTTTGAGTGCATGGAAGGTGTCCATAGCCTCTGAAGCTGGTTGGTCACGGGTGATATGGCCCATATAGCTTAGGTTACTGCAACAGTGATTTATGTCTGAACATTTCCAGAGACAGCCACTATGTAACGAGTGGCTGTGTTTGCTTCTTTGAGGATTAAATGATTATCAGTGAACACTAGGCTTACATTGTCTCACTATACTTATTTCCACCAAATTGGCTGCGGAGAAATTGAGAAAGTTCATATTCATTATGTCAGGCCCTTTATTGGGTGAGCTATATATGTATGAAGGGGATAATAGTGGTCTGACCAAGGATGCCTTTGGGGCTGTATACTGCTAAATATAAGGGGCAGTGTTCCTCAACATGCAAACTAGATGGTCTATGCTGTTCAATGCACAGAATAGTTTTTTTATACTCACCGAGTTACTGGTACAGTCTCAGAGGTGATTTTATTGTGAACATTTAGTTTCTAGATGTCTTTGTTTATACTGGGCACTACTACTCACTGCTGCACAATGGGCAGTGGTGGATAAACAATCCAAATTTATACAGACACTTAAAACACAGGAAACTGGCTTTTATGTCCTCTGGCCAATAAAAGAACTACACTTGCAGCTAACTCAAGATAGACCAGGTCACCACTTATTGCCACTAGATGGACTATCCCAGTCCCCTTAGTATAAAAACACAAACACTGAATGAGGCTCAAATGTGGCAGTGGTTCACAGTTCTTCCACTACTGTGAATGAAACTACAAGACTAAGGCCTCCTGACAGGGTTCAAAATACAAACAACTGGCTTTTACAAGTAATTCTACTTGTGGAAATAGAAGTTCAGTATAATATGTAAATGCTATCTTCTCACAACTGCAAAGGAAGCTACAAGACTAGGTTCCCAGAACAAACTAAAAAATGCAAACAGATAACTTTTTGGCTAAAACATGAAAAAAAAGCAGAAAAGTGTAAAACAAGTATCACCACACAGGTCACTGTAAGTGCAGCTTAAAATATTTAAGTAGAATTGAAATCAAAGTTTTCTTTTCTTTCCTTTTTGATGAAAATGTGTTGCTCACATTTCAGGGCTTTCCACACCTCTCCTAGTCTTGCATAAAAGACCCTGGTTTGGGAATAATTCTGTCTTGAATATAACAGGCTTATTAGAGAGGGATCCATTCAAATAAAGCCAATATTAGAGTTCTAGTCTTATGATGCTGAGTTACAGATCAATGACTTCAGGTCCATTGGAATTTCAGAAACTTTAGCTTAATGTCCTACTGGGGGAGAGGCAGACGCAAATTACAGTGAAACAGAAAAGCACTGGAAGCAGGAAAGTGATAAATAGTATATAAGACTCTAGCAGCAAAACTGGAATATAAACAACTGTAAAAGAAGTGAAGCACCAATTCTGAAGCAGAATATACTATACTTTCACTACTGCAATGCTATCACCATCTAAGACCATGAAGGAATTTACCAGTAACGCTATTTATGGAAAAATGTTGTAATAAATGATTAAATGAGGCTCAAATGTGGTATTAGTTTACAGTTCTGCCACAACTATGAGTAAAGCTACAAGACTAACCCCAGGATTCAGCAAGCTCTGCACGGCGTGCAGGAATAGTGCAGGAGCTGCTGGAGGCAATATGGCTGCCGAGAGATCCAGGAACAAGCTCCCGGGATGTGCATGAGCGCTCCTGCACTATTCCTGCATGGACACAACTCCTGTATGCAAATGACCCCATTTGCAGTTGAAAACCATGCAAATGAGGTGAAATTGTGATCCAGGAAGCTAGCAGGTGGCTATGCACAGAAATGTACTCGATTAGTAACCGAGTACATTTCTACAAACTACAATACATGACATACAAATACAAGACATGACAGCTCCAAATAAAGGGTGTATATAACGTGTAAAGCATGCCAGTGGCCAAATATATGGCCATTGGCTTGGAAAACAGTTGGAAAAAATAAAAAAAATAACTTTTATTTTTTTTTGGCCGATTTCGACTGTTTAAGCATAGGGCAGCAGTGTACAAATGGGATCGGCCCGAAAATATAAAAAAAAATTGAAATAAGCATTCTATCCAAAATCACAATTTTGCCATTATATTCAATGGCAGGCAGAAGACAACAAGTGGTTGCTAAGGGGGAAGGCTCAGTGTCAGACGTGTAACTAGGCATTAGCAGGCAATCCTATGCAAATGAGGGGAATGATACTGAATCACAGATTTCCCCTCATGGCTAACCTGCACCCAACCGTGTAGATGCAGGAAGACCATGGTGCAAGCCTAAGAGCTAGCTGACATCATAGAGGGATGTGTCAGGCATACTGTAATCTTATTGAAGCCCTGTGGCTTGCGTTTGCCATTAGCTTAGCAGAGCTAAGCAAGGGGGTGTGTCTGAAGCTGCCAAGCACTCTTTACATTGCCTAAGTGGGTGTGCGCGCCGTGCACCATGTTTTAAGGAAAAAAAAAAAAGTAAACTAGGAAATAGCAGCTCTGTGCACATCTGAGCACTGTGTTTGTGCGGCGTGCCCCTGGGCTTAAACAGGAAGGCAATGGGAAGGGAAAACAGCAGTAGGAAGGTAATCAAGGAGACCTAGCATAGCTGTCAGGTGAAATGTATCAGAATCAGCCAATTACACAGGCAGCAGCCAAGCCCAGCCCAGTACACTACTATAAACTATGCAAACACCTTTCCCGTCTGGTTTTTACCAGAAACTCTACAACACTGGTGTACACAAGCGGGGAAATTTTACCAAACAGACGCAACAAAATGATAGGGGCTGCAGCAGCTATCATAAATCAACATGTAGAAGAGGCTGAGGGTGGTGAGGATGTGAATGCTGATGACCAACCCACAGTGAGGAGAAGGAGAAGAGTGTACAGACCCAGGGTAACCTACCAGGGGCTACATGAGCTGGAGACAGTGGAGCACTATAGGCTGGACAGGGACCTCCTACAGCAAACTGTTGGCCTGTGCTGGCCACACCTCACTCACAGAACTAACAGAGGGGAACCCATCCCAGTGGATACCAAGGTATGTGTAGGCCTAAGAATACTAGCCACAGGTACCTTCCAAAGGCCAACTGCAGATATCATGGGGGTCTCACAGACATCAGCATCCAGGGTAATCCACCAATTTCTGGATACCATGTCAGCACATGCCAATGAGCACATATATGTTCACAACAGCTGTGAGGCATTGACCAGCAATATGCGTCTCTTCCACCAAATAGCAGAATACTCTGAGGAAGTGTGTGCTATAGACTGCATGCACATATGCATCGAAGCACCTCCTGTGTTTGGGATGCTCAAGTCACTGTTCAGATAGGTGCCTGGACATATCTGATGGAGCCTTTCAGTACTCACCAGCTACATGTACCCAAATTGTCATTGTATGTGCCATGCTACACAATATGATCCTGCAGAAACAGCTGCAGCAGGAACAGCACAGAGCAGGGCCACACAGTCCCCCACCATTGCTAAGGCCTGCACAGGCACAGAGTGACTCTGAGGAGGAACAATCTGAGCCTGCCCCAGTAGGTAGAAGGAGGCATGCCCAGTATGCCCAGGCCATGGCAGAGGCAAAGCATAGCACATACACTGACACGGTAGGAACCCAGGGAATGACACCTCTCTCTGACTTGCACATATAGTAAAAGGGATGCCAAACATGACACTACCTGTGCTTAACCATGTATAGGGAGTGTACTATGTGCATCCAACATAGACAGTCCTCCAGCACCATCCTCAATACTGACACAGCCACAAGGTAAGTCACTCTCCCTATTATTTTCCGAATGGAGCAGTATGTTTTGTGACTTGTATCTATGGTATGGATGTGAGCATGCAAGAGAATCGGGTGGCTGAATGGGATGCCAGCAGATAGTAGACAGATATAGTGACAGAATGAAATCTGTAACAAATGCTGTTGTCACCATAGTAGCCGGCACTAGATAAGGTGACAAAACTCACTGCCGGAAATGTGGTGGGCCACATGTGTGTCAATAGGACACACACATGCCAGTCAGGGAGGCTCACATACCCAACAACACTCTCAGCCAGCAGGACAGGTGTAGACAAACACAAACAAAGGCTGTGCTAAGGCCTCTGATTGATGGCTATGGAGAACATCCCCACCTCCAGACCTACACAGACAGACTACAACAGGACAGGCAGTGGGATGTTAGTTCTGAAGGGTAAGAACTCTTAAACTGAAATGTAGGTCAATCAAACCTAAGACCTGTAGTACACTGATATGCCTCTAGTCAACATGATAGGTCAGAATACAGAATGAAATGGAGTACCTGAAATACCAGTACAGTCATAGCAAATGTGTAGAAGTGTCAGGTGTGCCCCCCCAATCCTATGTAGAAATGGAATAACATGTATGTGTAGGTATAATAACAGTGGAGCACAGATTACCTGAGCCGGCCAAAGTAGCAGGATAGATTGTAGTATGTGTACAATATGCAGGGCTGCATGTGTTAGGTTGGTGTGTGCTGTATATTGTGTGAGAGTGGTCAGTATGTAGGCATGGTGAGGTTTGTCCTGGTGGCCATTGGCCAGTACTGCCGATGACAGGGCCAAGTTCTCACAAATGCAGTGCCAAAAACAACTCATCCCAGCAAAACACATTCCAGCAGTGAGCCATAGTAAATGTTTGGAAGTAATATATGTCACCATCTGAAAGATGGACATGGCATGAATGTGGGCCCAGACATACAAACAGTACACAGGTGGAAGTACCCCAGACAGACAGTGTATAATATGTTATATCACAACCAAAAAAAATAAAAAATAAATCCAAATGTAACAACCAAAAAACAGGATCCAACACAGATTTATTGGATAGTCTCTCTCTAGCGCCTCGGCTTTCGCCTTCAAGGAGAATACTATCAAATACATTCACACATATATTTATACCATAAAAAATTAATTAATTAAACAATTTAACAATTAATTACAAAAAAACTTTCCAATTGCATTCTACATTAATTCCACTAGGTGTCATAGTACCATATTTTAATATAAAAACTGTCTCTTTATATAAAAGTTTCTTTTTAACTATTTCATCATTTTTATCTACATTAATGTGTTCTAGAATAGTAGCAGACATGCCTTCTGGATCACTATTATGATAATCCTTAAAATGCATTGCAAGAGGGCTTTCTATTTTTTTATTTTATTTTACAAAAAAATGAATTTGAATTGAAGTTTGATGGTTTCCAGTTAGGAAAAAAAAAAAGTGAATTTTTTAGATGTAATTTTAGAGGGAGAGGAGAATGGTAAAATTGTTACTAAAGTATATCGTAAATTTGAAGAAAGTTTACATTTTTTGGATGGACATAGTTACCATCCGTCACATCTAATGAAATCTCTACCATATGGAGAATTTATAAGAGTTATGAGATTGTGTAATAATACAGATGAAGTCGATATAGAACTAGAAAAAACTTCACAGTTATTTATTAGAAGAGGTTATGGTGCAGAAGAAGTAGAATTGTCTTTAAATAAGGTTAAAAAAAGTAATGCATGGAAGGGGGGTAGGAAAAGAAATAAATATTTTGATAAGAAACAAAAATCTAGATATTTGGAAAAAGTGTATATGGTAATTACTTATGATTTATTATCGGAAGAAGTCAGACAGGCAATTCAATTTTATTGGACTTCATTATTTAAGTACAAAGATTTGATAGATATATTTCCAAAAAATATTACTTTTTCCTACAAGAGAGGTAGAAACCTTAAAGTTATGTTGGTTCATGCTAGATTTTTTACACTAAAGGTGAATTTAAATACAGATGTGAAGTTAATGGGAACTTATCAGTGTAGTAAATGTATTTCTTGTCAATATGTAAGTAAAACATTTGAGTATATAAATGGGAAATGTTTTAAATTTACTGGAAAATTTTCATGCAACACAGAAGTAGTTGTATATGCATTGAAGTGTCCGTGTGGACTATTTTATATAGGGGAAAGTAAACGTGCCTTTAAAGCAAGGCTGCAGGAGCATGTAAGAGATATCAAAAATAAAAAAATAGAAAGCCCTCTTGCAATGCATTTTAAGGATTATCATAATAGTGATCCAGAAGGCATGTCTGCTACTATTCTAGAACACATTAATGTAGATAAAAATGATGAAATAGTTAAAAAGAAACTTTTATATAAAGAGACAGTTTTTATATTAAAATATGGTACTATGACATCTAGTGGAATTAATGTAGAATGCAATTGGAAAGTTTTTTTGTAATTAATTGTTAAATTGTTTAATTAATTAATTTTTTATGGTATAAATATATGTGTGAATGTATTTGATAGTATTCTCCTTGAAGGCGAAAGCCGAGGCGCTAGAGAGAGACTATACAATAAATCTGTGTTGGATCCTGTTTTTTGGTTGTTACAAGTGTATAATATGTTACTGTCAAATGGACATACCTTTGGAAGTGTACATACAGGTTAGCAGCACATTAGTTGGGTTTGTAGTATGGAATACTGATGTCATCTGGCCAAACACTGGCAGACCACAAAGGTCACAGGTATGAAGTATTGAGAAACTGCTGATGTCCCTGCACAAGCCAGCATAAGTGGAATGTCCCATGCATATCTGTGAGTCAGATGCAAGTAGTGTCCATAGCACACATGCACCCAGCTCACCCCACCATCACACACAAGTACCTCTCTGGTCTTATCCCTGCTGTTGTGAATGAGTACAATATGACCCCCACTTCTGTATGGCAACAGCCAAAGAATGCAGCATGCAGAACAGGTGTCCCATGCAGGTGTGTACCTAGCTGTAAGCAGCACCCTGCCAGCATCCGTACCACTGGATCAATAAGTATTGGCATTAACACCTTGCACACCTACCCTGTCACCTCAGGGGAATATAGTGCCTTGCTGTCTGGGACTGTAGGAGTGACACAATGCAACAGCCTGCTACAGCTGGCCTGCATCACTACCAAATGGTCTACAGTCCTCTGCCAAAGGCTTGTGTCTCACCCATACTGCCAATGTATGCTATGTCATGGACTCCCAAATAACAACATAACACAGTCCACAGAACCTAAATGCAAGCACATGTGGACAAACCCCAGTAACATGTCCACCATGTCCTACTACATGAATTGTGGACCAACACCAAACTACTGCTGGGATGAGGTGATAACTATAGGGAACGTATCAGATAATGTTTGCATAATGTTTGGAAGAGGATAGAATAATGGGGGGGTAGGAGCATGGACGGCATGGAGTGTGTGAAGTCTGAAACTCAGCCGTGTGCACATACTATCCCTGCCTGCAAACACAGGAATGGGTGGCTACATACCTGCTCATAAACCACAATGTGAAAGGGTAATGTCCAGAATTATGACCCCTGCCTCTGGGTAACCTGTGTGAATCTGTACAGCTGTGAGATATGGTCACAGCAGGATAAAGCCATACTGTCACATTGATGGATGTACAAGCATGGGATCCTCAGCCACCACTGTACCAAGGTGCTGAACCATTTACACAGACCCATCAGCAAGTGTGTGTAGCTTCCCCTCCAGAATGGCATGATTGTGCAAGAATATGTAGGCTGCAGACCACAATACTGGACACAGCTGCATTCACCCTCTGTTCCCCAGGACATTACTGCAAGCAAATATGTATACCTGACAGTACTTGATGACATAAAACATCACAGTATAAAACAGTACATATATCTGAATATCTCTGCTAACACTAAGACCATGTAGCAGACACAATTACCTACAGCAACCCACTATCCTGTGCCTATTTTGACCCCATATTGTCAACTAATGTACAGATATCCTGCAGAAACAGGTTGCTAGCTGTAGGCGTAGAACACAAATGCCTGCATTAGAGTACAACCTACCTGAAATGGATTCACACATTAAATACAGAAGGTCATACTGGGCATGCTCCCACACTTAGAGAAATACACCTTTGGGGAATGATTAGCTCAGTAACCTCCATGGTGTGTGCTACAACTGCGTAATGCTGAAGTGTGATGAACTAGTTAGGTAGGAGTTCTAATTACAGACATGGCAAGTGTGTGTGTGTGTGTGTGTGTGTGTGTGTGTGTGTGTGTGTGTGTGTGTGTGTGTGTGTGTGTGTGTGTGTCTGTGTAGGGATCAATGCTTTTGAGGCCATTCACACTCACTACAAATTCAAATGCCCTACTTTGGCAGGGTTGCTGATGTCATTCACTTTGAAATACACCTTTGAGGTATGTGTAGCCCAGTAAGATCCATGTCATGTGCTATAACTGCGTAATGTTGTAGTGTGATGTACTAGTTAGGTAGGAGTGCTAATCCCAGACATGGCAACTGTAAAGCTGTATGTGTTTTTTTGTCTGTGTAGGGATCAATGCTTTTGCGGCCATTCACAGTCACTACAACTTCCATTGCCCTACTTTCGCAAGCCTACTGATGTCATTCACTTTGAAATACACCGTTGGGGCAAGAGTAGCCCAGTAAGCTCCGTGGTGCGTGCCATAACTGTGTAGTGATGTACTAGTTAGGTAGGAGTTTTAATCCCAGACATGGCAACTGTAAAACTTTGTGTTTGTCTGTGTAGGGATCAATGCTATTGAGGGCATTCATACTCACTGCAACTTTCATTGCCATACTTTGGCGAGTCTGCTGATATCATTTACTTTGAAATACACCATTGGGGAAGAAGTAGGCCAGTAAGCTCAGTGGCACATGCTATAACTGTGTAATGTTGTAGTGTGATGTACTAGTTAGGTAGGATTTCTAATCCCAGACATGGCAACTGTAATAATATGTGTGTTTGTGTGTGTTTGTTTGTCTGTGTAGGGATCAATGCTTTTTAGGCCATTCTCAGTCACTACAACTTCAATTGCCTTACTTTGGCAAGCCTGCTGATGTCACTCACTTTGAAATACAACTTTGGGGAAGGACTAGCCCAGTAAGCTCCATGGCATGTGCTGTAACTGCATAATGCTGTAGTGTGATGTACTAGTTAGGTAGGTGTTCTAATCCCAGACATGCAACTGTGAGACTTGGTGTGTGCATGTGTTTGTCATACGTATCCTGTGTGGAGGTAGCTGTGAGTGTGTAATAACGGGACTCATTGTGGAACGGGTTTTGCAAATTTCTTATATGGTGGACCTATTATATGTCACAATGTCCACCTTACAAGGATAACAGATGTCAAATAGCAGAGAGGCTTGGGGAGACAATCCATACCCCTACATGTGACATCATGGCTTGGGGAACAATATAGGCAACCCTTGCATTACCCAGAGAACACTCTCCACCCATATCTCATACACAAACACACTTGGCTAGGCAACAACCACTATGTTGGTAGTTCCCTGCATATTGCCCACAGATAGTAACCATGGTATGATTGGAGTGGACTACAGAGGACATGGCACCCTGTCCCATCCCTACAATAGGCAAATCATTGCATACAGTGCTCCTTTGCTATGTTCCCCACTGGACGCCTGCAACAACTGTAGAGCCAGCAAATGTAACCCACAAAGGACATAGCATACCATGCCTTATACCCATGCCCTGTATGGACAGATGCCACTGACACCAGGGAATACCTATATCATGCTGTCAATGTAGGTGCAGATTCAACCTGGTGTCCATTGCCAGTTCTCACCACATGAATTCAGGAATGCCACATCTGATGATAACAATCTGTCTACACAACATACCCCAGACACCCCAGGTACACTTCCACATGTCACAGAACGTGCATGTGGGATGTGTGCACATCCCAGACACTGTCCATGTTATGGAATACAGAACACATACATGGCAAGCATTGCACAGCACTGGCCACCCACAATAGTAACCCAGACGACTGGATGGTGAATAGAATCCCCACCTGTGTGGACCAATCCAGACACTACACCCCTGAGCCACACTACAGACCATTGTCATGTGGCCTGATGCCAAGGTATGCCCTTTACCTTGCCTTGTACAGCCTTCTTGCACAGTCAACCACTGCACACATGTGAAGCAATGCACCCATGCATGTCAGTACTGGCAAACCTGTGTCTGTGTGTGTGTGGAGTATAATGATTAGGACACCATTCACACTCACTACACCTCCCATTGGCCTACTGAAGCATGCCTTCTGATGTCAGACACTTTGACTTACCCTTTGTCCGTATATCATCCTGATAACCCCTGTGGTGCATGTGATACCTGCGTATTACTGTATTGTGGCAAACTAACTAGTTAGGAGGTCTATTCCTGACCCTGCCAACTGTGATAATGTGTGTGAGTCCCTGAGAGAGTGTGGGTGTCGACAATGACACCTGTTCTTGTGGACAGGCATGTGTACTGCATCTACCTTATCCCTCCTTTATCACTGTTGCTGATGTCACTCACCATCAAATATACCTTTGGACAGCTCCCCAACATATAAGCTCTGTGGTGCTTGCAATAACTGCATAGACATGTAATAGCAATACATAGTCAGGCAGGTGTTTGAAACCCTGTACTGGTAAGTGTGTGACACAAAGATGCTTAGGTTTTACTCTCCCACCCCTGCCCTGTCTTACTTTGTCTCTGTCTGTCTCTCTCACTCCCTCTCTGGTGGATGTGGAGAAGTACACCTGCTTTGCTTAGGCAGCAGCTTGTGTTTTGTAAGTGATGCTCATGATCAGCTGATGGCCTCTGCATGAATTGCAGTCCCCCACTAGCTGATTGCATGTGGAACAGCTGTGGTAAAATCCCCATAGCCAATAGCATGGAAACACACTCCTATAACTAGGAACATCATGTGGGTGTTGGCCCTTTTCATTCTCTGTGAGCAGGACTTCATGTCAGTGTTTGGCAAACAGGATCACAGATAGTAGTGGGATATGCCTCTAACAACATACACTGTGGAGACAGGCCAAAAAACAGGGGGGATGTTCCAGACATGAATGCAGAATGTAAGTGTTGCTCTTCTGCATTTGGAGTAATGTTGGTTTAGCAGGGTTTGTGTGGATATGGCTGGCCTACATGATTTAATACCTATCATGACAGTGTTATGTGTTTGAGGAAACTCCCACTTGCAGGTTTATCTGCTGACTGGCCAGTGTTTGGAGTCTTATGTGTCTTGTGTTACTCACAGATTACCTATTTTAGAACTGCAGAAGCATAGTCTGAGGATTGCAGTCAGTACATGCTGACAGCCATGAGAGTTACTGACTTCATATCCCTCATAGCACATATGTCACAACAAACCCTGTTACAACAGTAAATGTATGAGGTTATCACAGCAGCATGTCAATATTGGCCCTGTGTTTGTGCCTCCAGTCACAAGTCTGTCAACCTTTGCACATATGTCATGCAGTAAGAGGTGCACATGTTCTGTACACCATTATTTATTGACATCATACCTGATAAGAAGCCAGTGAGATATCAGACTGCTAGACATATCATGTATAGTAGGGGTTATATTTGAGGACATAACCTGGGCATTCTGTGGCTGCGTGTATAGTAGTGAGGTCTGTGTACTTATGTTGATTGTCAACAGTATGTGTATTGCAAATATGTACCTTGGCCTGGTACAGACTGTGGTAGATGTAATTGTTCTTGGACCTGTTCTATCTGATGTTACATGCTGCCCTAGTGTATGGTACCCTATTGGCTTACATGTTTGTAGGGCCAAACACAAACATGTCCTATACCACATACAGGCATCGGACCTCACTGTGTCGTGGCACAGTATATGTAGGGTTAGTGTGTGAGTGGCACATATGAGGATGGTGTTGATCAGACAGTCCATATACTGTAATATTAAGCTTGCTTACCATATATGGCTGTGGCTGTGTTCACATTGGTTGTGGGTATACACTTTCACACAGGTGTCTGTTACTCTGTGCTGTGACATGCCTATAGAGCCTGCTATATGTGCAGGTACATGTGTATTCCCCCATAAGAAATGTAGGCCAGTGTTGTGGCAGTCTGCCTGTAGTTTGCACAGTGCTTTGTTTCATGCCTAGCAGCTTAGTGTAATTACCCAGTGTGATGTTATGTCCAGATATTTGCCAGATGTACTGCTGCTGGGCCACCATAACTGTCATGTATTTCTGATAAAGCAGTGGGATGCTGTACAGATGTATGTCACTAACTAGTGAGTAGTATGTGGCCATGTGACCTCTGCACCACCATTTATAATGTGTCAGGACAGACAGGAGTGTGTGAATGCATAAACTGTGTGGGCATATGTAGTCCAGTATTTAAGTGATATACACATTTACATGGCTGTTAACATCCACATTGTCAGGCTTGGTCCACATGTATCGCACTAAGGAGATCTTTGTATACCTCTGGACTGACCAGAGTGTGCCATACTGTCCACATTTAGTGGTCATATCTCTGCTGTAGTCCACAGGATGATTACTGTGATGTCAGTGGTACTGTACTATGATGACCTTGGGATGTCTGTCAGTAACTGATGGCATACATGTCAATTGCAGATGTGACCTCGCACACACATTTCTGTTAAGACAACCCCTGTTACAGTAGCAACAGTCTACATATATACCTGCAATACATACATGACATCCCCTTGCACTAAGAAGGTGAGACTATTGGTGCTGAGGTATGACTCCACTCCATGTTCTGGACATATGGTAAACATATATGTATATATCTATCTATCTATCTATATATATATACATCTATATATATATATATATATATATATATATATATATATATATATATATATATATCCATATATCTATATAGATATATGCACATATACATATCTACATACATATATGCATATATATATTTATATACATATATATATATATATATATATATATACATATACACATACACACACACACACACACACACACACACACATATATATATATATATATATATATATATATATATATACATACATATACACATCTATATATGTCTACACATATACAGATATATAGATATATATGCACATATAGTTATAGATATCTACATATATATCAACATATATATATATATATATATATATATATATATATATATATACAGAGAGATCTATATATGGCCATATATTTGATGCACTAGACAGATGTATATACATACATATATATGAATATATATGTGTATGTACATGTACACATATATCTACATATGTATATGTATATATCCATATCCTTGTCATGTGTAACTATTACTGTTGTGTATACCTTCCCAGATGTATCACAGTGTATGTATCTGCTATGTGTATATTTAGATATAACAACATATGTGATGCAACAGTGAGATCACTAACAAGTACTACACAACTGTAGAAGTCACAGCAATTGTTCAATACTATTCAATATGTGTACTGACAGATATATTGGAAAAACAACAACTGTCTTCACAGCTGTCATGCTGTAGTGGTTAACTGTTGTGACTATAGTCTACAGGGTCCTGGGTTCAAGACCTGCAAGGGCTGTTTATTTTGTTGCTGGGCAGAACAAGGGATGTTGTATACAGAGTGATTAAGGCAGTTTTAAGCAGCTTTAAACACATTTGCATGGGTTTGCGCAAAGCTAAGTAGTGCTAAGGTATGGTTAAACGTATGGGTGCTTACACCATGTAGGCTTTGCTTACCAGTGCACAAATGTGCTTTGCTGTTATATTGCAGCAATGCTGACACCTGCTAAGCATAGCTCAGCCCTGGTAACCAGTGCTCACATTCCAGTCTGATAACATAGCAGGGTAATGATATCTGTAATAAGTGCATGTAATACCATGTACATAGCATGCATCTGTGCATGTAATACCATGTACATAGCATGCATCTATGTGTTGTCATTACAGTAGCAAGGGGTGTGAGTCTCCTGTCTGGGACACATGAGTATATATGGCTTGTACAACACTCTTATCCATGTGAATGTTTTACATACACGGGTAGTATCCCAGGTTATATGCAGTCACATTGGCATGTAGTTTATCATTATGTTACTACTGCTGACAGTGCTTTCCCAAGTAAGACTAGATTGCTAATTGTAGTACTTGAAACAAACACCCCTGCATGCAAAGATGAACCCTGAGTCCTCACTGTCATGTTCCTGATGTGTGAGCTGTGTCTCATGATTTATTTCCTACTGGATAATAATCTGACATGTGGAAAATAACTGTAGACTACTGTGTGTATAGCAAATGTCAGTGAGGGCTGCGATCATGTAGTAATGGCATACCTATTGGTGTCAGATGTCTATCTGTCAACACATTCATCCTAATGCATAGCTAGTTGGAAAGCTGATGTCTGTCAGTTCCTGTAGAGATGTGCAGATGTCAGGTATCCATCCTGGATACGTACAGGCGATTTATGCTTGACTGATACTGACATGTCTGCCAAGCTGTGTTATAAATGCCACAGATAGGACTCAACACTCTGTATGCACCACATGCCATGGATACCTCAACTTCACCACCACAGTCAACAGAACATGCTTGGGTACAGGTCTCCAAGACAGACACTCGCCAAGTTATATAATACATGTTGCATACACGTCAACTGGAGCACCTTACCAGCCCTCTGCAGGAGGCACCCAGAGGATTGGCTGATGCATGTCACTCTCACCCTGAGGGTCACCACAGTGGTGTCTGTTGATAGATGGCCTGCTGACACATGGCAGGTGGCATGATACCACTGTACACACATCCCTTACATTTCCCATCTCTCCATGGACAATAGCCTGATACACACCTGCACCGATGTACCCCAGTACTGAAAAATGTGTATGTGTGCATTACTGAGAATATCAATGTCTGTGTGTTTGTAGACCTGTAGTTGGGAATACCCTGAGGCCCTTCACACCCACCACACCACCCATTGCGATAGTTAGATGTGGCTGCTGCTGTACTATACATTACATGTACCTTGTTATGTTCCTCTTCCTAAGGGCTACCTGGGCTTTGCAGTACCAGCACAAAACTGTTGTACAAATGGTTGATAGGCATGGGATACCCACTGAGTTCTGGCAAGTATGTGTGCATGTGTGTATATATGTAGGGTACAGCATTCCGAGGCCACATACTCCTATTACAATATGTATTGCCACACAGTATTAAGGATAGTGATGCTGCTGCTTGTAAGAGAGGCATGACAATGCATCACCCTACTATGCCTGTGGCATGTGCATAAGATGCATATCCCTGTAGTAGCACTCTTGGGATGGATAAGGGGTTGTATTGCAGACCTGGTCAATGTGTGATGGTGGGTATGTCAGAGTGTCATCATGGGTTCCAGTGTGTATAATATCCACAGTGGGTTGTGGGTGCTGGGTATACTGTCATTACACCATGGTACACCTGGTACATGTCCCATGTACCACTGTATGGTGACCACTGTCACCATCAGCCATACAGGTAACTTATAACACTATCCAGCCCAGTTATGCATGTGCCATGTGCAACTTACCTGTAACACAATGGACTCACTGACAAGGTAGTTAGTACTGATAGGCCCAGGTCTCTCAGATGTGTGTCTGACTGTTACGTGTTTGTCAATGTGTATATGACGGTATGTCACACTATGTATTGTCCATATACAATCATTATATCCCCCATTACCAAACTGTGCATACCTGGGGATGTTCTGCATGTAACATATAACCTGGAACACACCTCATCCTAAAAGCTATGTAGTGTGTGCAGTTAAAGCCACACACATCAGTAGCACTACATACCTAGGTAGGGGTCTAGTCCTAGTGTTGCCAAGTCAGAGCGTGCATGTATGTGGAGGGATCTACTTCAGGCTGCAGAATATACATGTCCCAGGGGGTCATCTGTCCAAGAACTGCGTGGCATATGCTAACATATCACAGGTATCATCCTGTGGACATACGTTCCATCACAACTACTGTTAGCTGTGTAAATGGCCTCTTCCCCACTGTATACGTGTGCAGTGATACTGGGGTTGGTATATATAGCTGGGTGTGGCTGTTGTGGACACAGCCAACATCATTGTAGTTACTGTTGAGTGTATCCCCCAGTGTAGCCGGCCGTAATACTGTACAGTTCATGTTAACAGGTTAGGTATTTGTCTATCACACGATCTATGATTCTACAGCACCTCTCACCCTCCAAAGGGTAGGGCTGTGCCACCCACATCAGCACACATATGTTTACCGTGTTCAGGATTGCACTACAATGGGGTAGGGAACATATACCCTGCCTGTACCATTGTCAATGACATTAAACTAGTGGACTGCTTATTCCACAATGTGTTGCTCTGTGTAGTCTGGCTTGGTAGGATTACATAGGCTACTATGGGTTCCTTACACAGGTACATGCATCCATGTGTACAGTATTCGCTGTGTAGTGCAACAGCACCTAAGCCTCTGTGTGTGTTATACACAGACATGGTGTGTGTACCACCCAGTACAACTACCATTGTCCACTGTAGAAGGGCTGCTAACAGCAGCCACCATGCATTCACCTGTATATACAACCCCCAGCCCTATCGGCCATGTGGCACAGGCAGTAACTCTTATACAGACCTGTGACATGTGTTCACCTGTACCCAGGATATGGCACAGCCAAGGTGTCAGCACAGTGCCATACCCCTTGTGAGATATGGCAGCAGATCATCCTTCTGTTGACACATGGACACCTAGAACACAAATGGATAGCATTATGGAGACCACAATCATTCAGTGTTAATAACAGCTATAATGCATCATGGCTGGACAGCTACACTACCTGACATGTAAGCATTAAACGTTACTGCTGACATGTTACACAGCAGTATATTGGTACACTGTAGTACAGTCACCGTGTGCATCATAACCATATTAGCCTGTCCCTGCATCGATGTTATGGATGACAGGGATGAGGCACAGGTATCATCATATTCACAGGGTGTGTTGTTGGTTTGCCAGAGACCTAGGCTGGGCCATACATTTGACACCATGTGTGTGAGTGAGGGGTTTTAATTACCAATATGGCCGTGGTGATGTGGTGTGTGTAGGTATGGGGTTGCACTAGGTGTTTTGTATTGTGTGTGAGTATGCATGCAGACAGTTCTGCCATGTGGCTGCTCTATACAGGTGTTTGTTGGACAGCTGCAGACCATACCTGGCAGGGTGTGTAGTTTACTGCCTCCGGTCATGGATGCGAGAACTGTGCCTACCAGGGGTTCCACAGGCACGTCCAGGTACAAGCCTTAATATGCTACTCTACCCTAATGATGACTTATGTCCACTGGAACCAGGTCCCTCCTGGGACTGGCCAGGGCCAAGTGCACGTGGCCTGCTGTGGTGTGGTGTGGACAGCACCCCCCCTGCAGTGCTGGGGCTGGTACTGCCACTATGGGAGTGGCTTGGTGTCCTTGCATGTCCTCGTCAACCTCCAGATGTTGGTGTTGCTGGCCTATGTCCACATTGCTGTTGCACCACAACCACCACATGCTCTAGCATGGATAATCCACGGTCGAGGAGTCCCACCATCTCACCCCACTTTCTATCCATGACCTCTGTAAAATAATAGAGGGCACCTGGAAGATCATGGATGTTGTCACTTACAGCTGAAAGAGCAGCCCTCTGCAGCCTCAGACCCTGTCTGGTGTACCATTCCATACATGCCTGCACCTCCATGACAGCCTGAAACATGCATCTGGTGGTGCCAGATGTGGCACTTCTGCAAGGAGCACGATGACCATCAGCCCGCCCATGAGCACCCCTGTACATCTGCCTATGTGGTACCCTGCAGGACATCTGGCTATGACTGCTGTGTCCAGACACAACAAACATAGATACCACACTGTCCTGTGCAATGCCACCAACCGCCAACTGTCCCTCTGCTATGGCCACTGGTGATGGGGTATCTATAGGCACTGTGACAGTGTGGGGGGATGGGGTGGATAACAGGGGCATGTCAAACGATGGCGCAGTTTCAGCCTCTGACAACCCTGCCTGTGCCTCAACACACCTATCATCATTTTCAGTGTCTGTACGGACACCAACATCAGATTGCCTGCAGGAGGGACCCTGACGCACCTCGCCACCTGTGAGGGGAAACACAAAATGCACTTTAAGACCTGTACATCATTTCTCAACAGTACACACATACACACACACACACACACACACACACACACACACACACACACACACACACACACACATACACATGCACACACATGCACACACACGCACACACACACACACACACACACACACACACACACACACACACACACACACACACACACACACACACACACACACTGATATTCCACCATAATACCTACCTGTCCCTGAGTTTACAGACTGTCCCAAGTTTATTCTCTTAAGTTCCCCATCCTGCATCACACTTGGAAACTTACACTCATTAATACCAATCATTAATGTATCATTCTTCTAATTGCCTAGACAAGTGATCACAAAACATGACCTGTTACTCCATTACCTCTTTGACCTGATTGGAGTCCGTTTTACAAGGACTCACTGCTGTCATCCAGTGTTCACCCTGGGTTTGTCCAGACATTGTGAGCATTGCCCCCATATGTTAGGGGCTACTACAGTCACTCAATAATGTCATGCACTGGAGTGTCATACGTAACTATTGCTCAGTAGATGCAAGATCTGTTGCTCTATTAACTTATTATGTGGACAACAGTAATATTTGGATACACTCACTGGTGTTGTCTAGTAATTCCCCAATACATTTGCAGTGCTGCATATATGGGTATTCTTTCACCTTTCTGCTGACTGCAATTATAGCAGTATACCTGTTTTTTAGTTTCCCTCCCAATGCATGTTCCATGCTACAGACCTTATTACACTATCAGCTGTCCTGAGGTTACATATCAGACAAGTATTCCTGGTGTCTCATGTGTCAGTCCATGTCTATGTGCTGCACGATTTCAAAGGGAAGTCGAGACGTATGAACAACCCCACAATCACACATGTGCGTACATGGACACACACGCAAGCACACACACACATACACACACACACATCCTACATAAATCAACGCCCCTCCACTCCACCAGATTGCACATGCAGACAAAATAATCCCCCCCACACACACTTACAGGTGAGGTTGCACATAGATATTACACACAGACCTCCCATTACCCATCTGCCAACATGCATAACATATGGTACTCAACAGCATGCAGTGCAGCTATAGTCAATCCATGCTAGCAACAATATACCTGTGTTAAATGCATGGATGTTAGTTATATTGCAGGAGTCTGACATACCCTTCAGATACACCATCATGGTGACCACTGTGATGCAGTGCAGTTAACAGCAACAATACGTGAACATGTATGGCATGCATTATGGGTAGGTGTGTTAAATGTGTGCATGGACTATACCATGGCCATAACATGACCAGTGTAATGGCAAACCTGAACAAACACCATGCTCACCAGCTACAGGCTGCTGCCTTGGAGGTATACCAGAGGGACCTACATAAGCGTGTGAGAGATGTGATGTCAGTAGCCACAGCTGTGGCATTGGTACAGGGTGGGTGTAGCATTACAGTACATCAACAGTACAAGCCCACAATACTACAGATTATGCACATCTGTTTTTTACTACTATGCAGCAATGGACTATATATATTTCATCTCACATATGCATGATCTAACTGTACAGATGCAGATGGATATGCAACAGTGGTCTACTGATGTGCCTTGTGGCCTTACCTGCATGCTCCTCTGCCATTGTGTGGTTAGCACCCAACTCCACTATGCTCTCCGCCAGGTGTTGCGTGTGCGGGCAAGCAGGTGCCCCAAGGCTTGCAAGGAGCTCCTCAACATGTGTTGGGGGGGCTGGATGGTATGCCCTCCCCTTTTGCGAGCTGATCTCTCCTGACTGCAGCAGCACGGTGACGGGCATTGCAAAGTAGGTCTGTGCAACGATGCTGGACCTGCTCATAACTGCGGTTATGCAGGCCGACCGAGTTTACCCTGTGGACACGGTCGTTCCACAGCGTGGTCCACTCCTGCTGCTCATGGGCTGTTCAGCCAAACAACACCTGGTAGTGCTGCACCAGGTCTGAGATGATGACATCATTCTCCTCCGCTGTATAAATGAGAAGCCTCTCCTTGGATATCTTGCCTGAAAGACATAAAGATGGAAACAGGTCTGAGGACCTCATACAGCAAGGTTATCATAGTTTTTAATGCACATCTCTGTCTCCCCCCCCACCATATCTGCAACAACAATCTGATCACACAACTCAATAGGTATGTTTACAGAATACCTAGCATTGGGACATATATTGTGTTGTACAACACTTTGTGCTATGTGTTTGTAGTCATGTTCCCTGTAGGGACACTATCATTGGTGGCCTGTTATGGACAATGTTACCTGCATGCCATTGTAATGGCCACTATGGTTCCATATATGCATGAGGTCTGTTTACTATGTGACTGCTGGGTCTATATCATTTAAATGAAAGTTCAGAATGTCGATCACAGTAAACAGCGAAAATGCTGATAATCGAACCCTTTATTGTGGGGGCTGCACACCCCACATTCCCCACTAATTATATATACCAACTCCGAGATAACACTACAGTGAGGAAAGGGTAAATTTCCCGATCTTCACTGTACCATGATCTCACAAAACAGACATCGATTATCAGCATTTTCGCTGTTTACAGCGATCGACATTCTGAACTTTCATTGAAATGATATAGACCCTTGATTGCTAAAGATCTGTTGTTTTGTTTTATTGGGGATATCTATGCATGCTGTTGGACATGATCCAGGAATGTGTGGACTATTACTACCCACATATGTTCTATAACAGTGACACAATAGCATGTTTAGGGAACAGTTGCCGGCAGAACCACCTCTCCCACCTCATCTGGCCATGTTACCAGGCCACTTGACATATGGGACCCACCCTGTGGCCTCCTCATCTACTGGTCCTGCATTACCTTCAGGTGTAATCACCTCAAGGGATGGTGTCCCCCCCGGGAGCACACACAGAAATGATCCTGTCACCTGAGGTCAGGTTCAGGGTCTGGTGCATAGGGAGCTCCACAGAGACTTGGGTGATGTGCTACAGCACCTTGAGGCCCTCAGTACATACTCACAGGGTCTGCATGCTCTTCCTGCTCAGCTTCCAGTCCAGGTACCTTCAGAGCCATGAAGCTGATGTTGTGACTGGCCATGGGTGGGGGCCTTGGTCCCATTGTTTCCATATGGGGGCTCATGGGGCTTCCACATCTCAGACAACACTCCCCATCCAAGGTGTTTACCCACCACGTGTCATATAGCGCTCCTGTAGGCTGTCATCTTTATCTTCCAACCCAACCCACCTCCACAAATATACCTGCTATCCTTCATCAAATTCCCAATCCCACCTTCACAAACAAGGGCAATGTGTTTCCAACATGTGGTTCACACCTGACATAATCTTCCATTTTGCACACACTTACTGCTATATATATGTGTGTGTGTGTGTATGTGTGTGTGTACTGATATGTGTGATGTTCCCTCACACATATCATGCAGCACTGTCATGCAAATGAAGGGGACATGTATTTATATACATATGTGTGTGTGTGTGTGTGTGTTTGTATATATGTAGACATACACACACACACACACACACACACATATATATATATATATATATATATATATATATATATATATATATATATATATATAGGGTGCATTCAGACATCACATCCACACTCTCTAACTCTCCTTCCTGCACAGCTGCACTGTTCTGCCTTGCTACAACATAGGTGCCACATGTAGACATAGCCTAACATTAAGGGGGTGTATATAGGGACAGATTGCAGGTAAGCCTATTACACACCTATGGCATTTCTGCATGCCACATTACCCATTAACATGACTGTCCTACAAGTGGTGGGCTCTGGAACCCACGTGTCCATCATAACAGCATTACTTCCACCACCAGCTATTGGCCACACTAATATACATGTCTTGCATTACACAACACACACTATGATGGCTTACATCTTGTCAGTCAGTGCTGATCTGCACAGTTGACAGGTATGGCCCACTGCCCACAGGGACAGACACTATTGTCCATAGCAGTTGTTCAGCTGGACATCATTACAACAACAACACATGATGGCACATATAAATCATTCCACATCATCTATCCCATTATTATGGACCAAGTACTACATTCAATTACATGCATATATACTTCACATACCTGTTGTGGGAATGATGTCTCTTCTGGATGATTTGCTGTGTCGTTGGATGGATGGATGTGTTTTTTTTTTGTTTGCTGTATTTTTTTTTTGCTTTCTCTCTCTCTCTATCTCTGTCTCTCTCCACTAAGTGGATTGAGCTGCTTTGAATAGATTGCAGCATGGATTTTTTAGGTGATGCACATGATCAGGTGATGGCCTCGGCACCAATCAGTGTCCACCACTTGCTACTTATATGCAGCATACTGTGTAGTACTTCTAATTACCACTGTCATGGCAACCCGCTACTATAACTTCCTGCATCATGTGGGTGTGGTCCCTTTACCTTTCCTGTATGGAGGACATCCTTCCTGTGTGTGGGCAGCAGTGTTACAGACAGTAGGTAGCAATACCTCTTACAAGAGGACTTGCAGACTCAGGCCAGCTACATATTTGTATAAGGATCCAAACCTACAGACAGTGTGAGTAGTGTTGTTATATGCATTATATAGCACCAGTGTTACAGGGTTTGTGTGTACATTCTAGTTTAACATGGAATGTAGTCTGCCTGCATAGCTCTCAACTGTGGGCCTATCCACAAGGTGGCCAGAGAAGTGCCTGTTATGTTTTGTCTGTCCATCACGCAGGTCTTTTGTCAGATATATCACTGGCATTGTGTGTGTTGAGTGCTATCAGTGCATGGCTACATCCATTTGTGTTTCTGACTTCATATTCCTGACTAAGGGTATGTTGAAGAATATCCTGTAACACCAGCAACTTTCTCAGTATATATCAACACTATTTCACATATGGCCCTGTGTTCCAGCCTCTGTCCTCCACCTATATACCAGGCTTTGTCCATATGACATGCAGCAAGAGGTTGTTATGTAGTGGCCTGTGATTATGTTGTGCTGCCAGTCCTGCCATCATTCCAGTTCTGTTGTGGTCCCTACATATATTGTGGGGTAGGGTCCATATATATGTGGGCTTCAGCTGCACAACACATGTGCCTTCTGCAGTCCAGAGGTCAGTGGATGTAACAGTGTTATATGCCCCTGTAAGTCAGTCTATTGGGGAGGGGTATGCAACATATATAACCTAGGCTGTTACAACATGTGAAGGATATCGGTAGTAAGCCGCCATAAGGTATGTGGCTGTACATTTCCATAACAGATAAATACTCATTGTGCCAACTTAATTCTTTTCCCCCTAGGTGTTGAGTAAAGAGTGTAATTTGAGGCTGCTGAACTATACATCTGCAATACTTACTGTTGATTGATTGTTATCTTCTGGCCCAGTCTTTCTTTACTGTTGTACTACTTGAAGGCCTTGGCCTGGACAGCAACATATGTGATGCCTTCGAAGTACTGTATAAAATTATCTACTTGAGAGTTGCATTACTCAGTTAGTATGTATTTCAAAGACCTAACAGCTATATGACATGGCATATACAACTGTAATAGTACACAAATAAACATTTCTTATGTATGCAAGCCTGTGTGTGGTGTCATATCCTTTGGCTTCTCTGTGGGTATATGTTTCATGCAACAATTGTCTTTTTTATGAGTGAATCATACACTGTCCATTTGAAAAAGTGGCAACTGTAGGAATACTGGCTGTTCAATATGCTGCGCACCCTCTAAATATGTATCTTCCTAGACATATCTATGTGTGTGTATGTGTAGTTACATATATATATATATATATATATATATATATATATATATATATATATATATATATATATGTGTGTGTGTGTGTGTATCTGCATATATGTGTGTGTGTATATGTATCTTTGGAATGTTTATTGCTTCCACATTGTACATTCCCTATGGTAGTCAGACTGCACAGCATGATGAAGTGTATCCCTCACTGGTAAGATCAGACCATAAACTAATCTCACTGGATATTCACATCCCGACCCCACCCCCTGCCCAGAAAACCACAGTGAAAAACTTCTCTAAAGCAAATTTCACACTCCTCAAAACTGAGGTGGAATCCTTCAAAGCCCCCGGGCTTGTGGAAAATATGGCCCAGACCATAGAATCCTTTCTAAACACATTCTATGAACACTTTCAGGAATGCATGGATCATGCAATCCCAAATAAAACCAAGACCAAATCCTCCAAAGGCAGACATCCTGTCTGGTGGACCCCAACCATAAACAAACTATACAATAGAAGGAGGAAGCTACTACATGATAGAGCAAAATCCCAAAAAGGGAAGGCATCTCTGATCAGTATTAGCAAAAAACTATAGGCACTCATAAAATCGTCTAAGGCCAGCTTCAAGAGAAAAATTGCACAGGACACTAAGGTAATCACAAGGCTTTCTTTAGTTATGTTAGTAACCTGGGTGGGAATTCCCAGATATGCTCAGAATTAGTCCAAAATTACAAAAAATACACCAAACCCACAGACATTGCCAACATGCTAGCTGACAGGTTCTGTGCAAACTTCTCCCCCCCCCTCCCCACCAAAAGGGCAAATATCTATCCCAGCAGAGTGCTGCCCCCCTGACATCTCAGATGCTTAGGTAAGAGCCGTCCTCTACAAAGCAAAAAACACAGCATCAATGGGACCAGACGGTGTCCCGGACTGTGTCCTACATGAACTCCAAGAAGAGCTAAATCCAAACATAAAACTACTGTTCAGTCTCAGCCTTACTACAGGATATGTACCCAAAGAGTGGGGTACAGCAACAGTGGTCCCTCTCCACAAAGGTGGTGCCTCAACGGATCCTGGAAACTATCGCCCCATAAGCCTGACTAGCTTGGTCTGCAAAGCTATGGAAAGGATCATCATGGACCTCATAAATAAAGATATTGGGGACCTACAGACACTGGATCCTACCCAGTTCGGCTTTGTTAAGGGCAGATCCTGCCTCTTAAATCTGTTTGATTTCTTTGAAACAGTCGCCAAGGCCATTGACGAGGGGAAGGTGGTCCACACAGCCTACCTGGACCTCGCAAAAGCCTTCGATACAATACCCCACTCGGGCATTATAGATAAGCTCACCAGCTTAAATATAAACCCCTATGTCACTAGATGGGTTGCAAACTGGCTCAAGGACAGAACCCACATGGCTAGAATTGCTGGAGCCATGTCAGACTCCAAACCAGTTACAAGTGGCGTTCCACAAGGCTCAGTCCTGGGACCTCTCTTGTTCAGTATATATTTCTCGGAGGTACAGGCCAACACAGAAGGACTGTGGCTGACCAAGTTCGCAGATGACTGCAAACTGGGCGCCATAATCAACTCTCCAGCTGACACAAGCATCCTCCAAAAGGGCCTTATAGAAACAGACAACTGGTGCCAGAGCCATAGCCTCAAGCTAAACACCAAAAAGTGTATAGTCATCCCGTTTGGCAAAAACAAAGTGCCCACAAATTACCACATAGGTGGTAATCCATTAAGTACAGAAGAAGTAATTAGGGACCTGGGGACCCAAGTTGATAGCAATCTCTCATTTGACAACCACATGGCTGAAGTGGTTAGAAAAACATTTTATATAGCCCACCTAATCATGAAGGAATTCACATCTAGATCAGGGAGGTCATCGTGACTCTTTACTCATCCCTCATCAGGCCCATAATTGAGTACAATGCCCCTTTTGGGATGTACCTTACCAGACACCTGCAGCAACTGGAAAGACCCCAAAAGTACCTCACCAAGAGGATCAAAGGGCTCAAACAGATGCCATATGCTGCCCGGTTAAAGAAACTCCAGCTCTACTCAGTGGCATACCGCCTGCTCAGAGGTGATCTGTGCCTGATGTATAAAGTCATGTCCAACCCGGAATTAATGGACATGCTGCACCTCAGAAAATCCAAATCCCATCGAGCCACGCGCTCGAGAGACTTGAACCTTAGTACTGAAATAAATAGGACATGCTGGAGGGGCAGATTCATAACCCAGAGGCTCCCTTCACTCTGGAATAAAATCCAAATCCAGGTTAGGCAGAGTCCCTCATTGACTCTCTTCAAGAGGAATCTTGATGAGTGGATGGGAGATTGTAGGTTTACCCCGGGTATCACTTCTGTGTCACTGTTAGACAGAGGCACAGTATACTAACCTTGAAAAAGGGCATAGCAAAATTAATTTAAAATGGGTGGCGAAAGCCAAACACACTCTGGCTAGGCTTAGGCAGATAGCCTAGTATGAACCTATGAACCTATATGTTATTGATACCATCCTGACATCATACAGGTGGGATGGATTACTGTTAAAGTCTTGTGGCCATGTTGTGTAGGGTCCTCGGTATGGGACTTGCAGCAGTTGGTATTGTGTTGCAGGGCAGATCTGTTTGGCTGTGGGGGAGGAGGTGATATCAATACTTACAAGAGGTATTTAGCTTGGGTCCCCACACCCCCATTAACGGTGCCTTTTGTCATATATGTATTTGTTATGTTCTCTTTTACATCTATAGATATATTTCTGTATATATACACACACATATATATATATATATATATATATATATATATCTATATATATATATATATATATATACATATATATATATATAAATATATATACATATATATATATATATATATATATATATATATATATATATATATATATATATATATATATATATATATATATATATATATATATATATATATATATATATATATATATATATATATATATATATATCTATATAAATAAACATATGTAGACATATATATTTATAGATGTATGTATATATATATATATATATATATATATATATATATATATATATATATATATATATATTTATATATATATACACACAGACACATACATCTACATGTATAAATACATTTTCTGTACTGTTGAATGACTGTGCTGGATGATATGTTTGTGAAAACATCAGGTTTCTGTATGGCTTAGGGGTAAATCACTTTGGCTATGGTGTGCAGGGTCCTGGGTTCGAGCCTTGCAAAGGCTGTTTGTTTTGTTGCTGGGCAGAACAAGAGCCATTGGATACAGAGTGATTAAGGCACTTTTAAGCAGTTGTAAGTGGGTTTGCGTGGGTTTGTGCGAAGGTAAGCACTGCTAACTTCTGGTTATAGTTTCTTATACTCAGTTAGCTTCTAAATTGCTTAACCAGTGTAGGGATTGCTTACCCCCATGCAAACAAGCTTAAACCTGCTTACTGCTGCCTAAAAGTGCTTACTCCCGCTTACCCTATGCTAATTTCTTTAAAAGAAATGAAAAAGGGTTGATAGGAAAGTGCTGAAAAAGGAGCAAAGAGGGAAAGACAGTAGGGAAACTAGCTAGGGATGTGCAGGATGGGTGTAGGGAAGGTCCATAGCTGCCCATTACTTATACAGCAACATCTGTGCATATACACTGATTTGGAGGTAGATTTGGACATTCATACTCCTGAGACAGGGGTGAGGACAACAGTAATATGTTGTGAAGCCAGTTAGACCAGATTACATGTGTCCAGTGGACATGTGTGCGAAATGGATGGCTATGTATGGGGCAAGATTTTCTTTGGGGAACAGATTGCCCTTTTTTTAAGGTGAGAGTGGGATGTTGGGGAGGGATAGTAGGTATATTTAGGGAGATAGGTTTGGTAGGATAACAGACAAGACAGACAAGACAGCATACAGGGGTGGTATATGACAGATGTGGGGAGTAAACATCTTGGATGGGGAGGGGTGTTTGGAAGTCGGAAGCCCATGATCCCCCTAGTGGAAAAAGTGGGACTGAGGTCCCCACCCATGGGCAGTCAGCACTGCACCTTCATGGCCCCGAAGGTGGCTATGCTGGGGGCTGAGTAGGCGTGGCAGGCTGACCCTCTAGTTGTGCCACGTGGCCCTCAAGCTGGTGTAGAAGATCTCCAAACTCCCTGCAGAGCTCGCTATGCACCTGACCCTGGATCTGATGATGGATGACAGTATCCTGTCCGCGCCCGGTCCCAGGGGGGTGATCCCCATCCCCTGAGGCTGTTCCACCCAAAGGTGGTGCAGGACTAGCAGACGAGGAGGTCCTGGGGTGGGCCCAGACATGCTGGTGCCTGGTGCCATGGCCAGATGAGGTGGGAGAGGTGGGTCTGCTGGGACCGGCCTTTCCAAACGTACTATGGTGTTTTAATTGTAAAACATATGTGGGTTAGTTATACTCAACACATTACAGGATTAGGTATAACAGAATGCATAGATATTCCCATTAACCTGAAACACCAGATATGGAACAGTTGCATAGCAAACAGAACACATGCATATATGGAACCACAATGGCTATTACAACAGCATGCAGATACATTGATGGCAGTATGCCACCAATGTGTGAGTATTTCAGTATGGCACATGCATAGAACAAATTTCAATATTTATCAAACAACAGGACATATGTCCCAGCAGTAGATTTAATAGTGCACATACTGATCGAGTTGTGTATTTAGTTTATTGTTGCAGATATGGTGCGGGGGGAGAGAAAGATATCAATTAACAACTTGTATATCCCTGTAGTTCTCATTACTTTCCTAGTCAGTGGTGTGATCTGTAACTTACAGGTATTATTACACTACCCTGTGACCTTAGTTTGGACAGTGGTATGGATGTAGACAACTATATACATGAACTGTGTTTTACCTGCAGTATACACCTCTTACCTGGTATACTTGTGGAAGTATTGTTTGTTAGCATTACCTAACTGTTTCTACACATATTCCCAGATTCCAGGTTGATGTTATGCACATACCTCTCCATCTCTTATTGCACACACTCTGGGTATGTCTTGACAACATGCAGGTGAAACCAGAACATATTTTGACTATTGCCCTCATAAACCTTTGGTGAGTTGTACAATGACAGGTTTGTTTTCATAGACATTTTCCAAATATTTACAGGTCTGATAGTCAGTAATATGACATTAAATGCTGCCTACATGTCAGAGATTAGCACGCTGATATGCCAGAGGGACAGGGTAATAGCCAGCAGATATGGGCCAATGTTCTGGACATTCCAGACAGTTCTGTACAGTTGAGGGGTATGATTCTGCATACAGCTCACTACCACTCCCAGGATTCGAACCATGGCTGTGTGTGCTAAAGTAAAACAGTGTACATCACACTTGGGTGTGCTATATAAATATTTGCTGTGTATCTTTTCTCTGAATTCTTTCTATAAGTCTCCCATGGTTTTACAATCTGACCTTGTAATTACAACACTCTTATACAGGGTTTCCTAGAAAATTTTATTATGTAGCACTGTGTGGATGACAGTGATGAGTTATACCCTATTAGTCAGAGATACTGCAATACTAACACTGCCATACAATACCAGACTAAACAGTACCAGTCCAAGATTTCAATTTTTTATTTCTAGGCACAGTTTTTGTATCTGACAGACCTGTGGGGAGAATGTTAACACTACCTGAATGTTGTCACACATATTACCAGATTCCACATTATTATTATGCACATACGTCTCACTCTGTTACTGCACATAGCTTCACAACATGGGGGTGGAGTTGGGGCATACTATGCTTATTACTCTCATAACACTTTGGTGAGTTGCTAGAGTGACATGTTTGTTCTTATGGATATATTTCTGACAGTTATGATGTCTGACAATCAGTTGTATGTCATTATTTGCTGACTACATTTCTGGGATCATCCCACTGATTTGCCTGGGGGACAGGGTGACAGGCAGGGGACTTACACCAATTATCTGGACTTTCTGACAATATCTGTACAGTTTTGGGGTATGATTCTGCATACAACTTACTACCACTCCCAGGATTCGAACCATGGGTGTGTGCGCTAAAAATACAACACTTCACATCTCAGTTGAGTGCACCATTTGGATTATGTTGTTTATCTTTTCATTGTTTTCTGTCTAAGTCTCTCTCAGTTGTACAATATGACCTCTTGTGATTACACCAGTCATATAAAGACATTCCTACACATTTTATTTATATAGTACAGTGTGGGTAACAGTGCTTAATACAACAGTACTATTAAGAGATTGCAATACTACATTACCATATGATACCAGAGTAAACACAAGCAGTCCAGTAGTTAGATCTTTATTGTCAGGCTGTTAACCTTTTATTTACATACAACCTATAGGAGACTCTTCCTGCCATATTGTCTGGTTTATTCAGTATATGCCATGCACAATACAGGTTTTATACTGGCAATTAACTTTCTACTACTTTTAGATTTATTTGTTATGACAGTACGTGCAAGATTATTACTAACCTGCCTCACGATACAACCTCTGCAATCTACAGGCATGGGCTTCCTGGTTCACAGCCCGCTCATCTGCGCAAAGATATTGTGAATGGTTTCAAGTGGATTGTCCTCATTTAGTGGTCATTCCCCCTGTCTTAGCAGCCTTAAAGGACACATTCAATGCAGACAGTAGTCCCAAGGAAATCTTATTTATAAAGTTCTACAAAAACACAAATTTATTTTTAGAAACCCATGAGCAGATCCTGAAGTTGTTTTTCTGTCAAAACCATGAACAATTCTTCTCCAATCCAAACTAATAACCAGGAAACAGAGTTGAAAGCCAGTAAAAAAAGCTTTAATAACCACAAACAGTAGCTACACTGTAAAACAACACACTGAAAAGAGCTTAGCATTTTCATATTTAGATTGGCAAAACCATTAGAAGGGTAAAAGAAAGGGTGTACCAACATAGTTTCATAGTTTTAGTACTAGGCAATCTGCCCTGGGGCATTTGTAAGCCTAGCCATAGTGATGTGGCTTTTGCCACCCCATGAAATGGTACAAAAATGTACAGAATAAATTTAGAATACTGTGCCTCTGTCTAGTAGTGACACAATGAAGGTCCCCTTATATAACAGAATTAGTTTACTGAGCCCCTGTCTAGTAGTGACACAGATGTGACCCCTGGGGTAAACTTACGATCTCCCATCCACTCATCAAGATTTCTCTTGAAGAGAGTCAGTGAGGGGCTCTGCCTAATATGAACTGGGATCTTGTTCCAAAGCATGGGAAGCCTCTGGGTTATGAATCTATCCCTCCAGCATGTCCTATTCATACTTGTGCCGAGGTTTAAGTCTTTAGCTCTTGTGGTCCTGATGGATTTGGATTTTTTGAGGTGGAGCATGTCCATCAGATCCTGATTGGACATGGCCTTGTACATCAGGCAGAGATCACCTCTGAGCAGGCGGTTTGCTACTGAATAGAGCTGAAGTTTCTTTAGTCTGGCAGAATAAGACATATGTTGGTTCATAGGTTCATAGGTTCATAGATTAGTACTAAGCTAACTGCCCTTGCGAGCCATTTTAAGCTTAGCCAATTATCCCTTGTGAGACTCAGGAGACCCTTGATCCTCTTGGTGAGGTACTTTTGTGGTCTCTCCAGCTGTTGCAAATGCCGGGTGAGGTACATACCAAATGGGGCCTTGTACTCAATCATTGGTCTGATGAGGGAGGAGTATAGGGGTACAATGACATCCTTGGATCTGGATGTGAATCCCTTCATGATGAGGTGTGCAAGGTAGAATGTTTTTCTAACCACTTTGGCAACGTGGGTGTCAAATGAGAGGTCTCTGTCGACTTGGGTCCCTAGGTCTCTGATTACTTTTTCTGTACTCAGTGGGTTGCTGTCTATGTGATAATTTGTGGGTACTTTGTTTTTCCCAAAGGGGAGGACTATACATTTTTTGGCATTTAGTTTAAGGCCGTGACTCCGGCACCAGTTGTCTGTTTCTGTGAGGCCTTTTTGTAGGATGTATGTGTCCGCTGGTGTATCGACTATGGCGTCTAGTTTGCAGTCATCTGCGAACTTTGTCAGCCACAACCCTCCCATCTTTGCTTTAACATCTGAGAAATAAATGCCGAACAAGAGGGGTCCCAGGACAGATCCCTGTGGGACACCACTTGTGACTGGCTTTGAGTCTGACATTGCTCCAGCGATTTTAACTTTATGGGTTCTGTCCTTTAGCCAGTTTGCAACCCATCTAGTGACATAAGGGTTTACGTTTAAGCTGTTGAGCTTATCTATGATGCCTGAGTGAGGTATTGTGTCGAATGCCTTAGCCAAGTCCAGGTAGGCTGTATGGACTGCTTTGCCTTCATCAATGGCTCTAGTGACTGTTTCGAAAAAGTCAACCAGGTTCAAACGGCAGGATCTGCCCTTTACAAAGCCGAACTGGGTGGGGTCAAGTGTCTGTAGGTCCCCTATGTCTCTGTTTATGAGTTCCATAATGATTCTTTCCATAGCTTTGCAGACCAGGCTGGTTAAGCTTATGGGGCGGTAGTTCCCAGGGTCTGTAGAGGTACCCCCTTTGTGGAGTGGGACCACTGTTGCTGTATGCCAGTGTTCAGGTACATATCCTGTAGTAAGGCTAAAGTTAAATAGCATTTTTATGTGTGGGTTTAGCTCCTCTTGGAGTTCACATAGCACGCAACCCAGGATACTGTCAGGTCCCATTGATGCTGTGTTTTTAGCTTTGTTGAGGGCGGTTCTCACTTGGACATCTGAGATGACAGGGAGATTACATTCAGCTGGGATAAGTATTTCTTCTTTTGGGGGTGAGGGAGGGGAGAAATTTGCACTGAACCTGTCAGCCAGAATGTTGGCAATATCTGTGGGTTCAGTGTATTTTTTGTTGTTGTGAACTAACTCTGAGCATATCTGAGGGTTTCCGCCCAGGTTTCTAACATAGCTGAAGAAGGCTTTGTGGTTATCTTTAGTGTCCTTAGCAATTTTTCTCTCAAAGTTGGCCTTGGATGTTTTTATGAGAGAACATAGTTTTCTGCTAACGTTGATCAGAGATGTCTTCCCTTTATGGGATTTTGCTCTGACGTGCAGTAGCTTCCTTCTTTTGTTATACAATTTGTTAATGGCTGAGGTCCACCAGACAGGACGCTTGCCTTTGGTGGAGAGGGACTTGGATTTATTTGGGATTGCATGATCCATGCATTCTTGGAGATGTCCATAGAAAGCATTTGTGAAGGATTCGGCATTGTGGGATGTGGTATCCACTGGCCCAGTGGGCTTAAAGGATACCATCTCAGTCTTAAGAAGAGTGAAGTCTGCTTTTGAGAAGTTTTTCACTGTGGTCTTTTGTGCTGGGGGTGGAGGTGGGATATGTATATCCAGGGTGATTAGTTTGTGGTCAGATCTCACTAGTGAGGGGTATACCTCCAGTGTGGAGCATTTTGTCCCCATGTTTGTGATGATCAGGTCTAGTATATTATCTACCCTAGTGGGAGAGGTGACTAGTTGTTCCAGTGCATTTGAATTTATGAATTCCAGGAACCTTTGGGCTAGGGTGTTAGGGCTAGAATAATGTACACAATCTATGTTTGGGTAGCTGAAGTCTCCCAGTATGATGGTATTTTGTGATACATTCATATCCTCCAATGTCTTCAGGAAGGCTGAGTGGGGTTCCTGAGATTGGGAGGGTGGTCTGTAACATGCTACCAGTTGTATAGCTGTTTTGCCTATGGTTAGTTGCACCTGCATGGTCTCTGATGCTTCATGTGTTGCTACTAACCTGGAGGTGTGGGTGTCCTTGATGAATATGGACACTCCCCCTCCCTTTGTGGTTCGGCCCGGGTTTTGGTATGAGGTATAGCCTGGTAGCACTGGTGTGCTCTCAGGAGCCTTGAACCAGGTTTCAGTTACTGCACAGATGTCGATGTTCTCCATGCTGAGGAGTGCATCGAGTGCCTGCATCTTGAGATTTAGACTTCTGGCTTTGAGCAGCATTACCCTTAGTTTTTTTCCATTTTTGTTTTGTAAGGAGGTGGGTTTGTCTTTTGAGCCTTGCCTAAAAAAGGCACTATGGGGGTGGCAAGAGCCTTAGCCAATATCCGGAAGCCCAGTGGTGACAGGTGTAAGCCATCCCTTGTGAAGCAGCATGGCTTGTCCAACATGTCATCCCAGGCAGACAGACATTGGATCCCCTTAGAATGACACCAGTACTTGAGCCAATTATTAAAGTTGATCATCTTGTCTTTGTATTGTGGCATCATTCTTGGTGAGGGCAAGATGCTGCTCAGGGTCAGGGTCATACCAGCCTGGGCTACATAATCGGAGAGCTCCTCTATGTCTCTTTTCATGTAGTCCAGGGAGGTACGTCTCAGGTCATTCACGCCAGCATGGACAATGACTGAGTCATATTTGTACTTGTTTTGGAGTGACCTGAGTACGTGTGTTATGTGGCGGATCCTAGCTCCCGATAGGAAGCTCACAGTCACTCTCTCCTTGTTCAGCCTGGTCAGCGGGACATCAGTGTGTCTGACTATAGAGTCACCTATTACTAGTGTATCAGGCATGGTGTTTGGCCTTAAGGGCTGTGATTGGTTGACACACTGATTTATTGAAGTATGTGTTGCATGTGTTTTGTTTTGAGGTGGTGGATTTTTGGATGTCTGCTTTGGGAGCCTCTGTTGTTTTGGTAAATTTTTTATTAGAGCCTCCGAGTATGTATTTGTGTTTTTATGTGTTTGGTTTGCAGTTGTGGTAGGTCTATGTGGGACTGGGTTTGTTGTGTGTGTGGTTACCATCTCCTCCTGTCTGGTCATGCCAGCCCTGAGTTGAGAGAGTTCAGCCTCCAGTTTGGCTATATAGTTGCATCTCTCACATGTATTTGTGTTTGTTGGGAGGAGGAGAGGGTTGTCTGTGTACATGAGACAATTGTAGCATTGTCTCAAGATACCCAGATTAACCAACTGAACTGGAGAGGACGCCAGTAATCTACCACTCGACATGCTAGAACAGTATAAGGGAGTGCTGTGCCTTTAAGGGAAGTGGATATTCACAGGGGTGGTAGGTGGATGTAGTGCTTTACTTAGTACGAGAGTGCTTACTATTTAGAGAAGTTCTGAGAACAAGTGCTAGGCTTATAATATAGTGAGTAGTCTGATTATACTAAGAGTAGAGCTTCCTTAAGGGAAAATTTGAAGAGCAGACTTGGCGGAGCCAGAAGAAGTTTAACCTTGTTTAACCGGCGCTGCGCTATGCACACAATCACGCAAAGCCGCGCAAACACGGATTTTAAACAGGGAACTACAAAAGAGCTAGAAATGGTCCAAAACAACCAATTACTACAGCTCTTGTGTGGAGGTGCATGAGAGGGACATTAAAAATAGAAAAGATACTAATGCACTTTATAGACGTGGAAAAAAATCCTGGACATAGATTTGGATATTTTTTGATTGACCAACTTAAAAAGGATGACAGGGATCTAATTACTGAGGAACATTTACTAGTAAGAGAATTGAAATGGCAGCTCAGGCTCAATGCTTTAAATGAACCTGGGCTAAATGATATGTGTTCTATTTCATCTATTCTATTTTTAAAGAATTAAGAATGTTAATGTGTCTTGCAACAAATGGAAGTTTTTAAGTTTCACGTTAATATTTATTAGTATTAAAATAATTGTATAATTGTCATGTGACTTTGTAATTGAATTTTAATTGATATTTAACTGTTCTGGTTGGGCACTTGCTTAGTTCTGATGATGTCCTGACAGATGAAAGCACTAAACTCTTTTCAATGTGTGTTGTTTTACAGTGTAGCTGCTGTTTGTAGTTATTAAAGCCTTTTTACCGGCTTTTGACTCTGTCTCTCTGTCAAAACCACCTTCTTCAAAACACATTAAGGCAATTAACTCTTTTCCATCAGACAAAGAAGTAAGGGCTTTTGATAGGTTTAGGAGAAAGGTATATACTTTTTCCAGTTTAGCCTTCAGAAAAGTAAATTGTCAAGCTGATATGTTTAAATGTCACCTGCCTTCTTTTGACAATATGAGAAAGTTAATTGCTGATTTTTGTTCCTCCAACACTCAGATATCTTTAGATTCCTTACTTTCATCTGCATGTCAGGTTACCAAATAGTCTTTTAAATGTTCATATGGCAATGTTGATGCTGTCTCCAGGGCAGCTTTAACTGGACCAGTTATAAGGAGATTTGCTTGGCTGCATACTCAGAATTTACCAGAAAATGTGAAACTTCAACTTCTGATGGCACCTCTGGATGAAGAATTGTAATTTGGGCCTTCCTCTGCTGAGGTCTTGAAAGGGTTTGATGAAAGGAGGAAGTTAATCCAAGGGATCTCTTGCATATTTCAGTCCCCATTCCCAATGTAACAGACAATTTTCTTCTAGGCCACAGCCCTTTCATAGGAAGTAATATAAACTCTGACAATATGAGGTATTGCCAGCTATGGCAGGAGAAGTAGGCAGTGGATGTGTAACATATGCCAGTACAGCTAGCTGGAATTTTGTAAAGAATTATATGTCATTTGTATATCAAACTGATTTGTACAGATGCTTGTGTTGAAAATGTGTTTGTAAAGCTGCTTGTCTTAAAAATGTACCAACAGTGTGCCCTGCTGGACAGAAAAAGAAAATATACGTGTATTATTGTAGCTGTTTAAATGTATATGTTTAACAGAGGATACTGGAAGAGAAGAGATTAATCTAAATCCACCTAACTTTGAAAATAGTTTGAAATTAAATTACCTGGCTTAGGCCATAACGATTGTATTTTACAGTTCTCAATGCAGCCAGAGACAAAAGATCTGTATTAGGAAGCTTTCTGCATTGTCTTTGGGGTGGACTAATTGCTACTCTGGAAGAGTGGAGGTTTGACATTGTTTTATGACTTCCAGGAGCTGCAGCAGAAATTAGCAAGGCTCTGTGTATTATTTACACATATGTGCTAAATCCTGACAGCTTCAAGCAAAGGGGTGTAGCATGGGAACCAGAAGTCAGATGACCAGAAGAATGTGATGTCATTCTGTAATGCAGCACTAAAAATGATATTTTAAAACTAGGTGAGACTGAATTCTCATGGTAGTCTGAGTTTGAAATCTGACAAAGAAGGACTCCTCACATACTTCATCTTGCCTTGCTCTGGTAAGTGACCAGAGAATAGTAATTCTTTATATCAGTCAGGAAAATATATGAGATTAGTTAAGTACTGTTTTTCTGTATCTATGGGAATCCAATCATCTGTGTTATTTTTAATATTTCCTGTGGCTGAAACTCTGGTGTTTATTGTAAATAGATATTTAGTATTTTCATGTTCTTTTCTTATTTATTATTAAATATATTTAAACTTTTCATTGTGGTTGATCTCTTAGATAATATTTTAATTTCTGAGAGTACTTATATATATTTGGTGACAGCTCTGGCCACTCCTGAAAGCCTTGCTGTCGGTCAAGCTACCATTTGTATTAATATTAATTTCACTCAGTATAATTCAATACCCTTGGAAAAGCCTTAGAGTAGCTGTCTTTGGAGTGTCTGGTGGTGGTGTAAATACCTTATAGTTTAGGCAGTAGGGGGCATAGCTAGTAAATCTGTGCCAACCTTCCCGGGAGAGTGTGTGTGTGTGTGTGTGTGTGTGTGTGTGTGTGAAAATCAAATTTCAAAGAATGTGTGTGTGTCAGCAACTTGGAGCAGGGACACAAAGCACTGGTTTTACAGAGTGGTGTAGAAATTGGCTTGGACACTCAACTGACATCTTAAGTCTATAGCTGTGTCAGTGGTGAGTCTTATTGGGGACCTGGAGGGAGACAGATAGAGAAATCGAGATCCTGGATTGACTGTGCTCCCTGTGTACTCTTTTAAGGGAAATTGTTATTGATGCAGAGAGCTGCATCTGGAAATACTGGGTGTATCCATTTTTGTTCCAAGTGAGCATCCATCTCCAGTGCCAGTGGTGGGAACTCAGGTTCCTTGATTACTGGCCCAGAGTGGGGATGTCACACAAACAATCCCAGAAAAAGATAGGCAAACAAACTTTGCTAAAGCAGTAGCATGAATGTTCAAAAAAGAAATGAGGGCCTTCCCAAGCTCAGGGGCAATCTAAAATACCTGATTGACTATAAATCCCATTAGTCTCTTCCTCCTCCTCACCCTGGCAATCTAGTAAAGCTTTCCCAAAACCTAGGTCTTCATTTTCCTCTTTGGCACCAGATTTCTTCAGACATCTGCAGCGTGAGAATCATTAAAAAATGCAAGAAATGGCAGTGAGACTCCCTTCCCCCTTCAAAGAGATTTCACCCCATCCATCCAGTTAAACATCCCCGTTTCCTTCTATCCTAGATCTAATACTGTCTTGGGGAGATGTTCATCATTAGGATCACTAGAAACAACCTTTGTTCCTATAAAAGTGAAAGGTAATATTCCTGCTTAAAAATATTAAAAGTCACATTACAGTCAGTAAAAATACTTTTCGGTTGCTGAAAATAAATATTTTCACATGAAAAAAGTCAGTTTCTGATATAAAAAAATGTTGAGGCTCTCTTCCCCAAAGGGAACTTATCTGCCCAGCAATGGAAAGCATTAGCTAACTATCAATCCTCGAAAACCCTTAAGAGGAGCACTCTTTGGCAGTAGAAATGCTCTGAAGGGGTTAGCACCCAAATCTGTCTATTTAGTCAGCTCAGTTTGAGCTGACTAATGGTTTGGGTATATGGAGGGTGCCCTGAAACTTTGAAGCTGGCTGGCTGTTATAACCTTAGCAAGATATAATTAGTATAGCTAAGGCTACTGCAGCTGTGATCATTCGAACATCTACTGTTATGGTGCATTCACTTACAAAACTGTGATTCGTAGTCTCTTCCTATGGATTAAATAGAAAAATCATTTTACTCAAGGATATTTCTGGTGCCAAAGAAAGAAGGAACTTCAAGACTTGTCCTGGAACTTTCATTTCTAAGTCTTCACTTCAGAATTCCAAAATAAAAATGCTTTCTCTTCAGTCTCTGTTAGCTTCTCCTTCATCCTTACAGTTTCCTAGTAACTCTAGAGGGAAAAGATGCCTATCATCATATTCCATTTCTGAAAGACTATCTGCTTTTTAAGAATTTCTGTTCTTGGTTCTTATTTTCAGTTTTTCTACCTGATCCTTTGGTCTGTCAATAGCTCAGAGAGTGTTTGCAAAGTGTCTAATGCCTGTAATAGCCCATTGCATGTTACAAGTCATTTCATATTTAGATGACTGCCATATCTTTGCAGATTCTTCTAAGCTGTCAATATTTTGTCAATAAGCTAGTTCTCAATCAAAGTTGTCAATTGAACCTAGAAAAATCATCTCTCATTCAGATTTGCAAGAAAGTGTTTCTAGGTTGTCTCATAGGTTACTGCATCACAATGGCCTTTCTTCTTTAGAACAACACAGACTTCTACAAGGAACAGTTTCTGACATTTTCCAGTCAAACTATCACAACAGCCAGGGGCTACCTCACGTCTTTAGGATTCATGGCCTTTACAGTTCTTATGATTCTTCTAGCCAGACTTCATATGAGAAAAATTCAATGGTTCCTCAAATCAATTTGGACTCAGCATCAGCACCCTCTTTCTTTTCAGATTACACTGCTGAGATTTGTGTAAAGGGGGACCCGCTGATGGGTGAATCAGTTGTCCCTCAATCCAAGTTTCCCTTTCTCCCTTCCAGCCCCCACTCAGTCTACTGATGCATTAGAATTTGCATGGAAAGTTGTATCCAAAAGGATGAAAGATCAGGGTCTGTGGAACCAGCAGGATAAACTAAAGCACATAAATATCAAAGAAATGATGACATTAATAAATGCTCTCAGATCTGTAAACTATCTCTGGAGTCCAAGACCTCCACTAGTCATCACAGACAACACCACATTCATATGGTACATAAACATATGGGGGTTTGGATATTATCCCCTTTACAGAGTAGCTATGATAGCCTGGGAGATAACAACTCAGCACACTCCATTCTCACGGGCTACTTGCATTCCACCAGAGCAGAAGTCTGTGGCAGACAAGCTGAGCAGGGTGAGGTTAGATCACCTCAGAAATGAAAATTACATCCTGGGGTCTCCCAGCAATTCATCCACCTGTGGAGAACTCATGTAGATTCACAACAGACAGTTAAATACATTTTGCTCCAAGACTCCTTGCAAAAAGACCTAGAGGACAGATATCTTCTCAATTCACATGGTCAGGAATATTCCTTTATGCTTTTCCACTCTTTCCTCTGATAACCAGACTTCCTTTAAAAACCCAGAAGGACTCTCCAAAAGTTATTCTGGTAACTCCCTTTGACCCTGGCAACAGTGGTTATCCTTGTTTTAGAAAATGTTAAGGGCAATTACCAAAAGCTTCCTCATGTGATGGACTTAATCATATAAGACAGGAACTCCTTAATTCACCCTGGCCATAAAATTCTTCAACTTACATCCTGGATGACTGAATTCCGATACCTTTTCTCTGTGGATGAGCAGCAGGTGTTAGACGAGGCTAAAAATACTACAAGAAAATCATATGTGACTAAGTGGTAAAGATTTTCTAGTTGGTGCCATACTTTGAACCAAGATCCATTTAAGGCTACTCCTTTTTTTTCCAGTAAGTTTTAAAAAAGTGTTGTTTTCCACTAAATTATGACACCAAGGATAACAAGTAAACTGTAACCATAGTAATGTCAATGCAGGCAAAGCCTAAGGTGTATCCATAGACTTTAGAGGACGCATCTCAAGATGCATTCATTAAAATGTAATAATGGACCTCGCATTATTCCTAAGGTTGTTGTTATTTAGGGATACAATACATTTATTTTTGCCCTTGTTTAATAAAAATGTTTACAGAGCTTTTTGTTATTAAAAATGTCTCAAAGTAAAAAAGGAATGAATGTTGTAGAAGTGTATCATGGCATTTAAATCCCTAAATACTGCAATGTACCTATTGATTTTAACAAATCATTTTAATCTTAGAGATGAGTAAAGTAATTTTTTCTTATAAGAGAGATAGTAATATTAAAGAATTTTCACCAAGTATGTATTGATGAATTCTGAAATAGCTACCAGGTAGGGTACTTTATCCTGTGGTCATTGTAAAGTCTGTTCTAAGGTAAAGAATTTACACGACTAAAATAAATGGAGTATTGTATATCTCTAGCCACCTTTTTACTTGTGATTTTTTGTTATATTGGTTGAACATCTGGTGATAAAGTATAAGATTATAGATAGAATTATGAAGTATTTGGGCAATATTAGCAGCAAAAAGTTAGAAAGTCCTGTAGCTGCCCATTTTTAGAAATGCCATGAAGGTAGTAGCAAGGAACTGTATTTTACTGTTTTGGCCAAACACTTATTACCCAAGGGGATGGACTTAAGTACAACTCTGTTGGGTTTGGAAAAATATATTAAAATATCATATTTGAATTCCAATTAATTTGGATCTGAATTAAATGTGGCAAGTGTAATGCAAAAAGATGCATTTATTATTACATATTAATATTTTATCTATATTTAAAATGTTGGTTGTAGTGTTCATAAATGCTTGTTATTAATTATTTGATGGATTAATTGGATCCATTATTTAAAGGATTGTAGTTTGCTGTTGCATTAGATTCCTTAAAGGTGAGATGCTGAGGTATCAGATTATGTGAAGAAAAATTAAATAATCATTTGTTGCATGTTTTAAGTCTGCTTTTTTATAATGCTGTGTAAAGCTTGTCTGGATGAATGCAAAGATTTGTTGGAAGATATGGAAAATCTGTAGATTTTGACACACATTCTAATACCTCCAAAAAAAAAAAAAAAAACAACTGCAGGGATTAAGGGCATTTTCCAGAGAATATACAAAATGTAATTAAAAGTAGCTTTAATGATAGGACAGCCAGGCAGTTTGAAGCATATTTGTCCATTGATTCTGATATCTTTTACTTTCAGACAGTAATCATGCATTCAAGGTCTGTTGTTCAGAGATCAGAGTTTATTGCAGATGAGAAATCAAATGCTTTAGAAAATCAACGAGGTTCATTTGGGAATGTTGAAGTGTAAAGAAGCAGCCAAATTAGCAAAACCAAAGATACTTTTGTATTAGCCTAACAGGCAGTACAGACAGTGCAAATAGTACAGAACTGTTCACCGTGTAACATCAATTAAAATCAGAACCAGCGTAATTAACTGATGCCTTATGATACCTTAGTGGCTGAGAGTGGGAGTTGACATGTTTCAGTGTAATTATGTCAGTTTTCTGCTGTGTCTTGACTATTTTTCATGGTATTCAGAAGTTATCTAGTTAAATTTTACTAAAGCATTTAGGGAATTCATGAGTTTGTGAAATCAGAAATACTCCACAGTTTGTTAGTTAAAAATAAAAACATTTTCCTAAAATGTATGAGTTACAGCATATTATTTTTGAGTCCAAGATATCTGCACTCTAATTGTCAAGTAAACATATGGTCCAAACAGAGTCAAATAGACTGAGAAAATGTGGTAATATCTGATGAAATGGAATGCACTGCCATTTTACAGAATTTTGCCTTTGCTAACTTATCAGCTTCACAGTTATCGATGGGAAGAAAGTTGAGATTCAGTTTGCCACTGTCTTCCAGTTTACAGATACCAGAAGCCAGAATATAAGGTTCAGAGTTGTTCAAGCGTAGACAGGTAAAACAGAAGTAGCAATGCTTAGTTAAGGTGCGAACGCAGGTTTCAAGGCTAACAGTCTTAATGCTCCTTATAAATGGATTTAATGTTGCGCCATTGAAGGAAGATCAACAAATATAAAAACCATGATAAATGTTCACCGAAACTACCTTCAGTGAATATTCCGAATAATGATTTATCTGTAGGGGCAAGCATCCCCATGTGTAGGGACCTCCGCCACATTCTAAGGACATATTATAATTACCAAATCTGAGGTCACACAACATTGGAGAAAGAGACAAACTTCACTCTCAGTAAATGTAGTTTTGGTAAACTTACTCTGATCATTTTACAGTCGCCAAAATTACTTTTGGTGACCTGACGTGTTCCCCTTATAATCTAGTGGTACTTAAATGATAAAATGCCTTTGGATGAGCAGCACACACTACTTAGCTCTAAGTGCCTTTTCACCAGGACTTCAGCTATTGGAAACATAAAATCTTTTATTAGTACTTTTCTGGCTAAGCAATACAAAGTGTCTATAACATAAATTCTTTTAATGACATTTCTTCAGTTATCAACTCTGGGTTTCAGCTACCAGGAACTACCAAACTTCAACCAGGACACTAGTTTCTGATCTGATTGCTCCAGCATCAATGGCATATTTTAAACCATAACCAGTGTCTGAATCTTACATACTGTATGAGATTTGGTTCCTGGTTTGGTGTTGGCAGTGTGTGATCTGAACATCTGAGGCTAAAGAGACCACTCCTTATTCTTTGCTTCCGTGCATTCTCCCATACATCAAAAATCATATCCACTCTTCTACCAGGTACTCCATTTAACTCTAATTGTAGCACTGCCTTCCTACATATCTTCACTTGTGCCTATCTATTATACCTATTAGGCACTTTCCTGGTGGAATTATCATTTATTTATTTAATATTTGTTTACCAGGAAAGTCCAACTTGGAATGAGACTAATTTCAGTGTAGGCCAGGGAGAAATGCTCCATATGCATGTCTTTGTACAGTGAGAGGAAACCAGGGCACCTGGAGAAAACCCACATGAACGCAGGGAGGACATGCAGACTCTGCACAGAAGGTACCCCAGCTGAGACTCAAACCAGAGAACCTCTTGCTGTGAGGTGACAATGTTAACCGCTGTGTCCAAAGCTACATGCTCCCCATCAGGGAATTGAACCCCAGTCTCCCACGTGACAGGCAGGGATACTCACCACTATATTAACGAGGAAGATGGTCACAAGGGTAATAATGCTGTATTACAGACAACCCCTCGTTAGGGTTGCCATCTTTTCAAATGCCCAAAGTGGTGCATTTTTTTTAGAAACGTCAGATTTTGCAGGGCAAAACATACCCACAGCCATACAAAGGACAGAACTTCACTTATTCTTGTAGCATTTGAGTTGCTTATTCTGTTCCTTATAACATTTAGGTGTTTTGGGTACAAAATAATTGTTTTATGCAAGTATTAAAGAAAATATAGGAAATATTTTTGTCCTAAAATCTCAGGACATTTGCCATTTTTTCATTTTTTTTGTAGGACACAACTGCCCAAAGAGAGACTGTCCCTCTCAAAGTGGGATAGGTGGTAACCCTACCCCTCGCCTTCAGCTTGAACCCACTGACTTCAAGCCAATTGGATTGTCTCTGATCGCCAGACAGACAATCTGCATTCTGATGAGTGAGCACTGTTTCATTACTGTTCCTACAGTATGGGCTGTTCTGGATCCCTTAATGTTATTCCCCTTCCAGTGTTTCCACAGGTCTTTAAAATGGGAGAACTTACCCTAGTATAAGATCATGGGTGAAATAGGGCGCCGTCGCTACCTGGTAAAGGACTTTCCCAGATTGGGTTTATGCCTCCACCTGGGTAACTTGGTAGTGCCTTTTTTTCGCCACTGATACAAATGTTATCAGTGGAACTTGTTGAGTGAGCTTTTTTCTTACAGATATTTTATGCTTTTGCTAATGAAATTGTGTCACTACAACCGAACAGCCACCTCAGTTCTTGCCCAACTATTCTTATCAAACACTTCATCTATTTTTGCAGTAAGGTAATATCAGAATGGAATAACAATAAACTTGGTCATAGCATGGTTGCATTCCATAGCCCCTTCACCCCTTTGAATCTTTAGCTGTCTGTATGTGAGTTTCCCTAAGTTATTCTCCATATGCTACATGGCAGTATGCCTTCATTGGCTACACTTTAAATACAGAATCATGTCCCCCCATCATATTTACAATTTTATCACCTATCTTAGTAGATGAGTCCTTGAATACATCTCACAGCACATCTTTCTGATAAATTTTCAAAGTTTTTGGCTTCCCTAGGGTCTGTTTGACATACCTACCTCTTAACTGGAGTGAGTAAAGCTCTTTTAAACCTATGTCACAATTATTTCTAACATTGTTTCCTTGCTGTTAAGACCTTCTGGATATGTGTTTTAATTTAACTAGTTGTGATGTTACTGTTTTAGTCTTAGAACATTAATTCAAGAAAATTCAAGGCTTGAGTCTTAGACTTGACTCCTGCCTTTGCCGATAAACTTTTCCTTATGTTGTCAAAAATCAGTGCAGTCTGCACTAGGTGAGTCTGTATAAGCATGGAGGGGATCACCCATGAGAAGATCTGACAAAATTCAAATACAGCTGGAATGATTAGAGCGCTTCTGTTCGCTGATTTTCTTGAAGCTTGATAAATATGCCTAAAGGTTATGGCTTCAGATGAGATGTGGACCTTGGATGCACCATGGATTTGGTTACTGCTTCCATTCCACCAGTAGCATTAGCAATAATTTGTAGCAGCGGTTCAGCAGAAAGTCTCCTGCATCCTTTAATCCCTCAAGTAAGACTTTGATGCTTCATGAACTTTACAGCAACACAGCTGAAGGGAAAACATTCTTACTTTGACACAGGGAATTACAATCCTTTGCTTGGTAGCAACAGGTGGAACTCTAACTTCAAAATTGATATATGAAGTTTCAGTTGCCCTTTTTCAGCAGTTGTGAAATTTCCAAGCAGCAACAGACACACATGAGTTTTTATGAACACATTGGTGTTTTGTATGACTTAAAAACGTACTAATTTTTGCCAAAACTGGAACCAGAAGGTAACATCAGGTAGAAAATGAACCAGCAACTCAGTAGAATAGTTTTTGCTCCAGAAAAACAATTCAGTTCATTGGCTGCCTCAGTAGCAATGCTTAATTAATGTGTGAAAACACTTTTCAGGGCTGACTTGCTTAAATCCATCCACCCACAACCCCTTTTGCAGTTCTTGCACATGTTGTCTGGGTATCACTACAACAGTAACAATCACCTAGAGCCAAGGTTTACACTGCTGTGTGGCTAACTCTGCAACGGCAGTTCTTCCACACCACACACTCACACCTATGGCCAATTTAGAGTGTCCAATCCTCCTACTGCATGTCTTTGGAATGTGGGAGGAAACCAGGGCACCAGGAGGAAACCCCATGAACACAGGGTGGACATGTGGACTGTGCATAGAAAGCACCTCAGCTGTGAATCAAACCTGGGAACCTCTTGCTGTGAGCTGAGAATGTTATCCACTGTGCCACTGTGCCGCCCAGACTCACTTAAATGCACCTTATAATTTAGCAGTACTTAAACAATATGAGGTGTTTACTAGGATTATGCACAACAGTCAGTTCAAAGTTTCTTCTTGCCAGGACTTCAACTGATGGAAACATAGCGCTTTTTATTAGTACCTTTCTGTTTAAGCAATCCAGTGTCTGTGTAGCATAAATCCTTTTACTTACCGCCAGTTTAACAACTCTGGATCTCAGCAACTAGAACTTCCACTGGCAGTACAAAACTCCAACCAGGAATTCCCATCTGGAATCTGATTGCTTTGGCCCTGGTGTTTCCCCTTGAACTAAATAGTGCCGACTCCTCTGAAATGTCAAGCTCCTACTACTACTGCTGTCATACTGTGGGTTCCCTGGCCTTAAAAAGATGCAGCTGTAAAGCTGCTTTTCATTTCCTATTTGACGGCATCCCATTTTAGAGGGATCCCTCCTCTTTGCTTCTGTGCAATCTGCTATATATAAAAAGTCTTGTTTTCCTTGTACCATATACTCCAGGAAACTAATTGCAATGCTCAATTTCCAGATGTCCCTTCCTAGGCCTATCCATTCTATAGGTGAGCCATTTTCCCAGTGGAACTACCATGCTTTATACACACACACACAC